>NC_091760.1:90014635-90331135 GCF_029378745.1 Bos indicus | reverse complement strand
GTAATACTTAACGAAATGTAAATGTTATATAAATAGTTGACTGTGGGCAGCAAAATCAAGTTTTGAGTTTGGAATTTTCTGGAACTTTTTTCCTGAATATTTTCAACGTGCAATTGATTAAATCTTTGGATGTGGAGCTCAGAAACACTGCACCAACTATATTGTTATATCACATTGTTCAGAGTTCTTTGAGATATTATTCTTGAGAGGAAAAGATGACCTGAATAAGACAAAGCCATTGGTAATACAATACAATATATACATTTTAAAAATGTTTCATGGGCTCTCTGGAGCTTGTTACCTAATTAAGGAATAAGAGACATTATCCAGCCCTCACAATCATATGATTATTGGGTGGCAGTTGCATCTTCTGAGTTTAGGAGCCCAAAAGAAAGAAGTGGGTTGGATGTAGAGTGAGGGAAAAGAGTTTCTGTGGGTCATCGGGATGGAGATGAGCAGGAGGCTAGTAGAAATATGGATCTGAAGCTCAGGAAGGAGAGAGAATGGCTAAAACGATAGATGCTGGAGAAATCCTCATAAAGGCCAGTGCCCAACAGAAGAGAACTATTTTAAGTTTTGTGAATAGAAATTAAACGTGAACAACTTGGTAATAGATAAAATCCTTCCAGTCTAAAAGGATTTATGTATATTAACAGTGGGCTCTATTTGCTACAGTGTGTTGTGTGTGTGGGTGCATGCACCAGTGGTCATGTTTTCTTTTCCCCTATTAGACAGAAAGGAAACAAAAACTTCAACCCTAAAGAATATTTTGTAACATCCTATCATATAGACTAGCATCTCCAACTCTTCTTTAGAATTTGTAACAATAAGTAAAAAGAGTAGACTAAATGATCTGCTTTTCTCCCAGTTTCTAAAATCACCTGTTTGCAGGCCAATATAACATATATCAAGCTTCCTGTATCGTACCCGTGGCAGATGCATGTTGATGTATGGCAAAACCAATACAATATTGTAAAGTAAAAAAAAAGAAAAGAATGGAAATAACAGAGGAAAAATTCAATAAACTAAACTCAATAACTGGAGCTAAATGAATAAAAGATATACAATTAAAATAAGAGGAAAAAAAGGTTTTAAGAAATAATCAGACCTTCAAAGACTTGTGAGATAATATTCAAAGGTCTAACAATATGTTAATTGAATGTGAAAGAGAATATACTTTAAAAAGTAATGACTAAAAATTTCCTCACTTTGATGAAGACGTTAGCTTACTGACTCAAGAAGGTCAGCAAACCCTACATAGGATAAATACAAAGAAAATGATCTCTAAAAACCAAAGATACAGAAAAAACTTGAATGCAACCAAAGACACATGACACATAATTGACAGAGTAACAATAATTCCAGTCAACTAACTTCTCATAGAAAACATGAAAGCCAGAAATCAACAGACCAACATCTTCAAATTACTAGGGAAATTTTCAACTCAGAATTCTCAGTATATGCTACAAAACAAACACAAAAATATTTTTCAGATAAAATAAAATCAAGAAAATGTATCACCAGCAGACCTTTACTATCAGAAATGCTAAAGGAGTTTCTTAAAGTAGCAAAAAAATAATACCAGACAGAAGGTCTTTAGGAAGGAATGAAGAGTGTTGGAAATAATAAATATGTGGGTAAATACAAAAATAAAATAATAACACGTATCAAAAATTTGTATAAGAATACTGAAAAAAAATGACAGGTACTTTGATATATCATGTAGCTTTTGAATTCGCTGGAATTAAATGAATAAACGATACTATTATTAATATAAGTCTCATGGTACTTCAAGACTTGGCTCAAGTTGAAACTTTCAGTATTATAAATTTTTGCTTTCAGTATTATAGATTTCTCCAGTCAGTGGTTTGGAACCTGTGTCAAAAGGATGAGAAAATATAGGGTAAAACCTATTCATCTAAAATAGCAGTTCAACAATTTATGTAGAAATGAGATACATTTAATTTAGATTATATGAGAACTTGGATCAGTGTTTTTCTATCATTAGGAGAAAAATTCAGGACTTGGTATTATATCATACAGCTGTCAGGCCACACTAGTCACACTTGATCATCTTATTATCAACTCTACGCCAGTCAATTGGAAAAATCAGCATTTTAAAGATAGTTTTATATTTTCAGGGACACAAAAAAACTAAATATCGGAGGAAGGTCAGTCAGTAGTCCAGTGCCACCTAATTTTTTTTTTGGTCAGCTTATGAAAATGTCTCTATGTTTCTCATATTTTGGGGGAGGAAATCAATAGCAGCTATAAATCTTCTGCTTTTACTTTAAATCATTTTTCCAGCTTCATTGAGGTATAATTGACAAATAAAATTGTATATATTTAAAGTTTGCAATGCAATGATTTGACATATGTATGCATTGTGAAATGATTACCACAATCAAGTTGATTAACACATCTGTCATATGGTTACCTTTGTGTGGGTGTGTGGTGAGAATGCTTAACATGTATTCTCTTTATGCTACCTAATATTCTTGCACTATATTTAGCAGGAAGTCCAGCTGACCTTCATTAGGCCACAGCGCCTCTGAAATCACAAGAGTCTTGGTGCTAATTGGGCAAGTCAGTTATTTGAATGGGGACAGTAGTCTGTGTAGTGTTCCTTCAGCTCCAGGGTATCTCTGGAGCTAATTTTTAAAGGTTAATCTTGAAGCTTTAACTTTTCTTAGGGAATGCCTTCTTGTAAGCAAGTTTATATCTACCATGCAAATTTAATAATTTGGCTGAAAAGGAACCAAATCTACTCAGAGAGAGAAGCTCAACCTGATTTACAAATGGAACTGAAGTGTCAGGCTTGATGACAGAATTCTGGAGAACGTGCAATTTAGAGCATGACGTTTGATTTAGTTTACTTCATTTTTGTCTTTTTAGTACTTTAGAACCAGCAGTACATGGTACCCAGAACAATTAGATACTTAGCAACACAGTTCATAATGAAGCTTAATTGTTTCCTAATTTCATTTATTATTTGGTTAAGAAAATCAGGTGTTTGTCTCTCATACTGTTGCAGTAAAGTAGTATCTCATGAAATACTACATTGTGTGTGTGTGTGTGTGTGTGTGTGCGCGCGGCGCGCACGTTCATGCGTGCATGTTTTAGGAGAAAGGAAGAAAACTGAAGCTTCTTACTGAAAATTTAACAATTTAATTCACTTTGGATACAAATCATTCTAAAACATTCTACATAATTTCTTGTTCTTTG
Source organism: Bos indicus (assembly GCF_029378745.1). Lineage (NCBI taxonomy): Eukaryota > Metazoa > Chordata > Mammalia > Artiodactyla > Bovidae > Bos > Bos indicus. Next base: position 90,327,910 of record NC_091760.1, on the reverse strand, counting down.
TAACATGATAAGAAAGAAAAAATTCCTGAATTTTTTCAGGAAAGATAAATTCCTGTATCTCCTGCCATATAAAAAGTGATCCATTTTTGCATTTTCTCAAACTTTGTGCCATTTGCATGCAGAGTTGTACAATAGGAATTATTTAAAACACATTCGATGTAAACTAATAATCTCAGGCTTGTTCAAGATGTTTAATATGAACACTATTTTCCAATAGGGCCTCTGACTTTTATTTCAATAACGTTATTACAGAGGAAACACTGTAAACACTGAATTTTAATTCCAACAAGGCATTTGATAAGTCTCTTAAGATATCATTTTGAGCAAAATGGAAAAATATTAGTAAGACCAGGGTTAATTTAGGTGTATTTTAACTGAAGAAATGACCACAAGAGTTTCTAAAAAATTAAAATAATACTGTGTGCTTTTCCCTTATTAAAAAAACCGTATGTGTTATCTGTAGACGCTTTGGAAAATATAGCCAACTACAAGAAAGAAAATGAAAACCACAAACAATAGCAAATCCAAACCCACATTTAGCCACTCTCCACATTTTGGTATATATGTTAATGTAAAATGAAATGATGCCTTTCATTTCTTCTGGGAATCTTTTTTTTTCTACTTAGTACATCATGAGCATGTTTCCACGTCCCTGTTTTCTTCCATCATCATTTATAGAAATGCATGGCATTTTATCAGGTGGAGATACTTTAGTACATTTACCAAATCCTCTGTTGGTGCTTCCAGTGTTTTTGTTGTTAAGGTCAGGACATTATATTGAACTTTTTAAAGACCTTTTTAACATCTATTAAGTCGATTAAATGATTTTTCTCCATTAACTTTTTGTCATGGTGAAGTATTTTAAATTTCAAATCACTTTTGCATTTCTGGAAACTCCCTTATTTGGTTATGGTGTTTATTTTTCTTTCATTTTAATTATGAAAATTTTCAAACAGACTTCAAAATGTAGGGAATAACGTAATGAACCCTTATATAATCTGTACCCAAATCCCATAATTATTAGCATTCTCGATTCAGCTCTTCTCTCCTTCCCTTTTTGGTGGAATGTTTTAAAGCAAACTCTAGGACCATTTTCTGTTTTACCCCTTAATACTATGATGTGGCTTTCTAACAGATAAGGACTTTAAAAATGCAAGCACAATGGCATTATGATATCTAACAAAAAGTACCAGTTAACACTATTTTCTTAGAGACATCTAATAATTTATCCAAGCTGTTTCTCTAATTGCCACCAATATTGGGCTTTTTTGAATTGTTGGTTTAAGAAGTCTCTTAATCAGCAAGAGTCTCTTAATCAACAAGAGCACATTTCATGCTTTGTTGAAGAAATGGGGTCATTTCTGGACTCTCCTGCATTCAAGATTCAGCTGACTGCATCCTGTGGTTGTAAACAGTCTCCTTTCCCCTGCATTTCCTACAACTGGTAGTTAGACCTAGAGGCTTGATTAGATGAAAGTTCAAGTTTTAAGCAAGAATATGTCAAGAGTGAGCTGTAGCCTTGATTTTATACCACATGAGGAGGCACATGCAATTTGGTTCTTCTATTTTTTAATGATTGATCAGTGGTTTCCGGCACTGCAGCCTGATTCCTCCATTTACGGGGTCCTCATCATTTGTGGATCCTTTCTGTCCAGTGCTAGATTTGATTGGCCACTATTTTATTTAGGTTTTTTTTTCATCTGCAGTTCATAAGTGAGCTAGTTCTCTTGATTTCTTTCTGTGCATTATCTTTGACAGGTACAGGCAACAGGATTAAAGAGTAGAGAGTCCAAAGAGGATGGTGCTTTGATGTCAGGCAACCTGGTTTCTATCTCAGAAGGCTCTAATCACCTGTCTGAGATAGGCACAGAACTCGAATGCCTGAGGGAGAAACTGGCAAGAATATGATCAGAACCAAATCAGATGCCTGTCCTGAGAAAAGGGAACATAATTTAGAGTGTTCTCCAATGTTCAGGCAACTTCAGTCTCTTGCACTGGGGTCTTGATTTCCAGGTCTATTTAGTGTTAAGAGACTCTGAGGTAGGGGGAACCATGCAGAAGAGCCCCCTCCAGTCTGGCTAGGATACACTTTCTCATATCCGGAAATATAAAAGGGCATTTCATTCTTTTTAAAAAAATTTATTTATTTTAATTGGAAGATAATTACTTTACAATACTGTGATGGTTTTTGCCATACGTCAACGTGAATCAGCCATAGATATACATGTATCCCCACATCCTGAGCCCCCCTCCCACCTCAGGATAGGACACCCTATCCCTCCAGGTTGTCCCAGAGCATCAGCTTTGAGTGCCCTGCTTCATGCATCAAACTTGCGCTGGTCATCTATTTCATTCTTTCTAGATAACAAACAAGCCTTTTGAATGGGTGTTGTTTTAGGATTTCAACTATTCACTATTTTTTTCCTCACTGTTTACTGCCTGGAGGTTTTATTTCCTTTGCTGGTTATAATCTAAGAAATATTTCTCTTTGTCAAAAGTCTGACTTCTTGAGAGAAAAGATATTACATTTCACATACACATGTGCGCGCGCATATGATTGTGTACTTGGGGTGGTTTTAGCAGTTGACATCCTGAGGCTTAAAGGGAGGGAGTTAAAAGATGACTTTCAGAGGTAAGGTCTTTGGGGCTACAGGACACATCCAGTCAGTAGGGAGACCTTTGCTCTACGTTTCCCTTCCTTCATTGTGATCTTGACCTGGGGCCTCTGGTTGCTTCTTTTAAAAATATTCTTTATTTATTTATTGTTTTGGCCAAGCCGTGTAGCATGTGGGATCTTAGTTCCCCAATCAGGGATCGAACCTGTGCCCCCAGCAGTGGAAGAGAGAAGTCCCTACCACTGGACCATCAGGAAAGCACCCCTCCAGCTTCTTTATCTGGTTTCCCTGGTGGCTCAGATGGTAAAGAATCTGCCTGCAATGCAGAAGATCTGGGTTTGATCCCTGGGGTGGGAAGATCCCCTGGAGGAGGGCATGGCAACCCACCCCAGTATTCTTGCCTGGAGAATCCCCATGGACAGAGGAGCCTGGCAGGCTATAGTCCATGGGGTTGCACAGAGTCGGACACGACTGAGCGACTCAGCACAGCACAGCTTCTTTATCATTCCTTATTGCTAAAATACTGAAACTTTAGTTAATGTGCTTTAACAATGTTCTGGACCAACCTCAGCCAATAATTTCATTCTGATATCCAGGCAGGTTCATTACTGAGGTTAATTTAAGACATAGTTTCCAAGCATGCCTCCTTTGTTCAGTCATTACTTGATCAACAGTCACTGAACCTTCTTGTACCAAGCACTGGTTTATGCTGAGCATATACCAAGTTGAATAGATGTGTTTCCTGCTTTCCAGCAAAGAGATAGATCTAAGCAAATAATTACAACATATTACAAGATATGAACGTGGAAGTATGGAGAAGGAGAAACTAATTCTCTCTGGGGAAGGTGATATTTCTCTTGAGTTCTAATGATTTTTCTGCTCTTCCCAAACCTCAAATGTCTACTTTCAGTGGGGCAACTTAATCTGTTCCTCTTGTTTGGAGCAAGAAGAAAATCTAGATAAAGTACCTCTAGAAAGATTAACCATCTAGGAAAGCAGTATCCTTTCTCAGTATTCCTGTATTCTGTCCTAATGCAAAAAAACTTTTCCTCTTCTACCTCATGTGCAGAGCAATGGCCCAAAAGACTGTTATAATGAGCAACAGTTCACATTCAGAGTGGTGCTATTGTCCCTTTTTTTGCACATCAGTATGTTCACTGGACTTTTTTTCTCTCTCCAGTCTTTTTCCTGTTGCCTGACAGTTACTAAAGCTATGTGACTAGTTACTTGACTGAAGTTAGAGAGGGGTCAGAGCACCCTTCAAAATAAGAGCCTGTTGGAAATATATTAGGAGGAGGCCTGTGATGGTACTGTGAATAACCATATTATCTTGATCTTGCCCATCTTATTATTTTGCTTGTTCCCTATCTGCAGAAGCAAGGATGACACTAAACTCAAGTCCCTGTCTCCCAGTGTAACGGAAAGTTGCCATCTCCACCTCTGTGGGATGAACACAATAAGCAATGGAAAAAAAAAATGTATTTCTGAGAAGTTTTCCATTGTGTGTTTATCCACAATAGGAATTGCAGTATCCGTGGTGGTGGGAGCTCCCTTTCACCTCACCTTTCAGTGAAGCCTGCAGATGGGAACTCTGTCATGCGTCAAGTACAAGTCCTACTTGGGGGTAGGTCACAGAAGTAAAATGGCAAACAAAAGAAGAACACATTATTGGTATGCTCACTGTTCTATTTTGAAAATACCTCAGTTGTACAGAACATTTAGGATGCTTGTAAATGTCACATTCCCAAGGAAGCCCAGTGTTCTAACATTTTTTTCAAAATAATGTTGCCACACGTCTGTCTGCCCAAATCGCACTTCTCATCATGATATTCGACAGAACCAGGAAGTTCACACTTCAGTCTAAAGGTTGACCTACATGACCCCTCCACCAAAAGACAGGAAGTGGCTCACTGTGTTTTTATAGCACATGATCTGAGAAGAGGAAAGCATTTTCTGTAATGGGCACATGCTGAGACTGCAGGTTTTGAAAAAAGTCATTGTTTTGACTTCCTGACACTCACATGTAAACAGTGCTTTTAGTCTCTGCTCTCAGCACTCTAGGACGGGATATGTATCCTGTTTCTGTGTTTGAGGAGGAAGATGAGACGCTGGGTAAATTGCTGCTTGGTAGACTGACATACAGTTATGTGACCCCCAAGGGAAATCGAGGTTTCACACTATCTAGGGATAGAAAGATGTCAAATTCTGCAGGAAGTTTAATTCTTTAAAATTCTGAATAATAAAATGTTTTCAAATATTAAATATTTTCATTTTAGCTCACGTTTCAAAGATTTTTGCTATCAACCTTTAATTTATATGCTGGCATCTGTCATGGTCTAGTAAGGAAAAAGAAACCACAGTAGGTATTTCAAACAGAGGGTATTCAATACAAGGGATTAATAGCCTGAAAGCAAGGAAAAGGATGGTAAGCTAACCCAGAGATCAGTAAACCAGAAGTAGCTACCATCCCTAGGCTGGGAGGACAAAAAAAGACAAAGGCGGGGACAGCAGAAGTGGCGAGCAGGGGCCGGGGCTGCTGTCTCCGTGGGAGTGTGTGGGAGAGGCCACAGCTGAGATGTGCTGAGACGAGAGGGTGGGGTGCCTCACGGCTGGCTGGGGCAGCTGGGGCTTCTGAGAGTTGCGTGGCTGTGTCCAGGCCCCACGGGGGTTCCGCACCGTGCCAAAAGACTAGTACTGGAGTCTTTGCTGCCTGTTTGTGCTGGAGAGATGCTGAAGCAGTTGGAAGCAGGGGAAATCTCTTCTCCTCCCTTCCAGTCTCCCCCCACAGTGCCTGTCTCTGGCAGAATCTAACTGGAACACTGGCAAGAGAATCTTAGAAGTATGGTCCTCATATCCCCAGCCCCAGAGTCATGGGCCCTGTGCAGAAAGAAGTATGGTCCTCATATCCCCAGCCCCAGAGTCATGGGGCCCTGTGCAGAAAGTTGAGAGACAATACATGAATAAATGATCACAAATATACCTCCCTTGGCTACCAGTTCTGCACACCCTCTCTTCTACCCATTTTAAAACTTCTACTGGACAATAAGAACAATACCAGACTTCTGTCTAGCGAGTTATAACTTCTTTTATAAAAATATACTTTCATCTCCTTACCCTCAAAATGGAGTCACAAATCTCCAGTGCTCTTCATACCTATCTTTGGTGATTTTAATTATCTTTTTTTTTTTCATTAAAGACTATTATAAATTTAATTGTCACTAACACTATTTGTATAAAATAATAAGGAATTAGGATAAAGAAAATGAATGGAAACAAGTGAGGAAGAAACAGTTCATATCTGCTACTTTATTTCTGGAACTGGTCACAAATCCTCAAATGATATTTATAAATTCTCTTTCCTACCATCCATTCTATAGTCCTTTTGCCTTTAACCAGCTGGTCAGTGTTTTTTACCTGGTGAGGTGACCCAAACCTTTATTCTTGGGTCTAAATTATTTTTCAGTCCTGTCTGTTTTGCACATGATAAATGACTAAGAGATGGCTTGGAGAGTCCTCTCAGTTCTAGACCTAGTTTCTCCTGCCAGCACTGTGTAGCAACCAGTACAGATCAACAGAATCAATCACCCCAACCAAATATAGTAACTCCTTCCTTTGGTTCAGTGATATGAGGAACCCAGGTTGCCAGATGGCAGTCTCAGTTTCCAATTCAATAGAAACACTGTCTTCTCATAGGATGTAAACTCTCTAACAAGAGCACATTAGATAAAGTTGTGAGAGTAGGAAGCAAAAATTCAGTAAGTGGATTATTAAGGGTAATAGAGGAACTACTGTTATTTTCATCTTTTTACTCCAGATCCATGGATTCTTACTCTGGAAGAAAAAAGCGCCATTTATTGGTCACTGGTTTGCCATTTAAACCATTGTTTAGGGTTTTATTTATTTGGCTGCATCAGGTCTCAGTTATGGCACACAGGCTCTGGGGCATGTGGTCTCAGTAGTCATGAAGCACAGGCTTAGTTGCTCTGTGGCATATGGAATCTTAGTTCCCCAACCAGAGATCGAACCCATGGCCCCTGCATTGACAAGTGGATTTTCAACCACTGGACCACCAGGGAAGTCCCTACTGGTCACTGGTTTAAGGCTACACTGCATCCTGTAGGACTGCGCGTACCTCACAAGGTGATCTCTCGGTTAGACCCGTAAATGAATATTTTGGAGGCCAGGCCACCTTCCTCTCAGGCCACCTGCTTCAAGGGATGAGTGGCAATACCAGTAAGTCCCATGGGCATGAACCCATTCATTGCTGCACTTTTCTGGCTGTGAAGTGAGCTGTTTAAATCGGAAGCAATTTATGTGGATGCCAAGAAAGAGAATAAAGCAGCCCATAAGCCGGTGGATCCTGTGTTCACAGAAGTCTTGCAAGCAGAGAAAACAAATCAGTGTCCAGAATAAGTGCCTATCCCAGTGAAGACTTGTAGCCCCTCCACTATGGAAGGGGTGCAGCAGAGGTGGTGGCTAAATTGGCCCCTTCCTCACCACACGGCGCTACAACAGGAACCAGGATTTCTTCTGCTAGTGTCAGCTTGAGCACTTGGTAGTGCCCCCCAGATTGCTGGTAACCTGGTCATGACTGGGGATGGGAACTCCCTGTTGATGGGCCCGCATGCAACATCCATTCCTGATGTCATTCACGTCTTGTGTACACAGACCTATTGACTAAGTCCCTGGGTGTTTGGAGAAAGAACCTGACAGGCATCCACTGGATAGGTGTTCTTTTCTACCTGATTATTGAGTGTGTGTGTGTGTTAGTCGCTCAGTCATGTCTGACTCTTTGTGACCCCCAATCTCCATCCATGGGATTTTCCAAGCAAGAACACTGGAGTGGGTTGCCATTCCCTACTCCAGAGGACCTTCCTGACCTAGGGATCGAACATGGGTCTCTCACATTGCAGGCAGGCTCTTCACTGTCTGAGCCACTAGGGAAGACTTTGATTATTGAGAGCTCCATCTAAAGCATGTGCTTTTGTGAGCATTCTCACAACACGTAAAGCATCCATGTGAATATCCTCACGCTCGTGCCAGTTTAAGAGGTCTGTCAACAGACTGCTTTGCTGTCTTTCCATCCTTTCTTTCCAAACCTGCGATGATCCAGCCTAACCGTTAGTCGTTATCCCTGAAGCAGTGTAGGCCTGTCTGTATCTTGGCCCATCTCTCAGTCCAGTCCAGGCAGACACTGTGATATATTACATCAAGATTTTCTCACTGAGAGGATTTCCCTTTGTCAGTGTTTTTGTTTTTTAAGCACACTCCTGAGCTATAGTGTTCTATTCCTCCTTTGTCAATATATCGAGAAAAAACATCTGTAAGCCAGATCCTTCCTTGGTCATTTGTTCACAGGCAGAGCTCCATGAAAACCTAGTGTTAGTTGAAGGAAAGATGGCAGCGCAGCAGAAGAATGTGCGATAAAAGCCTGAGTCATCAGCACTTCTGACGTTATTGTTGCTTTGGGATGTGTTTCAGCCTAATTTTACATATACCATTTCCACTGGGTGATGAAGTGTTGCTGTACATGCTTAATTTTGTAACCTAATGAATCAAGTAACACCCAGTCAGTTACAGGCAGCTCAAGTCACAGGGCCGGGGGTTCATTCCCTGTAAGGTCCAGTAGTGAGGCAGGAGCACTTTTGCCAAAGAACAGTTATCTGGGAAAGAGGACCCCTCTGAACTTCAAACTCTCAGGGTGTGCGCCTTGGTTATCCTTTGGAGGTTTGCATGGGTTCCGTACAGGATCCCTGTTTCCCAAGGAAGCATCCGGTGCTACTGGATCTGCTGGCTCATAAGGCCTGTGAAGCAGTATACCTTGTGTGGGGTTAGTCTATGGCCTACCTCCTGGGCCAGTCGCAGAGCCTTCTTTTACCTGGTCACCACCCAATTCTGGCTGCATTAACTAGTTTGTTCAGAGCAGCACAGTCAGAGGTGCCATACATTGCCTCCAAAATACAGAGGGCCATCATATGGTCAAAATTATTCTTGGTTACAACTTTTCTTTCATTCCGAGAGAATATGATCCAGAATATTGGGTTCCTAGGAACTTCATCTAGGTGGCTGAGTCCTAGCTTTCAAGAGTTGGTATTTAATACTTGTCCCTTTTGGTAAGTGTGTGTCTTAGGCACCTAATGCAAGGCATGCTACTATTGCTCATCTGTTTCAAACATCATGATGTCCCCTATGCAGTGAACCAGTTTGATCTCTTGGGATCAAGGTCCCTGCAGACGGGATTATGCCCAGAGACTTGACATAGCCCTAAGACAAGATGATGAGGGTGTTCTCTGGTAGCCCTTTCATTTTTAAATTGATGCCAAGTAAAAAGCATTTGTTAGATTAACAGCTGCCCAACTATAGCACCATCATACAGAAGTTTGCATTTGAGCTTAAGAGGTAATGGGAGAATAATTGGAATAAAGTTCTTCACAATTGGTACAATGTGGGAATATGTGGTATGCAATGTAGTAGTTGGTCCAAACATGGAAGAAATTTTAAAAAGTATATCAAGATATGATTACTGGGTCTTTGTTTGAAAAGGACAACATTATATAACTTTTGTGCCATTCTTTGCTCATTATAAAACACTATTACATCTTTTGAGGATAACATAGAAGATATATAAAATCAAAATGGAAAACATACTAAAAACATAATGAAAAGTGTTCTTAATAGACTTGTACGTAAAACAGTCAGGCTAAAGTGTATTCCTATTGAGTAGATGAGGAAAGTGAGACTTTCTATTTTTAGGTGCTTATTTGAGTACTCACAACTGATCAGTAATAGACTTTCAAATCAAAACCAGAGCTTGATATGTTGATATAGGTGATCGTGTTAGGCTATGTACATACGTATGCATAATTAAAAGGTCAATTTTCATATTCTTGTTTTATTTTCTCTTTTATTTTCCTACTCCCTAAACTCTATCCTAGGAACAGAAGCAGAGAGGAGGAACTCTTTTAAGACTGTGAAAGAATTGGTGGCCTTTGATTTGTTCTTCAAGTAGCAGAGATCTGTCCCCAGCTCTCTTGAAGCATCCTGAGGAAGAACTTGGAGAGCAGTGACTGTGTGGCCCCCCAGAGAGACTGGATCTTAGAGGCTGGGCTTTTCAGCCCTGGCAAAGAATTCGGAGCAAGCTTGGCAGGAGTCAGCAGAGCTGAACTTAAGAGAGTGTCGGCGCTTGGACAGTGAGCACAGGGGTGGTGACTGGTGTGGACTGAAGACAAAGGGGCTTCATCCAAGTGATGTCGTCTAGGTAAGTTCCCAGAGGCCTTCTCACAATACCTAGAGGCCCAGTGAGCTGATGACTTATCTTCAAATCTGTTTTGATTTTGGAGCAAAATGAAATATTGTGACATTTTGCATAAACCCTTGTGTGTGGACTCAAAGTCCTGCCTCCTCTGCATATATTTGTTTTGGGGGCACAGAGGCGAACATAGGGCAGCAGTAAGGCTGGAACTGTGATTCTGGGTATCAGAGAGCTTGAAAATTTGCTTCATATCACCAAGGGCTTAAAGGGAGCAGACTGGCCTTGCGTGCACCTTAATATCACTCTCCAGCCAACGTGCTTTCAGTTTATTATTGGTATGTGCCAGTGGCTGATTCACTTAGCTGTTTGGAAGAGAGTGCTAATGAGGCCAAGGTCAGGGTTCTCATTTCCATACAGGCAAATACTCTTAGTGAGAGAGAGCTTCAGCTTCAGTCACCACAGATTAAATCCCTCATCGGCACGACTGCCTTACAGATACATGAGCTGGGTGATGAGAGGTCAGGCGAGAGGGTGTGAACGAGTCGGCATAAAGCCTCACCACCTCCCATGGCAAGAACTCAAAACAGATGTCTTGTAGAGACCCCTGAAATCTGTGTGAGTGCTCACAAAGGAGCCACCTGAACTAATTCACCAAAAGAGGAATATGTCGAACCAAGTGCCTCTGGTTTCTGAATAGAGTCTGAGGTGGCAAAAGGCTCTATCATCCGCTGGTTTAGTGCCATATCTGATCGGCACTAAATATTTCACTCGTGCACATGGTGTGGTATAACTTATAAAAATAACACAGCTTTTAAGAAGCATGTTAAAAATTCTGCAAAATGAAGCTGAGGATCTTAAGATTACATTTTAAATAAAAATTCTGTAAAGGAATCCATATTTAGAAGATACACAGTATTCATAAGATTTTTTTTCCCGTTATTGTGGTATAACTTATGTATGATACAGTAGTCTTTAGGGCTTAGTGCAGTGAATTTGGGCAAGTGTATAAACCCATGTAATCACCACTCAGAACACGATATAGAACATGTTGTCATTCCAGAAGGTTCCTTTCGGCTCTTTCCCAGTCAGTTCCTCCTCTCCTTTCCCAGGTGACCACTGTTCTGTCACTGTAGGTTATTTTTGCCTTTTCTTGAACTTCATTTGGAGAAGAAAATGGCAACCCACTCCAGTAATCTTGCCTGGAGAATTCCATGGACAGAGGAGCCTGACAGGCTACAGTCCATGGGTTGCAAAGAGTCAGGCATGACTGAGCAACTATCACTCAACTATCACTCACTGAATTTCATTTAAATGTAATCAATCAGTGTGATAATAATCAATAATAATCAAACACTTTTTTGGTGTCTAGCATTTTTCACTCAACATAACATTTTTGAGGTTCATATGTGTTATTACGTTGCATCAGAAGGTTATTTCTCTTTATTTTTGGTGTAAAGTTATTACAATTTGTCCATCATCCTGTTGATGAATATTTGGGTTATTTCTTGTTTTCAACTATTAGGATTAAGGCTGCTATAAACATCTTCGTAAAGTTATTAAAATTCATTTTTAAATTCCCATTTTTCCATGGTAAACCTCTGAGAACAGAAGTTCTTATGATAACTCCACAGTCTCGTTCATGATTCTTTCACTTTGCTTTGATTTTCTTTAATTGTTATTGAGATCCAGGAGTTTAAAAAAGCAAAATTTCCCCAAGTGGTGGGTAAGTTATAGGTATAGGACCGAGAAGTACAAACAAAACGGCAGGTTCCATGCACCCAGGTGGGCATCAGCTTCAACTTCCTGAGTGGCGCCTGGTTAAATCAAACATGCTTGCTTTCCCATCCTGCTTTCCAAAGCTTTTCCTGTTTGCCAATATGAGTTCATTCAGTTTGTTTGTTTGTTCAACCAAAATTTGTCAGACTCTTATTATATATTTGTTGGGCTTGAGCTGACTTTGCATTCATGACAGCAAGGGTTACATTTGAATCAGAACTCAGACAATAATGTTTGGTCTGCCCAGCACAATGCCAAGCACATAATGGAATTGAAATGTGTGTTTTTGAATGAATGAAGGAACTCCCAGTTTAGCGTGGAGATTGCCCCGAATACAAATAAACTGGTATAGTGAAAATATGGAGAGAGTACTGTAGAAATATCTGGAGCATAAATATATGTTCTTTTTTTTACCCGAGCCCATTTGGTCTTATTGCTCTAAAGACACTTTCTCTGTTGGACTGTAATTTGTCTACGTATGGCTTTCTCCCCCATTTTGGGGCAGAACAGAGAATGTTTCCTATTAGTCTTGGTATCTCTAGCCCTCGGCATATGGCCTGACACTCAGAACAGAGTCACTAATTCTGTATAGTTTCCCCCACACACCCCTGCCAAAAAAAAAAAAAAAAAATTAATCAGGAAAAGGGACATTTGAGATGGGCTTGGAGAGGAGACCCTGGTGGTAGAGGGTGGTGAGGGATGGTTCCAAACAGCGAGAAATCATGGTCCTTTGGGTACCAATCGTTTTCTCTCTTGGAAGATGGTCCCATTTAATTTCCTGAATCACTGTCATGATTTTGGATCTCTTTTAGCAATTCAGTTTTAATTAACTTTTTAAAAGCCCTTACTACATACACATCTACATAGCAAAATGGTCCTGAGCCAAGATTTTTTCCTTATATAATGTTATGTTCTTCTCATTTCTTTGAACAATTATTCTGTTGAATGCCTTGAATACAAAAGAAGAATATAACAAAAACAAAATAGTTGCCTAACATTTCAACAGAGGTTTTTATCCTGCATAGAATGAATAAAGAGAATTGTTATTATTATGACTTTTAGCCATTCCAGGTGGAAGGATGATCTATTTTTCAAATAATTTTTTAAAATTAAATGATTTCTTCTTCATAATTGGTGATCAAATTCAGCTAACATAATTTATCATTGAGCTGTATGCATTGCATTGGTTTAAAGAGAATATTAACAAAAAAATTAGAATCTCTTTATTTCATTTATTATACCAGTGGAAACCCACATAAGGATTCAGGAAGAGTATTTTATCCTTTTTCCTTTAGACTTACAGGCTTTGAGTAAATTGCATAGGAAACTTTTCTCATTGAATGTTGGAGGTCATCTTTTAGTAAGCATGGCACAAAATGATTCTGGGCATTACGAATTCTAGGATATAAATTACAAGAGCTTGAAGATAGGAATGACTTTTGTAGGCAATGCATTGCACAAGGAGCAGAGTGGAAATGTCATCACTTATGTTTTATTTTGGAGAAGATCATCTTCTCAATTCTTTCAGTTCCTACTTTGCTTTCATAGATTTTGACATAAAATAAATCTCATATTCTTTGTAGATACAACATAGAAGTCTAATATTTCAGAATTTAGAATAAAACTTTCATTCTATGCTTTTAATAAGATCTTAAAGCATTTAGGAAGCATTAATTAAGCTTTACAAAGCAACTCTAAGATGATTTGATCAATTCAAAAACAGTTATAAAGTTTGTACTCAGCTTTCAATTACTGTATGTCCTAGTGGAGAAAAAGCACAGATAATACCCCCAAAACATTTCTATTGATTGAACAGTGGTACAGATATTTTTAAAAATGTGGCTAGTCCAAAATCCTTTATATTTGATCAGAATGTGTTACATGATTTTTAATGAAGTCATATGAAATATACTATCATATTTATGCTTTAATTAAATGAAATTTATGGTGAAGTCATCTCCTTGTATATATTCTGATTACTGAAAGGAAGAAATAGCTGTGTGTCAGGCTGATTGTCAGAAGTGGTCCAGAGATGTGTGTTTTTGTCTGCAAAGTGAAATCACCTATAGAAGGTTGCATTTCATATTACTTTAGAGATCAGAGAGCTCTCGTCCTAGATAAACCACATCAGCATGAGACCAGCTCATTTGGTAGGTAAAAATGAGGTCTACTATAGTGACAGATAATTTGCTGGCAATGGTTAATAATGTTACTATTTACAATTGAGAGGAAAGAGAGGGGCAATGAAATTTTTTTTACAATGAAAGAATGTTTGAGTAAGTTATGTCCCATCTACCTCATGTCATGCAACGACCACTAAAAAATTGTAACTAGGTGACAACAATCTCAACCGAGAGAGACAGCGCTTTTTCTAGGCTATGTCTTTCTCTAGTTCTTGTTTCTGGGTTGGATGCCCCTTCTGCCTGAGATTGAATGCGACCTATTGTCTGTATATTCTTCATTATAGTTCCTCTGAGAGATCCTGTGCTGTTTGACAGTTGGGACCATGGCAATATTATTAATCATTTTATTTCCAAATCCTAGCCAAGTATTTGGCCCATGGTTGAGTGTGTGTTAATTGCTCAGTTGTGTCCGACTCATTGTGACCCCACAAACTGTAACCTGTCAGGCTCCTCTGTTCATGGCATTTCCTAGGCAAGAATACTGGAGTGGGTTGCTATTTTCCTTCTCCAGGGGATCTTCCTGACCCAGGGATTGAACCTGGGTCTCCTGCATTGCAGGCAGATTCTTTACTGTCTGATCCATCAGGGAAGCCCATGATTATCACTCACTAAATACTAATTTCAGTCAAAAAGGATGTTACGATTAATAATACCAAAAAAAGGGGCTTCCCAGGTGGCTTCAGTGGTAAAGAATCTGGTTGCCAGTGCAGGAGATGCAGGATACACAGGTTCCCTGGGTTTGAAAGATCCCCTGGAGGAGGGCATGGCAATCCACTCCAGTATTCTTGCCTGGAGAATCCCATAGACAGAGGAGCCTGGAGGGCTACAGGCCATAGGGTCACAAAGAATCAGACATGACTGAACAACTAACACTTTCACTTTTACAATTATGTATCTATTTGTGTGATCTTATTTTTTTTTGCTGCTGCCTCCATGTAGGCAAACACTATGCATTTTTGTCTTGTTTTGTCATTGCTACTCTATCCTCAAGCTTAGCACAGGATCTATTACATAATATGCATGTGTATATATTTCTTGCCTGGATAAATGAATTCATTTGTGTTCATGCATGCATTCCCAGTGGGACTGGGTTAGCAGGTAGAATGATCACACAGAGCTTCACCGATGGGGAAGAAAGCAGGAGCACAGTTATCAAATGAATATGAGTTGGGGGCCAGAAAAGGATGCCATAGATGTTGAGACTCAGAATCAGGGGTCAGGGTTACCTGTCTCTCTTGTCTAAGGGGACAGTGGGTCCAGGGCCTTTTGGTTTAGGGCTGAGCAAAGATGTGTTCACAGGTGCTTTCAGCAGTGTGCAGAGGTCTTGGGACCCTGTGGTCTGGAAGCCACAGAGGGCTGACGTAGTGTGTTTTGAACATGTTTGGTTCAGTTCATCACTAAGCTCAGAAGGAGTGCATGCAAGGTTCTTTTTCTCCCCTTCCCTACCTCAGCCTGTATTAAGATATCTGAAGTCAAGGAAACCCCAACAATCATCCAGAAACTTCACCACCACCCCAGCCCTGCTTCTCCAAACAGCATTAGTGTTCTTTTTGCCTGATACACACACACACACTCATGAGGTGGAAATTTGTAGGTTTGTGCACAGAAAGCATGTTGGGAAAGCAATACTCGGAGTCCTTCCCCTTCCTTGAGCAGGCCTTCACAAAAGAAAGCTTTCTGTTCCTTCTGCAGGAAGTTGCGGAGGGAGGCCTAATAGGATTCTTTTGCACACAGCTCGCCCTGTGCCGAGGTGAATCATACGTTTCTCTGATCAAGCCTTGCTGTCAGTGACTCAGGCCTCTCACGGTGTCCCCTGTACCCTTACCCTGGGCTGCCTCTCAGCTGTGGCGCGCAGCCTCTCTCATTCACAGGAGGGCAGATGCCGTCTTCCAGTCAAGTTCTCTCTCCAATAAACCACTCTGCTTAGGGCTCACCCTGGTGTGATAAAACTGTGGCGGGCCTAATAATAGAAACCACAAATCCTGCCTGCCAATCCTGCATTCTAACCTCTAATCCACTTGTAGCAAGGACAAATGTTTTCAGGAAAATAAAATGACTCTGCGTAGAGCACAGTGACACAACAGCCCCCGTTGTCAAAATTTCCACCCAAAAGCCTAGAAACAAGGGGCTGGCTTCTACACTCCTCTCCTCAGTCGCCATATACCTGGTTTCAGCCTTCCTCTAATTTCTAATACAGCCTGAGTGACAAAAGCAATGAAAAAGAAAATGAAAAGAGGACACGGGCAGGAGGAGGAAAGATACATACAATTTCATCATTGTTACAACTTATTTAACGATGGGAATTTGTCTTCTGTCATTCAGTACAAGGCAGAGAGCCCAATAGAAGTTCGGTGTTAGATGAATAGGACTCTCACGTTAATCAAACGGAAAGTTGGCTACGTGGGTGGATTCCTTAACTGAGTGACTGGATTTGAGGACCTGCGGCAGCCAGCACAGTGGAAAGTATCCTCAGAAAACCCAAGAGTGAGTCCCAGCTCACCACCCACCAATCAGATCTGGTTCCGAGAGACAATTTATTTCATCCCTCCAGCCTCGGAACTCTCATCTCTAAAACAGTGTTGAAAGTAACAGACCTATTGGCTGCACAGAGCTGATGTTGAACCGTGGTGAGAGAGAATGTCTAGGAAATGCTGTGTAAACTGTAAATCTGTCTGTAACTAGGAGGAATGATTATCACTGGACACAGATCCATCGATTGTTTCTGATTGGCTGTACACAGAATTAAAGGCCCCCAGAAAATAGCTCAGCCTTCCTCTCTAGCTGCAGGACAGAGCTTCAACACTATTCTACTCAAACCTTGCCTCTCACCCTTCAGTCCTGAGGGTCTCCAAAGACCTCTGGCTCTCAGTTAACTGTTACACCCCCAGCCAGCGGTAGGGCAGGAGTTCCTGGTTTGATTTGTGTTTTAACCAGCTCGGCCCTGCTGCGGCTTGGTCACCAATGTGCTGTCACAAAGACACAAACCAGAGTGGAATTAAACACAAACTATGGTGAGAGAGGAGTTCTGAGAAGAATCTGATTTAACAAATGAGCTATGTGAACAGGACTCGGAAAACTGTGACTGCAGACTTCTCTCAGGAGCTCGAACTTTCTCAGTTTTGAAACACCACATTTACTTAGCCTGGTGGTGAGTGTCAGTGAATTAACAATGTGCACTGAAGTCTCTCAGCTGGCAGTGTGATAAAATTTAAAATATTTTTCTCGTTCAGTATCATGTTAGAATTTTCATGGCATTAATGAAAGGACGTGATGCAATGGAAAAGGATCTGCTTGCTGATACAGAAGATACAAGAGTCTCAGGTTCGACCCCTGGGTCAGAAAGATCCCCTGGAGAAGAAATTGGCAACCAACTCCAGTATTCTTGCCTGGAGAATTCCGTGGACAGAGAAGCCTGACAGTCTACAGTCCATAGGGTCGCAAAGAGTCAGATATGACTGGGAATACACACACACAGAATGAAATGAATAGTAACGCTGTTAGGAAGAGAAAAGTGTTAGTAGCACCCAGGTCTCCTGCATTGCAGGCAGATTCTTTACCATCTGAGCCACCAGGGGTTGAATGTATTTTCAGGGAGTTTTGGGGCGGTTCATTCTTCTCTTTTGAAATGCATGACAATAGATTTATAATTGAAGAAATAAAGAAAGAGGTCAGGAACAATCAGCACCTGATCATTGGAAGACAGCCACTTACTTTTTTTCTTTTCTTTATAGATAACAATTTAGTAGTTTCTTGTATATCTTTCTGATATTTTTATACATATCCAAGCAAATACAAATACATAATCATATGTATATGAATACATCTCCCCTTCCCCCCACTTCTCAAAAGGTGAGTCATCCAGT
Source organism: Bos indicus (assembly GCF_029378745.1). NCBI lineage: Eukaryota > Metazoa > Chordata > Mammalia > Artiodactyla > Bovidae > Bos > Bos indicus. Next base: position 90,310,221 of record NC_091760.1, on the reverse strand, counting down.
ATTTTATGTCAGAACACTTACAGCCATGTTCAAGTAATAATAATAAAACAGCTATAAGAGAGTAGATGTTTTTGGCCTAGACTTTGGCTGGTTATAACTTCTGAATGTGAGAGTCTTGGTGGTTACAGATACATATCTTGCTGTAGTACTTGCTAATCAGAACCAATCATTTCCCTTGGTTCCCAGAGGCTACCAAATAATATACATTTGCCTTTACCCTGCTCTGCAGTGAAAATAAAATCAGAAGAGAAAGAAGAAGATATGAAGTGGAACAGTGTGGTTGGGAAATTCCCACACCTTTACCCTAGAAAAAAAAAAAAGAAAGAAACTTGCTTATAAGTAAGGCCAAAGGGAATATTAAATGCATACAGTATGAGTCAAAGTACATCCTCTTAACATTTATTCATCAAAGTGGATCGTTGATCTTGGCTGCATATGTGAAATTTAAGGGTAGCAGCCTGGGCTCTCTGTCAGTGCCTTTGTATCAAAAACCACAAGTGTCTGAGTTCTTACTGCTTAAGTGCCTAGATTCTAGGATGTTTTGGTTCTGTTTTTTTTTTTTTTAATCTTGTTTTTGGCTCTTGAGAATCGAAAGAATGATTTCTTAACAAAAAATAAGACTAGCCAATAAAGGAAGAAAAATCAGAAAATTCCTCCATGATTTAAGACAAGATTTAAATATTTTTTCAGTCTTTTCTTTCTCCAAGCAGATTTAATTTAGAAGTATGAACCAAGAAAAATTACAACATTGTGCTCTGGCCAGCTTGCTTCAGATAATAGCTTGTGTGACCAATGGAAGTCTTGGGGGAAGGGAAATTCAGAGAGTAACGAGGAACTTCTCTGTCATCTCAGGGTTTCACAATACACACAGGAAACATTTGTAGCTGGCCCTCCGTTAGCCCAAAAGATTAGCTAATCCCTTGTTTCACCATAAAATGCATTTTCAGTGGAAGGTCCTGAACTGTATGCAAAGAGTCAGTGTGGCAGGCTCACATTTCTCCTGAATTACAGTTGAAACATGCTGTATACTGTTCATGCAGAGTTGGGCGGTCAGGAACCTGGGGTGGTTCCTAGGGGTGTGCTGGATGGACCTGAGCCTCTCCTAGCCCACCAGTGGAGCAAGCCAAGTCCCATGTCTAGGGTGCCCTGTGAATCCTGCAACACTGTTCTTAGAGTAGTATCAGATTCCTGAAGCCCAGAGTTGGATTAACTGTCCAGGTACTTCAGCCAAATTCTGACCCAAATAAATACATCCTGTTGATATAACCTTTCACTTCTGTATAGTGGAACCGTGACCTCCTGTTGCTCCTAGAGACAAGATAAGCAGTTACATCCTACCCTAGTGCTTTTGAAATGCCTTTACCAATAGCCTGAAGCCTGCTTCATCATTTGTGGGTTGCCCACTGGCTCTTTTTTCTCTAGACATAGTCATTTATTTCAAAAGTGCTGGATGGAGTTTTTGAAATTATAATTATTTAAATTTTATTTTAATTTAAAGAATTTATCACAGATTTATTATGCTAGAAGACACTTTAGAGATCATCTAGTCCAATGGTCCAGTGCCTTATATTTTAAATATAAAGACATGGAGAGTCCAGAGAAGTTAAGTGCCTTGCTCAAGGTCACTCAGCTAGTTAGCTCTAGTAAATTTGCCATGAGTGCACAGGCTGAATTCCTAGACTGTACCTTCAGGTTCCATGTTTCCATAGCACCTCAGTAAACAAAGGCCCTAACTAAGAGAGCAGTTTTGTCACATGTGTGACGCCTAGCACTTCTCGCTTCTAAGATGTGGTGGGGATCCTACCAAGAATGCCCGTGGCCTGAGATCAGCTCAGAGGGTCAGCTGCTCACAGAGTTTCCTGTGTGCTGAGGCACCATAACAGCTGGGGCCTATCAGTCACATTTGTCTTTCTGAAAAAACCCCATAACGAAGCTGTAATTTAGCATAGATTCCAAATCACACAAATGACCAAAGTCATATGCTTTGCCCATCTTGCACCAGAAAGTTCTCTCTATATATATAAAATACAAAAATATTAAATAAATTCTAGGAGTAATTAGGGTGAAGGGAAAATTGTTTTAGTTTTGATAGGAAAATAATAAATCAAATGTGTACATAGATATATTGGGCTTCCCTTGTGGCTCAGCTGGTAAAGAATTCACCTGCAATCCCTGGGTTGGGAAGATCCCTTGGAGAAGGGAAAGGCTACCCACTCCAGTATTCTGACCTGGAGAATTCCATGGACTGTATAGGCCATGGGGTCACAAAGAGTCAGACACGACTGAGTGACTTTCATACACATCACATAAGTATCACAGAGTCCTTGTTCAGTGTTACCCTTGTTAACCTTCTGGCAAGGGGTATCAGCTTTGGTTTTAAGTTGCTTAGTGGCCTTAGCAAAGTGGGACAGATGATTTATTGTAAGATTCGGAATATTCATAAGATTAAAAAAATCAAGTCTTTTATTCATAAAGACTGGGGAGAGGTTCTTCCCTTAATACTATCCTCTCAGTAGATATAACAGTGAATTTCTTACAGATGTGTCTCATTATATTCCTCAGTGTAAGCCAAAGGCACAACTCACACAAAGTAGAAAACATGTTTCCAGGATATTGAATGTGGGTGCAAAACAGTGGATCTAAGTACACACCGAGATGTTTAGAAATCTGTGGATTATACATCCTTCAGCAAAGCTTCTGTAGCTACTATCCCTTAAAATTATTTTAGAATAATTACTGGGCAGCAAAGAAAGAATTAAATAGTCCAGTAAAGACAATGGTTCCTGAGGCCAAGGCTACTCATGATCCCTGTATGGTCACGCCATTCAAGATGGCTGTACTCTTGCTCTCTGTCCATCGCCTGCTTGACCAGCCCTGCTTCACCAACAGAACTACCTAGTCCTTTTAATTAGAGGGATTAACCAAAACTGCCTGGGCGCTTGGTCCTGCTCCAGACCCTGGTTTCCCAGGTAAATGATGAGCCCACCTCTCATCAGTTCCCCCTATGAATAGTAGCCTCCTTTTTTCCTAGGTAGTGACGATTGCTGCCATGTTGTGCCTGCTACAGGCTGTACACTGTGGGGCTGTCACTCCAGGACCTGTTGATACAGGTCCTGTATCCTGGACACATAAGATCCCCTGACCAATAAATTGTTGATGGCCCTGTTGCTGTATCCAGGTTCTTTCTTTGGTCTCAAGGCATCTGCAAGGCTTGCCGGCCTGCAGAGTATAGCCCAACAGTCCCCAGTATCTTTGTCCACTGCTTCTTTTTGTACCGCAGCTAGACTACGTTTCTCAGTTGCATAGGCAGTAGGTGTAATCATGTGAATGAACTTGCCTGGCCCATCTTTGTTCCATTCTTTCTCCTTTCCCATATATCCAAGGAGTTCCAGAGGACTTCAAATATCTTGAGGAGGCCAGAGCTACAAGATGGAAGGAGCCTGGGTCCCTGAATGACTGAAGAGTCTGTCACGAATACACAGTGGATTCTGACATAAGGAAGAGACAAACTTTTACTTACTGAGTTTGGGGTTCCTTTGTTTCAGCAGCTAGCATTATATTAAACAATGTAATCTTCATATTTCAAACTATAAGTTACACTGATGAGGCAGATGCCTTCCTAATCTAATCACACCTCTTTATGTTGAAAACAACCAATCACCCAAACAAATTACTGGTTTTTTCAAGACCATGTCATTTGACTTCCATTAGTCTCTAGGAAGAGTTCCAGGAAAACATCTGCTTCATTGACTATGCTAAAGCCTTTGATTATGTGAAAAGCTATGACAAACCTAGACAGCGTATTAAAAAGGAGAGACATCATTTTGCCAACAAAGGTTCACATAGTGAGTGCTATGGTTTTTCTGGTAGTCATGTATGATTATGAGAATTGGACCATAAAGAAGGCTGAGTACTGAAGAACTGATGCTTTTGAATTGTGGTGCTAGAGAAGACTGTTAGAGTCCCTTAGACAGCAAGGAGATCAAGCCAGTCAATCCTAAAGGAAATCAACCTGAATATTCATTGGAAGCTCCAATACTTCAGCCACCTGATGGGAAGAGCTGACTCATTGGAAAAGATGCTGATGCTGGGAAAGATTGAAGTCAGGAGGAGAAGGGGGCAGCAGAGGATGAGATGGTTAGGTAGCATCACTGAATGGACATGAGTTTGAGCAAACTCCAAGAGATAGTGGAGGACAGGGAAGCCCGTCGTGCTGCAGTCCATGGGGTTTCAAAGAGTCTGACGGATCTTAGTGACTAAACAATAAGCAAGTCTCTAGGAAATGGATTAGTTTGGGAATCAGACTGCCTGGGCTTGAAACTTAACTTTGCCATCTTGTGTGCCTTGGACAAGGTACCTGACTTTCCTAAGTGTCAGATTCCCCCATCTGTAAAAAGGGGATAATATTGGCCCTGGAGAAGGGAATAGCAACCCACCTCCAGTATTCTTCCCTGGAAAATTCCATGGATAGAGGAGTCTGGTGGGCTAAGTCCATGGGGTCACAAAGAGTTGGACATGAATGAGTGGCTAACATTCTCAGGGTTGTTGGAGAAAGTGTTTAGCTGGAATTTGGCATCTAGCAAGCACATGATTGATGCTAGCTCATAATGTTGCTGTTCTTCAGAAGTGTGTACTCATTTATTGGCTTACACAAGGAAGGCCCAAGGCAGGACAAGCTGAGTCTGTGCAAAGCTGTCTAAGTTTCTAGCAGAAAAGCTGTTCAGAGCATCCATGCTCTCCATCCCACCCCACCTTCTTCTATGTTGCCTGCCCCTGCTTTGTGAAGCAGAGCTATAGCCCATTCAAAATTCAGACTTGAAAGCAAGCTGTCACAATCTGCTGAGACCTACTCAATCCATCTAAAAATTTTTGAACAACTTTCATATGATCCTTCTGGACAAAGAAGATGAAATAACAGTAATAATCTCTCACAACAAGTAGAGGCTTTTGAGTGTATATTCTTTTTTTAAAAAATTTTTAACTCAAAAAGCCTAATAAAGTCTTTTATAGTCTTTATAAAGTCTTATAGTATTCCTTGATAAGGCATGGAAAAGTCTTATAGTATTCCTTGATAAGGCATGGAAAAGTCTTATAGTATTCCTTGATAAGGCATGGAAAAGTCTTATAGTATTCCTTGATAAGGCATGGAAAAGTCTTATAGTATTCCTTGATAAGGCATGGAAAAGTCTTATAGTATTCCTTGATAAGGCATGGAAAAGTCTTATAGTATTCCTTGATAAGGCATGGAAAAATTGTTTCTGGATCTTCTGGGAAGATCATTTTGCCAAAATAGACATTTTTGTGTTGAAACAGGAAATAACTCCATTTTTGCGCTAGGTAAATCTTTCTTGAGGTATTTAGTGTCTTTTTTCCCTTGCCCCTGACTGGAAATACAAACATAGCTAGAGTCTTGGCTAATAATAACATCACGATGTGCACAGACCTGGCCTTCCTCAACAGCTTGCTGAGTTATTTGTGTCAGAAAGGATTTTATCATAAGTACATTTCTTCTATTGCCATCACATGATGCACCATTGAATTTCCCATCACACAGACGTTCTAATCTCATTTACAGTCACAGAGGTTGAAAATAGATAATTAATCAGCATCTAAGTACCTTACAATCTGTAAAGTAAACCAGATATGGCCAGCCTGAAAGCACTTTGGAGCATTGTGGGAGCTCTGGACTGGGGGCTAGTCAGCTGTTAATGAGTCCCATGACTTTCCAGCACTCCTGGGTTTCTCTGTGATCCAGAGAAACTGAGTTTGTTTCCCTCAGTATCTCTCCAGTCCTCTGGTAGGAGGAGAAGCATCATAGCTATAAGTATTTCAGTGTCATTGACAATATTGCCTTCTTTATTTATGACGCAAAACAGACTAGGGTCGCATACAGGATTGATATGGCTTTTTCTGAACCTAGGAAGAATGTCTGGGGAGAGCTGCCAGTCTCCTTGTTCTTAATTCTCTTTGATTCCACCAAATGCTCCCAGAGCAACAAGTTATACTGGAACTGAACTGGGTTACTTTACTCTTGTTTCTTCTTCCCCCTGCATTCCTCCCTTCCTCTCTCTCTTCATTCATGCATTTTTACATTTAATTCCCATGGCAGTAAATGAAACTTCTCTGAGAATATCTGCTAGGCAAGTAGTGAAATAAGTGACTGAATATAACTTTATGACCTGACTTTGTTTGAGCCCCTCACCAGTTCCTTAAATCTGTTTAGAATCGAGCTATTTAGTTCATCTGACTAGTTGACAACTAACTCATTAGTAGTTATTCTTTATCGCAGGATTCCCCTTCACTCATCAAGTGTTCTGTGAATATAACTGGGAACAGAGGGGCACTTGAGGATGGATTTAGAGAACTGCAGGCACCTTTACATTTGTAGGATGCTGACAAACAGAAAAATGCAAATTGAAAACAAATGGGGTAATTTATAAAACTGAAGTTCTTTGACTCAAAGATGAGGCTTTACCAAGGAAAGTGGAAGGGCGGAGTTGTGTTTCCTGTTCAAGAACTGGCTGGGTCGTGTCGTCTACGTGCCATCTGAGAGAATGTTTCATAACAGGAGGAGCCCTGCAATGCAGGCAAGACCCAGCCTGACCATACAAGATGTAACACCTCCAGCTCGAACCCAGGTCAACACAAACCTCAGTTGTAACTCGGCTCCCAGCCTGTCTGATTTCCGTCATAGTGCTCAGTGTGATGTGCCATTTTCTAGTTTTATTATTTTGGACAACTGGAAGTGAACTGATAGCTGAGAGCTACGTCCAGCTGCACTCTCCCATTCAGTACCATGTGCAGTGGGGTGCTCGGTGTGCTGGGATCTGAAGGTCCCTGTACTCTAGGTTTCAGTTCTGTTGCTGTTATTGTTGTTGTCCTTACTGTTTTGCTGTCAATGGTGGCAGAGGTTATTGGATAGGCCTTGGCCAGCTCCCGAGGGTTGCTGCTTTGCCCAGTGACCGTATCTTTCCTGTTAACATGCTGATCATACTTGGAAATTATGAGTCAGTGAAATGTAGCTGTGAGCCGTGGGGGTGGGTAGATTACCAGAGAAAGTGCAGCCAAAACTTCCTGTACCAACTCAGGGTCATTATCTTTGGGGGAAGATAGGGACTCACTCTGGCAATAGGAACATCTATACTCAGCTGGCATGTGTTGTGTTCAAAATGGATTTAAGGAGAGGACAGGGGCACACACAAAAAAGGAAACCCATGAAAGTTCCTTTTGTGGACATTGGGGTGGACTTTTGCAAGCCTGTTATAATATCACTGTTATTGACACCTTCCACTTGCTATTAGTTGGTGAGACTCATTAACTATTCACATTGGTCTGCCCTCATTCAACTCCTAGCAACCGCAGTTACAGTCCTATTTAAAATAATAGAGTGAGATTGGTAACATTACTGATTTAACAGGAAATTAGAAGACTTACATTCACAGAGCTTAGGTAATTGACACCAACAGCACTTTTCTTGTAATTTATGCACTCTGATTGATTTCATTCCCTAGCTAGTCCTAAAAGAATCTCTGAAGCATATTCAGCCATCAGATTACTGTGCAAAAGAATTAAATGAGTATTACCCTGCTTGCTATCTATTCCAGAGCTGGTGAAAAGTTTCCAAGTGGTTTGGAGCTCAGGAGTCAGTCTAAAATTATAACGCTAATACAAAAGTTCAGCCTCAGAGCATTTCTTTGTGACAGCTGTGAATTTATATGAAGAAATCTTACTGATAAAAAGAGCACAATTACAAATGGGTCATTTGTTTGTGCTCTCAAGAGTATTTTTATAAACTTATGTTGATACGTATTCCCTGGAATATCCTAAAAAAACATTTGCTTACCTCTAATAATGTTGTTTATAAATGACCCATTTCCAGATGTTCCTTCAGGGTGGTATTTGCATAATAATATATGACCATGCTTCATCCCACCCCCACAAATAATTAACAATGCTAAGAACAGGATATGTTTGATAAATGAGGAAGAAACACTAAATCCATGTATTCTACTCTGGAAATTTCATGAAACAATGGCGAAGAGAGGCAATAAACCTACAGTGTTCAAATAAATCATTGTTATTATTTTTTGGCTATTTACTTAGCAGAATAGGCACATTTGGGATCTACCTGCCTATTTCTCTAGCTTCAGATGCCACCATGTTCCCTCGTACTTTTATTCAATCATGTGGGACTGTCCAGAATTCCTCACGTACATTACCTGTCTTCTGTACTGGGACTGCTACACTGGCTCTTTCTTCTTCCTGACATGTCCTTCTGCTTCTTCACCTAATAACAACTGCTCATCCTTCAAAACCGAGTTCAAAGGTCACTGCCTCCAAAATCTCTGTAATTCCAAAATCTCTTTCAAGTCCTCATCCTCCGTGCTCCCTTGGTGGCCCATGACTGAGCCCATCCTAAATTTTGTTTCACAACAGTATTAATGTGATTCTTGTGTTTATCGTTCCATCAGACTGTAAGTTCCTTGAGGGCAGAGATCACAAGTTAGTTAACTTGTGAATTACAGCAGCTGTATTGAAGAAGGAAATGGCAACCCACTCCAGTATTCTTGCCTGAAAAATCCCATGGACAGAGGAGCCTGGTGGGCTACAGTCCATGGAGTGGCAGAGCCAGACATGATTGAGTGCACATTATAGCATGCACAGCAGCTATAATACTTGACACAGAATGGTGGTTGATCAGTGCTTACCAAATGATTTGTGAAAGTAGAAAGCAATCCTTTGAAAGGCCAAGTTTATGTGATGCTACCATTTTTAAGTTAAACCTGAAATTCAGTTCTAACACTTTTTATCATATACACGCACATGCACGAGTGATTACTGATGAGCATGCAGTTTGATTAGTAACTGTGTCTACACTCTCAAACTGGCTAAAATTCCCTAAGAAATTTTAGGGATGCTTAGCCCTTCCCAGGTATAGCTCACAGAGTTCTTAGATTCCCAGTTGTGCAAGGACTCCAGAAATACCCTGGGCTTAAGACTTTTCGTGGTAGACACGGGGGAACAAGGAGGCCCGGAGGTCTAGTAGTGTCTGAAGTTTGGAGTGGGCATCCGCCACCTCAAGAAGGATGGGCTCAGTTCCATCATCCATTCTCATCCTCACCTCTCCCTGCCTGTGGAGACTAGAAAGCTAAGAATAACATTTCTCAGAGTCCTTTGCAGCTAGGGTTCCATCAGATAAACTCAAGATTTAATTTCGAGGTAAGAGATGCAGGTGTGAAGATGTGGTAACGATGGCCTGGTTCTAGAGCTAGTCGCTGAGTTGTGGCCTCATAATCCAGTAGGAGGGCTCTTGATTCAGCAACTTCTGGAAACAGACTTCTTCTCCCCATGGGGTGGAGGCAGTTGGTTCTAGGGTCTGGGAGTTGTGCTTGAAACATCAGCCAGCCTAGAGCAATGTTTTTCAAACTATAAATAATACAGTCTATTTAGTGCTATGGAACAAGCATTAAGAAAGATAGAAATTATATAGAATAAAATAAAATGGAATAGAAAAAAAAGTATATTGTCCCTAGTAAAGGTTAATTTGTTTTATGCAACTAATATTTCAGGGTCATACATGCGTGTACCTACATTTATATATGTGTATTCTGAGTCACAACATAAAATATATTTCTAGCTATGAGTTTTAGTCACAGAAGTTCGAGAACATCTGGCTTAGAGCCTAACCTCTGGCATTTTCAATAATCTTCTTAATCCTTTCCTTTTAAAACTATCCAGAAGGATTTTTTTTTTTTTTTAATCAGGAGAACATCTGTTCTACAGCCCATCAGGCAGCATAAAGGTATATAGATTTTCTTTCTTTTTTTTTTAAAGCTGTTGGTTGCACAAAGAGGTGCATGGCATTTTATTTGAACCAAGTTTCCGTCTATGTTTTTTAGGGACTCCCTAATAACTTCTTTAATAAAAACAAGATAAAAGTGTTAGATATGAGTGTATGTTTGGGGATTCCTAAATTTTTCTGGTTTCACGAAATGTTTTAGGTACCACAGGGGGAAATTTATGCTTGAACCATCCTAACAAACTCCTTGAGAAGCCCTCTTTCCTCTCTGGCCTTTCTTGGTGAGAGGGGGCTGGAACCCTGCCTGAAAAGATCAGTCCATACCTACATGCTTCCAGGATCTGGGGTTCCTGATACACAGCTTGGAAGGGAACATCCCTGGAGATGGCCCTGCTCCAAGCTTCTTAGGAGGGACTGACCCAGGGTTACCATCAAGATAGTCATAGGTGTTGGGTTAAGTGGGCCCGCAAAATTGTTTTAATATGATAAAGAATCAAAATAAAGATATGACAGCTGTGGAAAAGAAAAATCCAGTGAAGATCAAGACAGGAACTGGTTTAAATCCTCTCATAATTGCTGCTCTGGGCAAAAAGTCAGCTGATCACCTAGGATCGAAAAAAATTCAGTAACCCCACAATTCTTCTGACTCTTTGTAATTAACTTAATGCTGCTTTTATGCCAGTCTTTTGCTTAGAGGCCATCCTGACCAGGGGCCTGGTTGTCCCCACGGAGAGGAACTGGATAGCTGGTGGACAATAGGCAGAAGAGGGGTTATTCTCTGTGCTTTCACCCTGTTTGTATTTCATATCATGTATAAGTATTGCCTAGTTAAAAGCAAATTAAATAGCCCCAACACTTGTTCCCCACTCCATATTCTCAGCTGATGACTTGTTTTTTCACTACAGGGAGAAAAGTGGAAAATCCAAAGATATTCTACACATTCCCATAGTCAGTCAGTCAGTTCAGTTGCTCCGTCGTGTCTGACTCTTTGAGACACCATGGACTGTAGCACCCCAGGCCTCCCTTCTATCACCAACTCCCAGAGTTTACTCACACTCACGTCCATTGAGTTGGTGATGCCATCCAACCATCTCATCCTCTGTCATCCCCGTCTCCTCTTGCCTTCAATCTTTCCCAGCATCAGGGTCTTTTCCAATGAGTTGGTTCTTCCCATCAGGTGGCCAAAGTATTGGAGTTTCAGCTTCAACATCAGTCCTTCCAATTCACATTCAGGACTGATTTCCTTTAGGAGGGACTGGTTGGATCTCTTTGCTGTCCAAGGGACTCTCAAGAGTCTTCTCAACTAATGCCTAAAACAGTGCCTGAAATGCTGTGGCCAACTTCCTACATGTGTGCTGAGTGACAGCAGGCTTTCTACAGCCTCCCAGGGTTCTCCCGGAGCCTGTGTTGAAAATCCCTCAACAGTCTCCACGTGCTGCCCTGAGCACATGGCGTCCATCTCTACAGGGACCTCGTCTCCCATTCTAGCCATCATCATCCTCACCACATACTTTTTTTTTTTTTGGCTGTGCTTAGTTTCCTGAACAGGGACAGAACACCAGGCCCTGGCCTTGGAAGCCCCAGGTCCTCACCACTGGACCCCCAGGGAATTCCCCTGACCGCATTCTTTAATACAGCTCCTTTCTCAACTCTCAGTTAAGCCTTCTCTATTCTTTCCAATTCCTCAGCCATGTCGTCTCCTTTTAACACCTTGATGTTATTTAGGACCAGTAACGACGTCAGTAAAACAAATGAGAGAGTTTTGTTTCATACCATGTTGAAGCTCTCTCAACCTGTACATGGTGCCCTGCACATAGCAGACACTCAATATATGCCTTTTGACTGACTAAGGACATCTTTATAAATTCATGTAAAATTCAGTGACTGGAAATGCTGTGGGAAAAGGGGGACTTGAGTTCCCCCTCCCTCAGCCCGTCTCATGGAAATCTGAATTTCTTAAGTGAAATTTAAGAGAGCCTCGGGCCCACTCTCCTTATTTCTGCCAAGTGTTAATTATGTGTGGAATCTAAGGGGACTTCCGAGTGTAGATTATGTGGGGTATTATGAGGGGACATTTACAAAGACAGCTGTGCTGCAGGAAGACATTTTTTTCCCTCAATTTTCGAAGACCTAAAGTTCTCTGATTTGCTTTTGGGGACTAGATCTTTTTGCTCATATGTTTCATTTGTGCTCACTGAAAAAGGAGAGCATATTTCCAAGAAAAACAGTTTGATTAGCTCTTTGCTTTATTGGGATTAAAAAAGAAATGGGAAATTCACAATCATTTTCTCTGAACTGTAACTGCTGACATATAGCTCCCAAAATTGCTTGATCTTCATTTACCAAAAAAACTAACCATTAGTGTATAAGAATATCTCACTCCAAAATATTTGTAAAAGTATTATTTTTTAAAAAAAACCTTAACATGGGGAGTGACCATGATGTAATGGGATAAACCAGACAGACTATTGTCTATCCTGTGTAGTCACTTGGGAGATTACTTTCTCCAGCATAAATGTTTATTCCAACTTTGCTGTCATTGCTCAGAAAATGAGACTAGGTTGCCTGTGAAGCCTTTCCCCCAGCAATATAAGGAAAATCACCCATCTTTTTATAGTCACACGTCATTTTTTTTTTTTTTTAATCTTAATCTAAGCTATATTCGCTGATCATGTACCTCATTCAACAGAATTGGCACCAGATAATTTTGGACTGTTTCCCCAAAATCAAACCAAGCAGTGAACATTTTCTAACATTGAAACTATTAGGAAAAGCAAGTGATACAGGTCCTGAAGGTGATTTCAAAAGAAGAGGTGTGAAATTGTTTTGAGTAATGGAAGAAGTGTATGGTCGACTGGGGTAGGTTTTTTTCATTGGTACAACACTCATTTTGATGTGGCAGAGCTCCCTAAAATCAGTCTCCTCATCTTATATTCACATCTGATATCTGAAAACTCACTTTGAACTGAGAATATGATCTTAGTGGATGAAGACTTTGGGCCATTTCTTAAAATTTGGGAGAGAACTTATGTGCCACCAAATTGAAAGAAAGGCGAATAACAGAAAACATCATTAAAAAGTGCTAGATGGTGGGAAGTATCTGGATTCAAACTTTGCTTCACTAGAAACTGTATGCTCCTTTGGATTGGTTATGTGGCTTCCTTAAGGCTCTGTTTCCTGGTCTATATGATGGTGGTCTAGTAAATGGGCACTTATGTAAATCACTTAGTATAGAGTGTGGCAAATATTTGGATATTAGGCACTCAAAAATTGTTGTTTTCCTTCTTTTCATTGGAGAACAAAACACAATTTATCAGAAAGAAGGGCCTTAAAAGTCCCAAGTGCTACTACTCCCAGCTTATCAGCTAGGTGAACTTGCCCAAGTCATTCAAACTTTCTGAAGAGCAGTTTTCAAATTACCTTTGTAAAATTATGATATCTGTTGCGGTGGTTAATTTTATGGGTCAGCTTGGCTGGGTCACAGTGTCCAGATATTTGGTCAGACATTATTCTGGATGTTTCTGTGAGGGTATTTCTGGATGAGATTAACATTTAAATTGGATGGATTCTGAGTAAAGCAGATGGCCCCCCATAAATGTAGTTGGGCCTCATCCTATCAGTTGAAGCCCTGAATAGAAAAAAAGATAGATTTTCCCCAAGTGAGAAAGGATTTTGTTAGCAGATGACCTCTGGACTCGAATAGCAACATCAGCTCTTCCCTGCATTTCCAGTCTCACATCCCACGCAGTAGAGGCCTCCGTTATCCTGAGAGTCAATTCCTTAAACTGAATCTCACTCTCCACATATGCACATGCTATTGGTTCTGTTCCTTGGAGAACTCTGACTAATACATTGACCTTAAAGATTTTGGGGGCGCCATAGGGAAGAGAAAAGGAAGCCAAATACGGAACACTGTCTGCCACAGGTCTGGATCACGGCATCAGCTTAGGAAGCATCCCTTTTCTTTGCTTTTTCTTTCCCTTTGCTTGGTGAGCTTCAGTTTTCTCATCTGGAAAAATGAAGATGTTTACACTCACTAGATAATGTCTAAAGTTGCTTCCAGCTGTGAAAATCTGTGTATCTATATGAAACTCCTTGCTTTGGGCCATAGCATTCAGATACAGTCATGGCCAAATTGGGTTTCTGCCAAAGAAGAAAGGCATGTGGGAGGTACAAAGACTATTTATGTAAAAACAAACCCTCTCTGGGGTGTGCCAAGTGTTCGGGGGATTAACGGGGAACTCCTGGTAGCCCTATAAATATTCTTACAAGCCTGAGTGATCTCTCGGTAGTTGGGGGAAGCTGAGTGTGATCTCTTACTCTGTGCAGAAGTAACTGGGGAAAGCACCTACTTTACCTTTTTAGTGCCTTTATGTGAGTATCTGCAAACACACTCAAGGGACCAAACTGCAGAGAGGAGAATCATTTGATCGATTCTAAAGAATCTATGGAATCAGGTTGAACAGCAATACTGACCTGAGATCTCTGAAAAATTCAAATCCAATATGGTATTCGTTAGAAGAAAAGAAGTGCCCCAGATTGTGTTTTAACTGTGTTTTTAGCAATTCACTGGAAATGCTCCCTAGTGAATTTCAGGACATAAGTGTTATTTCCTTTCTTAACCAGTGAAGTGGCTAGATACTTAAACATACTGGCTAGAGTACTTTAGGTCTTTGAGTTTTTAGATGAAATGGCTGGAAAAATCCTTTGTCAGCTCTGTGGTGCTATGTAAGGGTAAGTGATTATTATTCTTACAATACATGCTCCAAGTGATACCTGTAGTTTGAGGCTCAGGTGAAAGAAGTCTGAGGTCCTCCTTCCCACCATCTGTGGTCCATGTACTCTTTCTAGCACACATGGGGAGCCCTTGTCAGGTAGGCCAGTAAGTGAACTTAGCAACCACTCTGACATCTTGAATGGAGAGATTCAGACAAGGCTGGTTGCTCATTAGTTCAGCTGCCCACAGCCTGCCACCAGGGCTCTGGGCCACTCAGCTCTACCCTACTGTACTCCACGGTGTATCCAGAGCCATTTGAGGCACAATCACTGTCAGAGTCCCCAGCTTAAAAAGGATTAATGCTACTCCATGGCATGCAAAATAAAATCCAAACAACTTAGCATAGCATACGAGACCTTTAAGAAGCATGGCTTCCAGTTATTTCTCCAGTTCTAGTTCTGCTGTGATTATTGCCCAGTCTTAACAGCAGAGTTCTAAACTCCGGTCTATACACTTTCATTCTCAAATTCCATATTTATTCAGCAAATATTCAACACATGCCTACTAATAAGGGTCAAGTACAGTTCTCCGTGCTGGGGATATATCAGTAAATAAATCTGAGTCTACAGTGTAGAAGCAGACAGATGATAAACATTATATAGCAAATTAGAAAGTGACGAGACCTATGAGAAAACTGGAGCAAGATGGGGAGCTTTACTTGTACTGAGAGTGGGAATCGGGGGTGATGGGGTAGACCTCTCTGAGAAGATAAGGTGATGTTTCAGTTAGAGCATAGTTGCAATAAGAGCTAGCTGACACAGGGGCAAACTATGCAGACATCTTAGAAAACTGCCTTCCAGGCAGAGGCTGGGGCCATCTCAAAGGTTGTGACACAGAGAATGGCTGTTGCTTTGGAGAAGCAGTGAAAAGGCTGGTGTGCTGGAATGGCAATGAGAAAGCAAGAGAGTTAAACTGGTTGGCCGGTAGGTGGTGGGACCCGATGGAGTCTTAAATGACACCGTTGGGACTTCGACTTTCACTCTGAGTGAAACGGAAAGCCATGGGAGGGTTTTGTGCAAGAGTGACATGACCGGACGTATTTTCAAAGGCCCCCTCTGTCTGCCGTGTTGTGGACAGACTGAAGTGCAGGAGGGGGAAGACCAGCTGGGAAGCTGTGGCAATAGTCAGGTGAGAGAGGATTATGATTTAGACCAAGGCAACAGCGGTGGAAGTGGTAAGAGGTAGTCGGACTAGGAATCTATTTAAAAGGGAAACCTACAGGATTTGGATGTGAAATGCTTCACCATTCAGGAGACAGAAGAGGGGTAGAGTGGAGGAATCAGCAAGGAGATTGGGACAGTACAGTCAGTAAGTGGGGAGACCAAACAGTAGAGGGCACCTTCCTGGGTATCAAGTAAAGAAAGTATTTCCAGGAGTCAGTGATCACTTACATCAGATGCAGCTGATCCATTCAGTACGATGAGCCTGGAAATTCGACAGTTGACTTTAACAATATTGAAATCATTGGTAACCTTGAGGAAAGCAGTTGTAGTAGAGTAGTTTGGGGCAGAAACATAATTGGTGGTAAGCAGGAGAGAATGGGAGGAGAGGAATTGAAGACAGTGAGTCACAATGACCCTGAGCACTGTTTAGCAATAAAAGGAGCAGGATAATAAGGAATAGCCGGAGGGTGAATGGGTCAAGAAAGGGTTCTGTGAACGTACTGGGTAGTTGATGACTTCCTGCCTTTTGAGGTGCCCTTCTTCTGGAGTCTACCGGGAGATCCTCCTCTTTCCCTTGAGCTAATTTGACAACGTCTACACTCCACTTTCCCTAACATTCATCATTTATCAAAAAAGACTTCCTCTGTGTCTGCTCTGAAATAGATACTGTTCAGTGAACTCATCAATGAACAGTGAGTAAGCCTGATAAGAGCTCTGCCTTCCCAGAGGTTATATTCCAATGTGGATACAGAGAATACAGAGGCAAACAAATAAAGACGTAAGGTTGCAGAGGTCACAAACTGAGTGATGTGAGAGAAGGCAAGATGCGGTGGTTGTGAAAGCCTCTCTAGGGAGTGAAACCTGATGGATACTGCTATGGACTGAATTTTTGTGTCCCGCCAAATTCATACGCTAACACCCCAATTCCCGATATGATGGTATTTGGAGGTGGGGCCTTTGGGAGGTAACGAGGTCACAGGTGTGGAGCCCTCAGGAACGGTATTAGTGCCCTTCAAAGAAGAGACACGAGGGAGATGCTTCTTCCTCACCCATGTCAGGACATAGCAGGCAGACTGATGTCTGCATACAAGAAAGTGGGCCCTCACCAGACACTGAATCTGCCGGCCCCTTAACTTGGACTTTCCTAGCCTCCAGAACTGTGAGAAATAAATTTCCCGTGTGTAAGCCACCCAGTTTTGGTATGTTTGTTACAGCAGCCAGAATGAACTAAGACAGATATGGAGGGGCCAGTCCCAGGAAGGGCCAGAAGAGTCCTCTAGGCAGAGGGAATCATTTCCAAGGGTATACACCTTAAGGAAGGAAGAGGTGGGGGTGGTAGAAGAAGAAAAAGAGGTCTCCTGTGGCTGGTGTGGTGTGAGTTGGGGAAGGTGGTATGATTGGGTAAAGGGACCAGATTATAAAAGGTCTAAGAGGCCTGAGGAGGGGAGTCAGTAAGAGGTGAGGGGACTTGGTTGAGCTGTGTCAGTGCAGATGGGTAGAAAGACATGGGTAGATATAGCTTTTGGAGGTAAACAAGTTTATGGGCTGTATGTGGTAAGTGGAGAAAAGAACAAAGCAAGGAGCGGTCCTTTGGTGTAAGCTCCAGGTGGATGTGGTACCATCCACATCTCTTCTCTATAAGAGAAAGCTATCTGGAGGAGGGAGGCAGGGAGACGATGTGGGGGTGGGAGCAGATACTGGTTGGACAGCAAGAGGGTGGCATCCAGGAAGCCTCTTGAGAGTGAGTGTGTCAAGAAGCTGGAGGTAGTCAAGCAGGTAGTGTGCTGCTGAGAGATGATGAGGGGTGGAGACTGAAAAATCTAATGTGAACTCCTCAGTAGTAGCTCTCAAAGCTTGTCTAACATTAGTTCTTTCCAGCCTTTCTCCGTTATTTGTCAGATTGTTAGAGATTTGGGGCCTTCTTTTTATAAATATAAATTCACTTCTGTATCCCTGAGCTCAACAGGGTCCTTGAAAACAGAGTAGATTGCATGGAGAGTTCCAGATTGAAAATAACCCTGGGAAGGAAACACCCCAAGGTGCTATCACTTGAGAGATCAGCTGCCAAATGCCAGAGGGAGTTGGGAGGGCCCCTTACTGCTCCCTGGTGTATAACAGGTTCCATTCAGTGTCACACAGGCTGAAAAGTGTCCTGTCTTCTGGGAGCTAGAAAGGGTGTTCATGATAAGGCAGGGTGGGGGCCTGACTCACACAATTAGCCCGGCTTTTGTCTTTGGATCTGCCTGGAAGTGACTCATAGGCTGGGGAAAAAAAAAAAAAACCTTTTGGAAACAAATGAGGGGGGAGAAAAAGGAGGTTAAGCACTACAGTATTTTATTCTCTGATAAAACGTGGATCTGTTGTCCCATAAATGTTGAATACTGTACATTTCTTCAGCTTCTCTCCAACAAAAACCCAGGGGGAATTATTAAGCCTGACAATTCACTCATTTTCTCTAAGATTTTTATTAAATACAATTTAGAGGGGATAAAGTTTCTTCTCTTCGCTCTTCCTATTCACTCGAATAAACCCTAATTACCACCAGGGCAGAAGAAATGGGCTTCCAGGAGACTGCAGGCATAGGTAATGTTTCCCCTTTCAATGAACCAGTGGAAGGCTCCCCCTCCAACAGCCTCCAGGACACTTCCTGTGCACTCATATGTCACTCAGTTCATTATGAAGAGCATTTAGGGAGCACCGTGTTAGGAGGCACTGACTGTGGGGGGGCGGGGGGCGGGGCGGAAAAGACACAGTTCTGCCCTCTGGGGGTTTATGGTAGCGGTAGGGAGCTAGCCTGGAACTCAGCTACGATAATGTACAAGTCAGAATAATAAATGCCATGTTGGTATATTATTAGGACTTTTTTGGTTACAAGTACTAAAAATGCAAACTGAATTAAACAACAAGAGGAATTTGTTGTAAAAACTCCTGGGCTGTCACAAAGAATCAGGGACAGAGGAAGGAGCAGGGCCAACAGCAGACCTCCCTTGGTGCTCCACCTTGGCAGCCTGTCCCTGTTCCCGGCCCTCTACCTCTGTCTTCAGGTTGGCCTTTCCTCCACTTGATCAGAAAGTGGTCACAGAGAAGGTTCCCAACATTATAACATTTTGCAGCTTTAGCCCCAGGGAGAAATTGACTTTTTCACTTCCAGTTTCAAAATTCTCCAAGGGGGCTTCTGATTGGACTAAAAGTGTCAGCTCTTCACTTTTGGACCACGTGCAAGGTGGCAGAGGAGAGGATTTGGGAAAAGGCCGTGAACGCGCTTAGGTCAGAGGCACATTCCCCAGGGCACCCCAACCCTGGTAGTAAAGTGCCTCTTCCCAGGGCCGCCGTGGAGGGAGGGGGGCGCTGAGAGTCAGTGGGCTCTAGAGAGCCCGGAGGGTAAGGGGAACAGCGGGCCCCACACTCCAGCAAACCACCGTGGGACTCTGGCCTGACAAAGGACACTGCTAGTGCGGGCAAAGGACTGGAAATATTCGAAGGCTGGTGTCTGTTATGAAATCCGGCTTTCATTTAATCCTCCCAACAGTGACTGCGGGGATTACTGCTTCCCGCTTTCCACGGATAAAGGATACAGAGAGGTTAAGCACTCTGTCTACACACACACAGCTAATAAGGGGTAGAACAGGACTGGGAACCAGGGGCCCCGCCTGGGGCTTCCATGAACAAACCTGGTGGGGCAGGGAATGCGGGGAGAGGCAGGCTGGAGCTCTGAGGAGGAGCAGTCCGGCCCTGGGGCGTTGGGTTGAAGTTCTGCGGACCTGGACTTCTGGGAGGGTTTCAGCAGGGAGGGAGTGAGGGAGCTGCGCCAGCGGGCAGCGGTCTAGGTGCCTCTGGGTCTAGGGCCCAGAGGTGCCCCCAGCGAAGCTGGGTGGGCGGGAGGGCGGAGGGCCAGCAGGAGCTGCTAGGCCTGAAAGGGAGGCAGAGGCCTGGTGGGGAAGGCCACGCCCCAGCTTGGAGTGCTTATCCCCAGATCCCGGCCTCCAAATGCTATTCCATTTAAGGGCAGCCTGGCCCGGTTCACACCTAGTCTTGAAGATGACTGGACGCCCTGTGGTCGGTTTGCAGGGTGAGAACAGGAACCCACAACCCGGCACCTGCACTCCCAGCGCCATAAAGGAAGCCAGTCACATCCCATAAAATGTCACCACCGCTGAGGTGCAATTTCCAAGGGGATCTCTAGCAGAGGGCAATACCCTGCGGCCGGCGACCCCCGCATCTGCGAATTCACCGCAGCTGGGGCGGCAGGCTCTGGTGCAGGGTAGGGGAAGGGCAGGGGCCCCCTTTCTAGCCCTCTGCTCCCCGTTTTGTAATGCAGCTCGGCCACGTGGTGAAAGCTGCTGGGGGGGAGGGGGAGGGTGGTGGTTGTCAGAGGGGGTGGCCTGAGCGATTTCTGCCGGAGGGGTGTTTGACCAAACGTAAAGAGCTCAGGAGCAGGAGCCCCGAGCCGAGCCCGGGCTGGGCCGCGGTCACCGACGCCGCCTTGGCGGAGCCTGAGCGCTGAGCCGCTGCTGCCCCTCCCCCTCGCCTGGTCCGCGAGCCCATTTTCGCTTGGCCGGTCCCCGCGCTGCCGGATGGATCGCGCCCCACCCCCGCTCCTCTGCTCAGTCATTCAGACTTGGAAAGTCAATAACACGCTGACATCATCAGGGGTTTGTGTATTATTACACGGCTACTTTCCAGAGTACCTGGCATTATCTAAGAGAGGAGCACTCCGGCTGCCCCAGGGAGGGCCTGGGACGTGGGCCTGGGAAGGGGCGACTACCCACGCCAGGCCTTTTCCTCCTTGGGAGCATCTTCAGGGCACCGATTAGAAACAGATTATGAGCTTTTGCTGCGCTAAATGCAGAGGCACTTTAGTTATCGATACAGGCTTCATTTTGGCTGGGGGTGTACTTATAAATCATTCCTAAGTGACCTCTATTTCTACCGAAGACATCCACTTGGTCTTTAAGAAGCATTTTTAGTGATCCTCACAAAGGAAAAAAAGGCATCTTTTATGACAGGAAGCCAAAGCTGATTCTTTTGAGACTCTTGGGGTTTGTGTGTGCGAATCTCTATTATGTAATCGCCATCACGGGTGATTAGGTCTTCTCTTTCCCTTCAGGGTTGGCTCGGGTGGTTTGGTTGCTTGTTTTTCTTAAGCCTCATGCAGAGCAAACACATACATAAAAAAACATGTCCCAGATTTACGGTGCAAAACTACTCTCCAAGCAAACTGCCTTAGAAGAGTGTCTCATTTTGAAGGAGGGAAATGATGAATTTGTTGATAATGAAGACTCCTTATCTTACTACTCTGGCATTTCCTTTTCCTAGAATGAGCTTTTAAGAATCATTTAATGTTTTAGATATTCTCTTCCCTCCCTCCTGTTGTAATGGTCCTTATAATGGCTTAAATAACTAATTGTATAATTACTGCACTTTGTTCTGTGGATACACACACAAACACCCCTCAGTTAAAATATGTAAAACTTACACAACATGGTACCTTTTCTGTTTGGTCAAACAGGCTCTTCTCTTCCACACACAGGGCTAATCCCATTTAAATTTTCTTAAATTTTAAATAGTCAAAAATGGCAACCAGCCGGGAACTGGCTATCTGGAGACTTAGAAGGGGAGTGCAGTTCTTCCCGGCCTGATCACATCCTTCTGTACCCCTGGCTGGGACTGATCACTCACTGATATGAAATACCTTGGAGCTGCCTGGGGACTGGGGAGGAAGCAAAGCAGCCATGTTTCTCAGCAGTGTAGCGCTTTGCCTCTGTGCCCTTGATCATTTCAGGAGAACTTGTGGTGGATCATGACCACTTCCCTCTAGAGGGTTTGAGGGAAAAATTTCCCTACCACGTGTGCACTTCTAAAATCGCCTCCACCGGCTTGCCCTACAGCTCTGCCGCCCCCACCTACTATTTTACGCTGGAAATTTCTGAGGTCCAGGCAGCTGGTAAGGTCCAGCTCTCCACAATGGTTCAGTAGGTGTTAGGGTGCAATGGGTGGGATTCTCCCCCTACTAGTGCACTGCATACTTAGGGGGTTTCCCTCAGCTCCTTAGAGAGGAGTGTGCAGACTGGAGAGTCTGACCCTTTGGTTGTCGAGATGAAGAGGCACTCACATCTTGAAGCACTTCTGTTTTCTAGGCTGCCTGCCCTCCGGCCTTTGTCTAAGCCCCTTCTAGGCATGACTAACCCAAATAGAGGGCCTCACTAGACAAGGAAGTCAGCCATCTTGTTCTGGATGTTGAGCTTTGATATTAATAGCGGGCAACTAACTTCCTGTCCCAGAGCTTCTGCCTAAGCAGGGGAAGACAAAGGTCAGAGGACCACTTGGGTAGAAGCACCAGGGCAGGAAGCTGGTTGCTAACTATGTAAGCTTCAGAACTAGGTGGCTGACACCTTTGCTGAGCATGGAGCCCGTACTGGCTAGGAAGAGGGGAGAACTCAGTGCAATGGAACTAAGCTGGGGAGACCGAGAAGCAAGATTCTTGGTCCTAGAGGAGCTTACGTTCCAAGAGGCAGACACACAGACATCAGCCAGAGAGCATGCCCTTGGCACAGACATGAGAGGTCCCTGTGTACCGGTGAGGGGAGGAGGAGGAATTCCAGGTGACCTGTGGCATCTGGCCACTCCTCCCACAACTGACCCTGGAAGAAATTTGGTGGCCTGATGGGCCCAGAAACAGTCCTGCAGGAGTGAAGGGGTGTTTCCTCTATTCCTCTGGGGAAGAGAGGTTAGCTTCTAGGCCTTTATTAGCAGACATCTGTCAGCTGGTTAGAACTGGGTACATTTTAACTCATAGGCTTATGTCTTGTCAGGTAGTAATGTGAAGATTACAGAGACTAACATTCAACTAGCAAGCCCTGATTTGGTTTAGATAGACGCTTTGCTTTGATAAGAGCTTCTCAGGTGGCACAATGGTAAAGAATTCGGCTGCCAATGCAGGAGATGCAGGTTCGATCCTTGGGTTGGGAAGATGCCCTAGAGAAGGGAATGTCAACCTACTCCAGTATTCCTGCCTGGAAAATTCCATGGACAGAGGAGCCTGGCAGAGTGTAATCCAT
Source organism: Bos indicus (assembly GCF_029378745.1). Taxonomy (NCBI): domain Eukaryota; kingdom Metazoa; phylum Chordata; class Mammalia; order Artiodactyla; family Bovidae; genus Bos; species Bos indicus. The sequence goes on along the minus strand of NC_091760.1, from coordinate 90,287,424 downwards.
GGGGTCGCCAAGAGTCAGACATGACTGAGCAGTTTATTTTATCATATCACATGATATGATTTACTTTGATAAAGGACACGACAGAGGTTAAACTATCTGTGGGCAAGATTTGTAATCCATTGCTCACTGAGATTTTTGTTAAAAAATTAGAGAAATAAATTACAAAATATATAAAAATGCAAGGCCAATTTTTTGTTACTAGAGACAAAATTATATTCACAGAATTACTGTCTAGATGTTTCTCAGTGTTATTCTCAGTTGCTATGCACATCTCATCTGGAATGTAACAAACAGTTCTTGGATATAGGGTGCACTTTGAGGAGCAGGAAACGGAGACTGCATACTGGAGGTTTAGGGGCTACATTCATCTCAGGTTTGTGTGCAGCTTGGCCCAAACAGTTTTTTTAAAAAATGGATTAAAAATCCAGAGATTATCACATAAAAACCCAGGTTTCCCTAAAAGGTGAAAAGCTGCCTTCAACTCAAGCCATGTTAATGGTTGGGTAGAGCTGAGCAGAGCTGCCCCTTTAAGCCCAGGACGCAGCCTGCTGTTGGTCACAGTCCCAGCCTACCCCTAGGAAGGGTCACTCATTTGAACTACATGCTTGTCGTGGCTACAAAGAGCATTTGAATCTGTGTACTCCTCCTAAAGGTTTCCCCTTGAGACAGACTGCATGAGTATTTCCTGTCCTTATCACAGGGAAAGACCACTCTGCAAAGGGCAAAGGACCCCAACCCAGGCAATGAGGTGCTGAGAATAGAGGCAGTGGCGTTAGTACAGAGTGTCTGTGAAGCCTCGTGTGCTCCCAAATGTTCTCTCTGGATTAGAGGATAGCACGCTTCAAACTATATGGCTTAAAGTCTTTAGGCGCATGCAGCTGCTATTTTGAGGAGTATAAAATTCATTTAATAATTTATAAATGTTTTTGCTAATGGTTACTACTAGTTTTTATGACTTAATTTTCCTGAGTTAATAGATACAGAAAGTAAAACTACTACCGCCTTTTAAAAAAATGTTCAAGAGGGGATGCTCCCTATGAAAAAAGTTGGCGGGCTGCTGTTTGCGTAAGTGTCATCTTCAGACTCTTGTTCATGTACCCTCTAAAAATGACAGCTACAGTTTTGCAACGTAAGTTGAAGTTGTTGCAGAGGATAGAATATCTAGTGTACTACAAACATTTAGAATAAAACTATCACTTTAAAAAATATGTCCAGTGGGATGCAAATACTATAGCCATCAGATACCCATTATCATTTACGTAAAAAATACATGAACAAGCTTGTCTTAAACACTGGCAGACTTTATATGTTTTGTGTTCTTTTGTTTTTCCTTCTTGACTGTTTATGGCTATCCTTATAGGGTCAACAAAATAAATATAAGTTTTAATTTAAAAATTCTATGTGATTACATGGCTTTAAGTGTTAATTTTTATTGATTATGTGTTATAGTAAAATGAATATGGCTTTTCTTCCAATTAGCTTATCCATGGATGACTACTGCTGCCTATTACTAGAGTGAGCATTAATTCTATTCTAGTTTTTGTTCATACACTTCTGTGTGCACAAGAAATGTTATCAGATGACTAGGGAGATGGAAATGGAGGTTGTTTTTAATAGGAATACCATCTTCACATTTCTAGTTTGCTGTTCTTTCTTTATCTCCTTCCAAATCATTTGGTAAAGATCTCATTTTGGGCTTGCCAAAAATCAACTGTGATTAGATCGTACTTTAAATTATTTGGGATGCAAGAAATAAGCCTTACTCTGTAGCCTATTCAGAGTTTGTGGTCCCCCACCCCCATTCATATGTTGAAACCTGCTTTTCAGTGTGCTGTATTTTGAAGTGGTACCTTGGGTGGTGATTAGGTCATGAGGCTGAAGTCTTCAGGAATGATATTAGAACCTGTGTAAAGGAGACCCCATAGAGAGCCCTCACTCCTTCTGCCATGTGAGGGCACCGTGAAAAGATGGCCATCCATGAACCAAAGTAGGTTCATGTCAGACACCAAGTCTGCTGGTGTCTTGATCTTGAACTATCAACCACCAGAAATGTAAGAAATAAATTCTGTTGTTTATAAAGCACCTAGTCTATGGTATGATATTATAGCAGCCTGAGTCAGATACCACCTGACTAGCAAAGGCATTTATTTCAAGTCATTAAAGTTATTTGCTTCCTTTATATCTATCTATTCTAAGACTTAAGTCTTCCTTTGCTCTGCATATGTTCTGCCTCAGGGCAGTAAAGTTGAGAACAGGCATAAGGTATGCATTTCATTTTGCTTTTTTTTCTAGGCAGTAGAAATTTTACTTATTATATTTCTGCTTGTCTATGTTGTTTAATTTTTAAAATTGAGATATAATTGACATATAGCATTATGTTAGTTTCAGGTACAAATGTAATGACGTGATATTTGTATGTTTTGTGAAGTTACTGCCACAATTAGTCTAGTTAACATCCACGAGCACATATAGTTACACTTTTTTTTTCTTCCGATGAAAACTTTTAAGACCTCCTCTGTTAGCAACTTTCAGATACGCAGTATACTATTAACTCTAGTCACCATGCTGTACATCACATTCCCAGGACCTATTTATCTTATAATTGGAAGTTTGTGCTCTTTGACCACCTTCACTCATTTCCTCCTCCTCCACCCCCACCTCTGGCAACTACCAATCTGTTCCCTGTATCTATGAGTCTGTGTGTGTGTGTGTGTTTGAATATTTTTAGTTTCCAAATATAAGTGAGATCATATGGTATTTGTCTTAGTCTGACTTATTCACTTAGCATAATGCCCTCAAGGTCTGTCCATGTTGTTGCAACTGGCAAGATTTCCTTGTTTTTTATGGCTGAATAATTCTTTCTTTTTGGGGGGTATGCATTTCTTTAGCAAAGTATTAATAGAAGATAGGGAGATGGTGAGGTTACCCTGACATCAAATTCTTTCTCGGCCAGATAGTACTGACAGAAGTTGAGGAAATTGATGATCTTAAAACTTCCCTTTTTTGTGTACCTCTTGGACGGTCTTCATGTACCTACAGGAGTGCGAGTGTACGTCCCCCAGCTTGAAGCTGGCTGCCCTAGAAGAAAGTCGGGCCTGGGCACTTGAGAGAAAGGGAGATACTGGGCGCTCTGCACTACCAGTGATCGCACTGATTACATCCCACGGGTTTCGAGTTGTTATGTTTTCGTTGTCATTTGTTTCTAGGAATTTTTTTATTTCCCTTTTGACTTCTTTGGTAACCTGTTCATTATTTAGAAACATATTGTTTAATCTCCCTGTGTTTGTGTTTTTTACAGTTTTTTTTTTTTTTTTTTCCCTGTAATTGATATCTAGTCTCATAGCGCTGTGGTCAGAAAAGATGCTTGATACGATTTCAATTTTCTTAAATTTACTGAGGTTTGATTTGTGATCCAAGATGTAGTCTATCCTGGAGAATGTTCTCTGTGCCTTTGAGAAGAAGGTGTATTCTTCTGCGTTTGGATGGAATATCCTGAAAATATCAATGAGATCCATCTCATCTAATGTATTACTTAAGACTTGTGTTTTCTTATTACTTTTCTGTTTTGATGATCTGTCCTTTGGTGTAAGTGGGGTGTTAAAGTCTCCTATTATTGTGTTACTGTCAATTTCTCCTTTTATGTCTGTTAGTGTGTTATGCCTTATATTTTGAGGTGCTCCTATGTTGGGTGCATGCTGCTGCTGCTGTTAAGTCGCTTCAGTCGTGTCTGACTCTGTGTGACCGCATAGACAGCAGCCCACCAGGCTCCTCTGTCCCTGGGATTCTCCAGGCAAGAATACTGGAGTGGGTTGCCATACCTTTCTCCGATGCATGCATGCATGAAAAGTCGCTTCAGTCATGTCCGACTTTCTGCGATCCTATGGACAGCAGCCCACCAGGCTCCTCCATCCATAGGATTCTCTAGGCAAGAATACTGGCGTGGGTTGCCATTTCCTTCTCCATGTTGGGTGCACAGATATTTACACTTGTATGTCTTCTTCTTGGGTTGATCTCTTGATTATTATGTAGTGTCCTTCCTTATCTCTTGTAATATCCTTTATTTTAAGGTCTGTTCTGTCTGATATGAGGATTGCTACTCCAGCTTTCTTTTGCTTCCTATTTGCATGGAATATATTTTTCCATCCTTTCACTTTCAGTCTATATGTGTCTTTAGGTCTGAAGTGAGTTTTTTGTAGACAGCATATATATGGGTCTTGTTTTTGTATCCATTCAGCCAGTCTTTGTCTTTTGGTTGGAGCATTTAATCCATTTACATTAAAAGTAATCATTGATATATTTGTTCCCATTGCCATTTTCATAATTTTGGGGGATTTGTTTTGTAGATCTTTTTCTTCTCTTGTATTTCTTGACTATATAAGTCCCTTTAACATTTGTTGTAAAGCTGGTTTGATGGTACTGAATTTTCTTAACTTTTGCTTGTCTGAAAAGCTTTTTATTTCTCCATCAATTTTGAATGAGATCCTTGCTGGGTACAGTCATTTTGGTTGTAGATTTTTCCCTTTCAGTACTTTAAATATATCCTGCCATTCCCTTCTGCCCTGCAGAGTTTCTGCTGAAAGATCAGCTGTTAAACATATGGACTTTCCCTTGTATGTTACTTGTTGCTTTTCTCTTGATGCTTTTAATATTCTTTCTTTGTGTTTAATCTTTATTAGTTTGATTAGTATGTGTCTTGGTGTGTTTCTCCTTGGGTTTATCCTGTATGAGACTCTGTATAAGAAGAAAGGCAGTGCCAAAGAATGCTCAAACTACTGCACAATTGCACTCATCTCACACGCTAGTAAAGTAATGCTCAAAATTCTCCAAGCCAGACTTCAACAATACATGAACCATGAATTTCCAGATGTTCAAGCTGGTTTTCAAAAAGGCAGAGGAACCAGAGATCAAATTGCCAACATCCGCTGGATCATGGAAAAAGCAAGAGAATTCCAGAAAAACATCTACTTCTGCTTTATTGACTATGCCAAAGCCTTTGACTGTGTGGATCACAATAAACTGTGGAAAATTCTGAAAGAGATGGGAATACCAGACCACCTGATGTGCCTCTTGAGAAACCTGTACTCGGGTCAGGAAGCAACAGTTAGAACTGGACATGGAACAACAGACTGGTTCCAAATAGGAAAAGGAGTACATCAAGGCTGTATATTGTCACCCTGCTTGTTTAACTTACATGCAGAGTACATCATGAGAAACGCTGGGCTGGAAGAAGCACAAGCTGGAATCAAGATTGCCGGGAGAAATATCAATAACCTCAGATATGCAGATGACACCACCCTTATGGCAGAAAGTGAAGAGGAACTAAAGAGCCTCTTGATGAAAGTGAAAGAGGAGAGTTAAAAAGTTGACTTAAAGCTCAACATGCAGAAAACAAAGATCATGACATCTGGTCCCATCACTTCATGGCAAATAGACCGGGAAACAGTGGAAACCATGGCAGACTTTATTTTTCTGGCTCCAAAATCACTGCAGATGGTGACTGCAGCCATGAAATAAAAAGACACTTACTCCTTGGAAGAAAAGTTATGACTAACCTGTGAAGTGAAAGTGAAAGTCTCTCAGTCGTGTCCGACTCTTTGTGACCCCATAGACTACACAGACCATGGAATTCTCCAGGCCAGAATACTGGAGTGGGTAGCCTTTCCCTTCTCTAGGGGATCTTCCCAACCCAGGGATCGAACCCATGTCTCCCTCATTGCAGGCGGATTCTTTACCAGCTGAGCCACAAAGGAAGCCCAACCTAGACAGCATATTAAGAAGTAGAGACATCGCCTTGCCAGCAAAGGTCCATCTAGTCAAGGCCATGGTTTTTCCAGTAGTCATGTATGGATGTGAGAGTTGGACTATAAAGAAAGCTGAGCACAGAAGAATTGATACTTTTGAACTGTGGTGTTGGAGAAGACTCTTGAGTCCCTTGGACTGCAAGGAAATCCAAGCTGTCCATCCTAAAGGAAATCAGTCCTGAATGTTCATTGGAAGGACTGATGTTGAAGCTGAAACTCCAATACTTTGGCCACCTGATGCGAAGAGCTGACTCATTTGAAAAGACCTTGATGCTGGGAAAGATTGAAGGCAGGAGGAGAAGGGGACGACAGAGGATAAAATGGTTGGATGGCATCACCGACTCAATGGACATGACTTTGAGTAAACTCTGGGAGTTGGTGATGGACAGGAAGGCCTGGGGTGCTGCAGTCCAGGGGGTCGCAAAGAGTCAGACACAACTGAGTGACTGAACTGAACTGAACTGAGAAGAATATGGCAGCCCACTCCAGTATTCTTGCCCGGAGAAGCCCCCTGACAGAGATGCCTGGCAGGCCACAGTTCACAGCGTCACAAAGAGTTGGAACCGACCAAAGCCACCCTGTGTGCATAGATGCAAGACTTTTTTTGGCTGTGGCAGCTCTGCTCCAATGAGGGTTGATCGTGAAGGTGGCACAGCTGCTTGGGTCGCAGAGACCCTGCTGGCACAAAGTGTGCAGGGACACGGACTGCCTCAGCGCAGGAGTGATGGCCCTATCAGTCTTTTTCTAGCCTCTGGAAGCTGGCAATTAGAAGGCCTCTTTGGCTAGTCTTTCTCCATTGCTCCACCCATTCAGGCACTTAAAGAGGCCTCCTGGCTGGGATGTTTCTCTGTTGTTCCGCTTGTTAGGTGCTTGAAGGGCCAGCCTCTCTACTGTTCAGTTGCGGGTGTTGACGTGTGGGGAGAGAGAGGCTATGATGATGGCTCCAGCCCTTACTCATGACTCAGCAGTATTGCCTTGCTTCCATGGCTTCTTGGCTTTCCTCCACAGGCATTTCTCACGTCCCCTTGGTCTGTCTCCCAGCAGTCAACAGCAGCCCTCACCCTGAAATTGCTCCACAGTCCCTATGCTCCAGCTCCCAGTTGTTGCACCTTCTAGGGGACCTGCGTCCCTCTCCAGGGTATGTATGGCTGTAGCAAGGATTGTCTGATTCTCATTCCGTTTAGGCTGTCACAGATCAGCTGCTTCACTCTCAGTCTCAAATGTTTCTCCTCTGACCCAGACAGTTGCCCCAGTGTGGGGATCAGACCCCTGCTTCAGTTCCCCCACCCACTGAAGGCAGCTCCAGTCCTACCAATACTCCTGTTTCTCCCCCTAGTTCCTTCGTCCTATGGAGTTTTGCATGATTCTATGTATTCTTTTTTGATGGTCAGGTACTTCTGCCCCCTCTTGGCTAGTGTTCTGCATGCACTTCTGTGTCTGAAGGTGTATTCACGATGTATCCGTGAGGATAGATGTACTCCACGTCTACCTGCTCCTCCACCATCTTGCTCCCTCCTGCACTAATTACAAATTCATTATGTTGGGATTGTGGGCACAGCTATGTCTTTGGGTCTATTCTATGAGAGCTCCTTCCACATTTCCAGTAAGGAAACTGTGAAGGGCATCTTTGCTGAGAGCATCTGGCTCCTTGCAAGGGCTGCTGGCGGCTGGTTAGACTGGCACCAGTAACGTGGGCTTTCACAAGTTACTCTTAGGTTGTCATCAACCAGGTTCTTCCTTTTTCATGGAAAGTCTAGAGAGAATTGTTCTCCTCCACTTCACCTTTATTCATAAACCCCTAGTCTTACTTAAGAACAATTCCTCTTTCTTCCTAGGCGTAGTCAGTTGTTTCCCGATCCCAACCTCCTTCTCCATCCCCAAGTGCACAAAAACTTTCTTCCCAATTTGTTGTTGTTTTGAAGGAAAGCCAGGAATTTTTAGAGGTGATTGCTGATAATTTTCAGAAGTGTCCTCTTTGTTCTTCATATCCTTTTTCTTCTCCTTGGTTTGGGACTATGTGAAAATTTTGCATATGAGCTAAATTTGCTTCTGGAGGGTAAGGCAGTCCTCACTGCTTCTGGCCATTTAATTTAATCTCATCAATGAGAATTTTGAGGGCCTTAAGCAGTCAGGTCCACTCTTGAGGTACCCTATGGGTTTGGGTCTGTTAGAGAATACATCTGAGAACTTTAGTCTTGGACAATTGAAACACGTAAAATAATTTTAAGCCAAAGTTAATCTCTTACAGGTCTACTGGAAGGTTTCTCATCTCGGATCATGCTGGATTTTTCTAGTTATTTCATCCTGTACCAGAAGGGTTCAATTGCCTCAAATTTGGGGGAAAGGAAAGAGAATGGTGGGGAATTTTAAAAAATAAATTTTTGTTGAAATCTTTGAGGATCCAGCCTATGCCAAGCATTTTGTGTAGTTTGTCTCATTAAATCCAACATTCATGTGAGGTTGGTGTTATCACCCCTTGTTGCAGTGATGAAAGTCTCAGGAAGCAGGGAGGCTCAACACTTATACTATCCTTTGCTCTTTGTTTGCCTGATTGACCCTGGCAATACTTTGAACTCAACCTTAGCTGCCCAATATATAAGGAAGAACAAAAGTTGGACAGATATCTGCTTTATAAAATTGTGTGTATGTAATTGTTGTTGTTGTTCAGTTGCTAAGTCATGTCTGACTCTTTGTGACTCTATGGACTGTAGCCTGCCAGACTCCTTTGCCCATGGGATTTCCCAGGCAAGAATACTAGAGTGGGTTGCCATTGCCTTTCTAGGGGATCTTGCTGACCCAGGTATTGAACTGGTGTCTCCTACATTGCAGGTAGATTCTTTACCACTGAGATACTAGGGAAGCCTGCATATATAATTATATGTGAGTAAATTTTTCTAGGGTAACATCAAGGTATCGCAAAGTGAAGTTTATCTAATCCTTCTGGTCCCTAAACGACATTGGATTTTTAGTTCATCAAGGGAAATTCAACACTAATAATATCTCCTAAAATATTTTATTTAATGTTTTCCATACCATTTAGGTTTGTTATGTATCTTCCAAAGTAGTTAAGGAGATGTTTAATTTATCTAATACGATTGACATTTAAAATCCCAGGAAAAGAATGAATCCACACTAATTGAATCAGAATAAATAAGTATACAGCTCTTAAGATATTGAACACTTTGCCTACACTGGCACTGGTGTCCTTCAGAGTAGCAAAGCTAAGTAGACTCTGGCTTCTTTTAAGTTTTTGAACTTTAAAATTTTTATTTTTTGGCCATGTGGCATCTTAGTTTCCCGAACAGGAATTGAACCTGTGTCCCCTGCATTGGAAGTATGGAGTTTTAACCCCAGGATCACCAGGGAAGTCCTAAGTAGACTCTGGCTTTATCCAACAAGAGGGTAAACCCAGGAGAGAGAAGAGTTTGATCAGAGAGATGAGTCTGGTTTTAGACATACTGAGCTTAAGTAGCTTCTGGAATAAACAAAAGATGATGCCCATTGGACCTAAGGTTCTGAAACTCAGCAGGAGAGCTAGATTGTGATAGTCATTCACATATACAGGGTGACTGAATCTATTGGAGAGGATAATATCACTTGGAGAGTGTGTACAAGGAGAAGAGAGTCAGAAAACAGACCCAGGGCTCATATTAAACTAATACTTAAAGAAGAGCCAGCAAAAGAGATTGAGAATAAATAGCCAGAGAAGAGTGAAAGCCAAAAAACAATGTTCTTTCTTTTTTTTGCAAGGTATTTAAGGGTAATGGGAGAGTTAAACAGTATTGAAAGTAGGCTAGGGATCACAGCAGCAAAAACCACTGAATTTGGCTTAAGGTAAGGAGATCACTAGCCATCTTGGCAGGAGTGGTTCCTGGGAGAAGTAGGGACGGGTGCGAAACTGCTGTGGCGGAAGGAAGTGATGGTGAGGCTGAGGAGGCAGTGATTGGACATAGTTTTGTTTTTTTTTAATTTGAAGAACTTTTAAAGGTTGCTTTCCATTTATAGTTATTATAAAATTGTGACTATGTTTCCTATGGTGTACAGTGCATCCTTCAGCCTATCTCACACCCAGTAGTTTTTATCTTCCACTCTCCTGCCTCTATATTGCTATCCCCCCGCCGTACACACACAGGTAACCACAACTATTTTGTTCTCTATATCTGTGCATCTGCTTCTTGTTTTGTTACAGTCACTAGATTGTTTTATTTTTTAGATTCCACATATAAATGATATCTTACACTATTTGTCTTTCTCGGTTTATTTCACTTATCATAATACCCTCCAAATCCATCCATGTTGCTGTAAATGGCAAAATTTTGCTTTTTTCATGGCTGAAGAGTATTCCATTGTATGTATAGACCACATCTTCTCTATCCATTCATCTGTTGATGGACACTGTTTGCTCTCATATTTTGTCAATTATAAATAATGCTTCTATGAACATTGGGGCACATGCCTATTTTTGAATAAGTGTTTTATATATATATATATATATATATATATATATATATATATATATGTACACCCAGGAGTTGAATTGCTGGGTCATATGGTAGTTCCTGTTTTTTTTTCTCAGTTTTTGGAGAGACCTTCCTACTGTTTTTCACAGTGGCTGAACCAATCTACATTTCCACTAACTGTGTAGGAAGGTTCCCTTTTCTCTACATCCTTGCCAACATTTGTTACTTGAGTTGGACATAGCTTTTTAATGAAGTTTGAGTTTCAAAGGGCAGTGGTTGTAAGAGAATTTTTTTTTTTAAGGAGACTGCATGTTTACAATGCTGATGATGATACAGAGCCAGAAGAGAGGATGAGCTGAAAGGTGTGAAGAGAGCGGGGACATGTTATGGATTGAAGTGGGAGAAGATGTCAGAAAGGATGCACGGGGGAACTCCACTCTTCTTTTTACATGCTGTGAAAGAATTAAACATGGCAATCAGTGCATCTCTTTTGTTGCCCTCGCAGGTTGGTGGTCTGTCTAATTTACTCACTAGTTTTGGAGCTGTTGCACGAAGCAGCACTATACATATTTAGTTCTCTATTGCCACTACTTAAGTCACTTTCTTATTTAAAAGATTGAAAAAAAATATATGCTTGCTTATTTATGTAAGACTTAGTTTTTTTTTTTTTTTAACTCACTTTCTGTACTTGGTAGGCATTTACATTTTAGTCCTTGTTTATTCCATCAAAAAAGTTAATATACTTTTTTAAGACAACAGTTAATATGTTTTTTTAAGACAGAAGGATCAGGCTGCATTTGTAAAAGAAAAAAATCCCCAAGGCGAGGAATGAAGGATGAAGGAAAGTGGTTCTTATCAAGGCTCAGGTCTGTATTTAGTCTCTCCAGATGCATGGCAGTTTCATCAGTCGATCCGGAAACCACCCAGGTGCATCATTAGCTGACTTCACTTTCCAGGTCAGCTGTGCTGGTTTGGCCACATCCAGACAAGATTTTAAATTTCTTATTTCCACAGAGAAATTTAAAGACTGACAGTCGATGTGTTCAGAATCCCCACATTACATACACACAACCCTCAATATGCTGTAGAGATATTAAATTATACTGACTCATAAGAAGAGTAGACAATTTTTAGAGGTTATTCATGGATTTCTTTAGCTTGCTGTTTTTTGCCGATTGGCTTGACCCTCATAGACCCATTTTGCCCTGTGTTTCCTCCCATAGAACGTGGACTAGTTATCAGTCTGCCACAGTCAGAGTACAGGCAGTTGTATAAACTGAATACACCGTGATCCATAGAACCGTTAGCACCCCAATTGAATCCACTTACTAGCCTTTCTTGTCAGCACATGCTCCTGAAATGATGTACAAGAATATGAATACATATCCAGAGCTAGAAAGTTCAAGATGATGGAATTCCATGCACAAATTTCCGGCTAGAGTTACCGACTGACTGGCAGGATGTCTTCATTCAAATTGGTTTTACTGGTCAAATTTTCAGTTGAAGCCTGTGAGAAATCTGCCAAAATGAAGAGTAAAAAATCAGGCGCCCACCTGACATACAGTTGGGAAGGATTCTAATCGATTATTATTTGTGGGGCAGCTCTTCAGTTGGTAACCAGGCCCGTTCAGTTCTATTTTAGAAGACCTCTTTCGTCTACCCAGTTTCTCCATTCCTTCCTTTACCGCCTGTCTGTGCCTTCACCTCTTGTCTGCTAGTTATTGCCAAGGCTTTCATCTGGTCCCTTTGCTTCTAGTCTCTCCCAACATCAATCCAGCTACGTCAGGGGAGTATTTTATAAATCACTCCTTCCCTCATATCATTTTCATGTTTAAAAATCTTTGTGCTTTGATACCGCTTCCTGAATCAAGTAGGAATCTTTATTTTGACTAAAAATCACTTATTAGCATAACCAAGATAGTGTGCCTGGATTAAAAATGACATCAAAAGTGGTGAGACTAGGTTCCTTCTAGGAAATGTAAAGTAAGAAAGACATTAAGGAACTGTAAGAAATGAGAAAGATCTTGGTTCAAGTTAGTGTCATCAGAGCCTGAAGCTTACATGACTTGGGGGACTCTAAGAAAACAGAATAGAAAATATATAATTACAAAATTAGATATAGGTCTTGGAAGAGGTCAGTGAAGTGAGGGGCCTTGAAGCTAAAGCTTTATTAGCTTTATGCTGCTACTACTAAGTCGCTTCAGTTGTGTCTGACTCTGTGCGACCCCATAGACGGCAGCCCACCAGGCTCCTCTGTCCCTGGGATTCTCCAGGCAAGAACACTGGAGTGGGTTGCCATTTCCTTCTCCAATGCATGAAAGTGAAAAGTGAAAGTGAAGTCGCTCAGTCGTGCCCGACTCTTAGCGACCCCATGGACTGGAGCCTACCAGGCTCCTCTGTCCATGGGATTTTCCAGGCAAGAGTACTGGAGTGGGGTGCCATTGCTTTCTCCTTATTTGCTTTATAGTGAATATGTTTCTGAGTCAAACAAACGTGGCTTAATAGCTAAGTTTGTCTTAAATTTTCGTATTTGGACCAAAGTGATGTATTTGCATGCTATCAAATAGTGCAGAAAAGTTCAGGGTGAGAAGCAGTATTCGCTGATCCCCAGCCCTCTTTATCCTTAGTTCCTTTCCCAGAGACAAAGAGACAAACTGTTTTAACTCTATTGTTCCTCTGCTGTTTATCCCTAAAGGTGTAATAATACATGCTTATACTTTTTTCTTCCAACAACACAAGAGAAGACTCTATGCATGGACATCACCAGATGGTCAAAACCGAAATCATATTGATTATATTCTTTGCAGCCAAAGATGGAGAAGCTCTATACAGTCAGCAAAAACAAGACCAGGAGCTGACTGTGGCTCAGACCATGAACTCCTTATACCAAATTCAAACTTAAATTGAAGAAAGTAGGGAAAACCACTAGACCATTCAGGTATGACCTAAATCAAATCCCTTATGATTATACAGTGGAAGTGAGAAATAGATTTAAGGGCCTAGATCTGATAGATAGAGTGCCTGATGAACTATGGAATGAGGTTCGTGACATTGTACAGGAGACAGGGATCAAGACCATCCCCATAGAAAAGAAATGCAAAAAAAGCAAAATGGCTGTCTGGGGAGGCCTTACAAATAGCTGTGAAAGAACAGCAAAAAGCAAAGGAGAAAAGGAAAGATATAAACATCTGAATGCAGAGTTCCAAAGAATAGCAAGAAGAGATAAGAAAGCCTTCTTCAGTGATCAATGCAAAGAAATAGAGGAAAACAACAGAATGGGAAAGACTAGGGATCTCTTCAAGAAAATCAGAGATGCCAAAGGAACATTTCATGCAAAGATGAGCTTGATAAGGACAGAAATGGTATGGACTTAACAGAAGCAGAAGATATCAAGAAGAGATGGCAAGAATACACAGAAGAACTGTACAAAAAAGATCTTCACGACCCAGATAATCACGATGGTGTGATCACTGACCTAGAGACAGATATCCTGGAATGTGAAGTCAAGTAGGCCTTAGAAAACATCACTACGAACAAAGCTAGTGGAGGTGATAGAATTCCAGTTGAGCTATTCCAAATCCTGAAAGATGATGCTGTGAAAGTGCTGTACTCAATATGCCAGCAAATTTGGAAAACTCAGCAGTGGCCACAGGACTGGAAAAGGTCAGTTTTCATTCCAATCCCAAAGAAAGGCAATGCCAAAGAATGTTCAAACTACCGCACAATTGCACTCATCTCACACACTAGTAAAGTAATGCTCAAAATTCTCCAAGCCAGGCTTCAGCAATATGTGAACCATGAACTTCCTGATGTCCAAGCTGGTTTTAGAAAAGGCAGAGGAAGCAGAGATCAAATTGCCAACATCCGCTGGATCATCGAAAAAGCAAGAGAATTCCAGAAAAACATCTACTTCTGCTTTATTGACTATGCCAAAGCCTTTGACTGTGTGGATCACAAGAAACTGTGGAAAATTCTGAAAGAGATGGGAATACCAGACCACCTGATCTGCCTCTTGAGAAACCTGTACGCGGGTCAGGAAGCAACAGTTAGAACGGGACATGGAACAACAGACTGGTTCCAAATAGGAAAAGGAGTTCGTCAAGGCTGTATATTGTCACCCTGTTTATTTAACTTATATGCAGAATACATCATGAGAAGCGCTGGACTGGAAGAAACACAAGCTGGAATCAAGATTGCTGGGAGAAATCTCAATAACCTCAGATATGCAGATGACACCACCCTTATGGCAGAAAGTGAAGAGGAACTCAAAAGCCTCTTGATGAAAGTGAAAGTGGAGAGTGAAAAAGTGGGCTTAAAGCTCAACATTCAGAAAACGAAGATCATGGCATCCAGTCCCATCACTTCGTGGGAAATAGATGGGGAAACTGGAAACAGTGGCAGACTTTATTTTTTTGGGCTCCCAAATCACTGCAGATGGTGACTGCAGCCATGAAATTAAAAGACACTTACTCCTTGGAAGGAAAGTTATGACCAACCTAGACAGCATATTCAAAAGCAGAGATATTACTTTGCCAACAAAGGTTCGTCTAGTCAAGGCTATGGTTTTTCCTGTGCTCTGGATGTGAGAGCTGGACTGTGAAGAAGGCTGAGCGCTGAAGAATTGATGCTTTTGAACTGTGGTGTTGGAGAAGACTCTTGAGAGTCCCTTGGACTGCAAGGAGACCCAACCAGTCCATTCTGAAGGAGATCAGCCCTAGGATTTCTTTGGAAGGAATGATGCTACAGCTGAAACTCCAGTCCTTTGGCCACCTCATGTGAAGAGTTGACTCATTGGAAAAGACCCTGATGCTGGGAGGGATTGGGGGCAAGAGGAGAAGGGGACGACAGAGGATAAGATGGCTGGATGGCATCACTGACTCGATGGACGTGGGTCTGAGTGAACTCCGGGAGTTGGTGATGGATAGGGAGGCCTGGTGTGCTGCGATTCATGGGGTCGCAAAGAGTCGGACACGACTGAGCGACTGATCTGATCTAATCTGATACTTTTTTCTTGATTGAAAATTAGTGTTAATCATTCAGTTGTGCCCAACTCTTTGTGACCCTATGGACTGTACCCTGCCAGGCATCTCTGTCCAGGGATTCTCCAGGCAAGAATACTGGAATGGGTTGCCATTCCCTTCTCCAGGGGATCTTCCTGACCCAGGGATCGAACCTGGGTCTTCTGCATTGCAGGCAGATTACCATTTGAGCCAAATTTAAATAGTATTCATTGACTCCTTGGTATGACATGAGAATTTATCTTATTTTATGCCACTATCTCCCAGTATTTAGTAGTGATGTTATTGCTTTTAGTTCTAGTCTGTAGTAACTTAGACTGGTGACTAACTTTTAACTCTCGTATAATTCAGAAATGTTTCCGTATGCCACTCGCATGAAGCATCTCTTCTCTGCTGGCTTCTTTGTTCCTTCCTTTGCACAACAGGGTCAAAGTACCTCTGTCTTCCAGCCCTCTTCTGTTTGTGTATTTCAGTCCTTGCCATCCTTCAAAGCCCAGATCAATTCTTACCTCGTCCACAAATCTCAGCTGTTCCAATATACTTTGGTATGTCTTTCTGAATGCTTCTCATTTGACTTCTGCAACACACAATTTAGTGCGTAATTATAAAGCTTATTGTTTGCTTTTGAGCCCAGCCCTCTCCTGCTCCCTGGAGCCTATCATTGTATCTCCTGGAAGGTTGGCTGTCAATAACTGTTTATTGAACTGAATCATTCTGTTCTCTAATTGTTTCAGGTTTGTGCATCTTACCTGCCTTACTTCATTAAAAACTTTATATGCTTTTGTATTTCCCCAAAGTGTTAAACATAGAGTAGGCACTCAACGATAAATAGTGCATAATTCTGCTCTTTTGCTTAACCCACACCTCTTTTTTTAAATTAATTTTTATTGGAGTATAGTTGCTTTACAATGTTGTGTTAGTTTGTCCTGTACAAGAAAATGAGTCAGCCATACATTTGCATATGTGCCCTCCGTTGGGACTTCTTCCCATTCAGGTCACCGCAGTGCCTTAAGTAGAGTTCCCTGTGCTCACCAGTTGTCTATTTTATACACAGTATCAATGGTGTACGTGTGTCACTCCCAATTCCTCTCCACCTTTCCCCCTTGGTATCCACATATTTGTTCTTTATATCTGTGTCTCTGTATAAAAGTGAATACGTATATAGACTCAGAAAATAAATCATAATATTATAAATTGTTAAAAGTTGAAAAATATTGCAAAATAATAACAAAATATTTTTATTAATTAGCTGCCAGGTATGCCTCTCTATATGGCTTTAAAACCTATCCTTTAAGGCAATTTTCATGTGTAATCTTATTAATTATTACAAACCATAAATGTAGCTCTTTTTTAGCTTTTAAATTCAGTTTAAAAATCTTATTTTTCTATTTATAAGTCCAGTAAATTTTAATCACATTTGGGGGAGACTTTGACTAATGCTTGGTTCCATTTACATATTTAAACCTGAAATAGTTTAAATTTCATTTATAATTTAAATATGCTTGATTTTCTTTGGATAGACTATGATTTATTCCTAAGTACTTAAAAAATTATTGTTAATCTAACAAATCAAATTCACAGATATGGAAACACTAAAATCTCTTAAATTTTCCAGTGTTATAGTATTTTCACAATCACAACTCTTAATGACTCAGTTACATATTTTAAATTAGAACTACAAGGTTGAACTATATTTGAAGAGGCCAAATTACCATGTGAATATTTAAAATTTCAAATTTACATGTATCACTTAACACAAAATTATAAATATAGATTTGATTTTGTTAAGCATTTATTAAATTAAAAAATTCCTGAAGATTAAAAGATGCTATTCATTATAGGGAAAAATATGTGTTACTCAGATGAGTTTGGGGCTTGACTTCCCACTTGATTTTGGAACTTGCCTTGTCAGCTTGTTGAAGGTACTTAATGCCTGGAAATGTTGTTATTATTTAGTTGCTGCTGCTGCTGCTAAGTTGCTTGAGTCGTGTCTGACTCTGTGCGACTCCATAGACGGCAGCCCACCAGGCTCCCCCGTCCCTGGGATTCTCCAGGCAGGAACACTGGAGTGGGCTGCCATTTCTAGGCCATGTCTAATTCTTTTGCTTCCCTGTGGACTGTAGCCCACCAGGCTCATCTGTGCATGGAATTTCCCAGGCAAGAATACTGGAGTGGGTGGCCTTTTTTTTCTCCAAGGGATCTTCCTTACTCAGGGATCTACCTTGGGTCTCCTTCATTAGAGGCGGATTCTTTACCCCTGAGCCACCAGGGAAGCCCATCTGGAGATGCTGGCTTGGACATAAGTAAATCCTCATCTGGGACCAAAATGGTGTGGTGAGCCTCTTTTCATAGTTGCTGGATGAATGGCCTCCTTTTAGAGTGATCTCAGCTGGAGTCTACTGGATTCAACTAAAAGTTTTTCTAGCGCTGTCTGTGTGAAAGTGAAAATGTTAGTCACTCAGTCATGTCCGACTCTTTGGGACCCCATGGACTATATAGCCCACTGGGGTCCTTTGTCCATGGAATTCTCCAGGCAAGAATACTGGGGTAGATAGCCATTCCTTTCTTCAGGGGATCTTCCTGACCCAAGGATCAAACTCATGTCTCCTGCATTCCAGCCAGATTCTTTACCTTTCGAGCCACCAGGGAAGCTGGCTGTCAGTATGGGAAGTCTGCTGTCTGACTTCTGTAGTTGTAATCTGTAATATCTAATTGTACCAAGCTAAGCCAGGGGCTCAGGTAGCAACCTTGCTTAATTGGACTTTTCATTGCTTTAGCTCTTAAGATACATAAGATTCTTTTCATCTAACTCTAAAGAACTTTGAACCAGAGAGAATCATGCATTCTTCTAATATATTTCTTATCTAGAAAATCCACAATTTCTACACATTATCATCCAGTCTTAGCTTTGACTGGTTTTGTGGTCCCAATATTTAAGAACATTTTGTAACCAAATGTGAACTGGGTATAGATTTATAAAGTCTAGAAGTGGGCACTTTGTACAAGCCAGTGATATTACTCTGCCCAGTTCTTCCATGTTGCAGAGGGGAACAGAGAGCTAATGATGCAGCAGAATATGGTCCCAACTAAGTTGTTTACAACTATAAATTCTATAAAAGGACACAGCTGTGCTGCTTCTGAAACTTTGTCTAGAGGTCAGGAGAGTGGCTTATGTCCTACAGGGTAGTTTGCATAAAATGGAATGCATATCTATCTCGCTTAGGGTGGTATCCTCAATGCCCAGGACAGTGTGATGTAGGGTATTAATCAAAATATTCTGAATGGATGGATGGATGCCAGGCAGGTTGCATTAGGCAGGTCCTCTCCTGTGGATGTGAATAACACATGTAGAAGGCTGTTCATCTGATTGCCATTGGCATGGAGTTAGACCCCAGTAAACTGCAAAATTCGTAAGTGGAACAGAAAAAGCTGACTCACTTGGGAAGGAGCTGGGATGGTTTTATAAAAACCAAGATAATGCAGCAGAATAATAGCAATGACAACAAAGTAAAAGCCCTAAGTAAGGCTTGGCTGTCATAGGCAAGGAGACCCTTAATTGTGCCCTTGACATAATGAGTATGATGTGTGAATTACATTTTTTAAAAAGTGATCCTGGTTTTCTCCAGTTGGTCTCTGTTATTTTCTCGTGAACATAGATGAGTGTAACCTCTGCTGAAGACACCAGTGAGGACACGCAGGCAGGCGGGACACCTTGTTCTTGCTTGTGATCACTGAAACAGCAAGTTTTCAGTCTGGTTTTTCTCCCTAGGCTCTCTTAAATGTCATACCAAGTAACACTGTAGACAGAAAGCTAAAGCAGTGATGGAGATTCTAACACAGCATATGGGTTCCTATTTTCTTACTATAGTCCTTGCTCTATAGCCATGGGGAAAAAGACAATTGAACAGGGAATAAACATATAGAATAAAATCTTGGTTATCCAGAGGCAAAGAATACATGAATTCTGTGGGGGTGTTGTGTGAAGAGGAATCATAGGAATTACATGATGGTGTGTGAGTGCAGGGGAGATTAAAAGGTATTTCTTAGGTGGACATAGGATTTTAGGAACTGCTAAATCAGAAAGAAGATGATGCCTTAGTTACAGGGTTGGCTCTGAGGGAGTTGTGGAAAGACTGAATGAGGCAGCCTTGGAGGGTACGGAGGCAACTGCTGGGCAGTGAGAGAAATGAGAGAACTTACTTTTATTATTTTTTTAAAGGAGCGTTGGTCTTTAATGTTGGTCTTACCTGGTGCTCAGTGGCAAAGAATCCACTTGCCAATGCAGGAAACATAAAAGATGTGGGTTCGATCACTGGGTTGGGAAGATCCTCTGGGGAAGGAAATGGCAACCCACTCCAATCTTCTTGCCTGGACAGTTCCATGGACAGAGAAACATGGCAGGTTACAGTCTATGGGGTTGCAAAAGAGTTGTACAAGACTTAGCGACTAAACAAGTCTTTAATGTTAAGGAGATTGGATCTTAACGCGTATGAAAGATCAAACCAAAAAGTACTGTTTGGAGCACCAGTTGTATGGAGGCACTGCAGCATTCTGTATTTTCCCCTAATGTTCACAGTTGCTTCTTCTGAAATGAACATAGGTGGAAGAAGAAGAGTTTAGACTATGTCTGTGCAACTTGGCTATTTTTGTCAAGGGAGCAAAGGTAGTC
This sequence comes from Bos indicus, assembly GCF_029378745.1. Taxonomy (NCBI): domain Eukaryota; kingdom Metazoa; phylum Chordata; class Mammalia; order Artiodactyla; family Bovidae; genus Bos; species Bos indicus. The sequence continues at coordinate 90,267,476 of NC_091760.1, read as the reverse complement.
CAAGATGAGCCAGCCTGGAGAAACCAATGCATTTGTGGCCTCTCCTCCATTGCTATTTTTACTCTTATAAACTAAAGCTTAAGTACTATGACACAGTAGCCATAACACTCCCTACGGCTCTTCACAATATGGCAATTACTGAAATGACTTCTTTCCCATTATGCGGCCAAAAAGCAGTGAGATCATGAGGTAGGCAGCAAGAGCAAACAGTATTTAATTGGTTCTAGAAGGGCGCGGTGGGAATAAAGAATCCTTCTTTTTAACTCTGAGGTTTAAATACATGACCATAACCAAAAAATGCAGAGATGATGCTGCACACCGAAGAGGCCCACACTTCTTTGCTAATAAAGTCATTTTAATCTAATGAAAAAAAGCCACCAAATAAAGTGACAGAACAGTGACTAGAACAGTGACTCTGCAAATGCAGACCTGGTACTGCCTAGCCCGGACAGGCAGAGCCTTTCCGCCTCCTTCCAAGCCACACCCTCTTCGCACTTTGACCTCCATCCCACCCCACCCCCTTCCGCTGAGCTGGCCTGACCAGGCAGCTTTCCCTGGCTGTTCTCCCAGAGGGGACCAGACCTCCTGTGCAGCTTCACCTCTTCCCTGGAGAAACCCAGCTTTTAGCAACCAGAGAATGTTGAATGTGGTCCTGAGCTGTAGCTTTCCCCAGCTGGCCTAGAGTCTGGGGTAACAGACTGTTTATGAAGACGAGTGCCAGGTTCCTTGATCTTGATAATGATAGATGGAAAAAGTTCATGGTGTTATTCTGTGTTGTTGTGACATGAGATCAAAGATAAGCCGCGTTCCATCTTGAGATAGGGAGGGCTATTTTGGAAATGTTTCTCCAACAATTTTTCAGCCTTTCTCATTTCATTTGAGTTTTCTCTGTAAAACTACCTTTTTTTTCCTTCTTGCTTTTATTATGGGGATAAAAGAAAAAGTAAAATAAGTTGACCACAAGGATGAACTAGTGCATTTTAACATGGAACAAAATAGTGATTTTGGGGTAAGAGGTTTTCCTCCTGCCATCTGAAGGCAGAGCCTTCCCATGATAACTTTTGTAAACCCAAATGACATAAAGCGAAGAGGCAAATACCCTGGAACACATCCTGTTAATGTAGACACAGAATAAATCGAGGTGAAGCCCAGATGCTCATGGACTCAGTTCCCAGCCATGACGACTGGATGCTGAGATGCTGTGTGGTTCCCGGGGAAGGAGCCTGACGGTACGGCTCTTGCCACTGGGGGCTGTGCACTGCCTCTGTAACAGCTCACTGCAAAACAAATGCTGGATGCTAGAAGCGAATATTCTCTTTAGATTTCTTTCAGTTAGCAAAAACAGATAGCAACGTAGATCTTGTAAAAGAGAAGCGGCATAAAGCAAACTTTGGAAAAGTGGAGATACCTGTTTTCTGCATAGATGGGCTGATCGCTGGGTTCTACCATTGTTATCTGGTTTGGGGACCATGGGCAAGCCCCGTTTCCTCATCTGTACCCTAGAGATGATAATTCAGCTTCAGTGAGATAGTTTATTAAGAGTGCAGACTGAGCTGGAAAAGATCACAGAAAGACCAGTTTCGTTGGCTGAGAGGCACTGACTCCATTTGCAGTGGACATCCCTTACTTTCTAGATGCCTCTGTGTCAGGGGATTCCCGTCTTGTCACTTAGGCAGGAAAGTCCCTTCTTATTATGTGGGTTGCAGGGGTGTGGGAAGATTTCTCTTCTCACTGCTGTGACAGTGAGGGTTAGGGGAGTCCCTTTTCACCCCTTTAATATGGATGGGAAAAGGGGGAAAAGAAAATGTGGGGAGAGGCAGCGTGGTTCAGAGGTTCATGGGACTGGAAGCACATTCTCTTCTTGGCGTCAGTTTTGTGCTTGTGCTGGTGGGAGTGCTGGCCTGATGTACATTTTACTAAAGGCTGATCCCCAGTCCCGTCTCCCCAGAAATCTTTAAATGTCAGTAGTATCAACACTGTGCTGGCTTCTTGCTCCTGTGTCTCTCCTCTTCTCATCAGTTGTGGGTCTCAATTCCTATTGGCAGGATATGCCAACGATGTGGAAACAATCCTGTTCTTAGATAAGGGAGATGTAAGAAACTTAGCCTCAATCCTCACACACAGCACACTAGATAATAACACTCATCCTTGAGGGGCTTGCTGCCTGGTGGGAAGAACTGAGTACATGGACACAGCTGTGATGCAGGAGAATCTGTGGGCATGTGGCAGACTCGGGACTTCCAAGGGTGGATGTTGAGCTGGCTGTTGTGTTCAAAGTGTTCGTATTTAGGAGGTAACTACAGGCAAAATGTACAGATTTTGAAGCATTAGAATGTACTTGTTAAATGAATCCAGGGGAGCTGATGACATTGCCCAGGAAGAAAGGAGAGAACTGTGCTTCTCAATCTTGGCTATGTATAAGAAAATTTTGGGGATCCTACCTGCATAGCCTCTGACTTAAAAATAGGTATAGGAGACAACTGAGGTATCAGGATTTTTTTTTTTTAAAGCTCTTTAGGTGATTTTAATGTGCAGCCAGGTTGAAAATCATAGCTGTGTTTTTCCCTTGCTTCCCCATTTTCCTCTTCTCTTGGTGCTTCAGAGCTTCACAACCTGAGCTGCGCATCACCTGGAGAGATTTGGAACTCCAGATGCCCGTATGATACCCCAGATCAATCACAATAGGAATTTCTAGGGTTGGGACTCAGGCATTAGTAAATTCAAAGTCTAGGTGATTCCATTGTGCAGCCCATGCTGAGAAGATGCCAGTGAAGGAGTACATGTGGATGTCAGGAGGATACTAAGTTAGCAAAGCTGACCAAGTGGTAGGCTCAGCGTTGAGCTGAGGAAGACTGGTGCCTTCTCTACGATGTTACAAAAAGTAATGATTGTGTCTCATCCCTGATTTTAAAGAGGTGCTTCCAACACTTCCTGATAATAGAGACTATTTAGGGAAGCTTGCTTTTCTTCTCCTTTTACCGTAAGTTTGTGTTATGTTGAATTTTATCAGACACTTTCCCCACATGTATTAAAATAGTCACATGGCTTTCTTTTTAAAATCTGTTAATGTGCTGAGTTCCACGACAAATTTTCTAATATTAAACTATCCCTGTGTTCCTTAGTTACAAGCAACTTGATCATGGTACATTATCTCTTGCTTTCACTATTCCATTTGACCTTGCTAGTATGTTATTTGACATTCTTGCATCTTTTTTCATGAATTAGAAATCAGAAAGTTGTCCTTCTCCTAATGCTGGCGTCGTTTTGGGGTCAGGATGGTTCCGATTGTGTAAAATGACTTGGGGGCATGTTCCTTCTTTTTATAGTTCCTGGAAGAAATTGTAAAAGATGATTTCTTCCTTCAAAGTTTGGGAGAGTTTCTGTGTAAAACCATCTGACCCCACTGTTTTCGTTGTGGGAACATTTTTAAATGTTGCATCAGTTTCTTTAAGAATTTTAATACTCTTCAGGCTTTGCATTTTTGCTTAAAACAATCTCAGGAAGGTGTATTTTTCTAGCTTTCAACTTCCTTTATTCCTTTATCTATTTCAAAAGCCTGAACAAACAGATTATCTTCATTTTTTCAATTAACATTGACTCTGAACACACTGAAAGGTGGCTCTGCTTCCTCTGAAGCTGCTTGACAAGGTTGCTAATGGAACTCCAGGAGGCCGGCTCCAAAGGATTCCTTTTAGTTCTTTTGACCTTTATGCTTTATTTTGAGACTGTTTACAGGCCATTGCTTCCTAAGACTTTCTAGTCCTTGGCTTCCATGACAAAATTCTTTATTTTTATTAATAAAATATTTTATTTTTCTAACACTTTGTCATTGAAATTCAATTCATATTTTTTACTTAAAACTCAACTAGTTTGAATGAGTTACATATCAAATACTCAATAGACATGCTTCATATAGTGGGTTGCATATTAAACAGCAGAGGTCTAGACCGAGAAAAATTCTTGATGCAAGTGTTAAAGTATTAGTTGCTAATCAAAAGGTCAAAGTCAACATTTATTATAAAGCTATGAAACACTGAGTATTTTTTAAAGAACAAATGTGTGTGTTTGTGTGTATGCACACGTGGTTAGTCATGTCCAACTCTGCGACCCTGTGAACTGCAGCCCACCAGGCTCCTCTGTCCATGGGATTCCCTAGGCAAGAATACTGGAGTGGGTTACCATTTCCTCCTCCAGGACAAAAATCTTTTCTGATCTTCTATCTCTGATTATATTCTAAAAATCTCGTTCATAAACCCCTTCCTCTTTGTCTCCTACCTTGTGAATACTGACATTTTCAGATTTCTCATTCTAAGTTCACTTCTCTTTTCATTCTATACAATCTCCTCAGATCATCTTATCTACTCTAATGATTTAAACATTACCCAGGCTAGGTCCAGATTTTGTGGGGTCTGAAGGTTATACAACTCTGGGGTCTCTCTCTCTCTTTTCATTCCATATTTAATGATTTATTTATCAAAATCACGTATGGGGTCTCTCTTTACGGAAAGTGTACAAAATTAAGCACAGGGCCTCATCCAGAAAACTAAGTTGCCTGAAACTTAAGCTTTATTAAAATTAGAGTAAATGTATCCTTTTCTATGTCTACAGATAGATGACTCCCAAGTTGACAAGTCTTCTCTTAGATATTTCTTCCATCTACTTCCTTTTCTCTATCCCTTTGTAATGTCCTCTGTATCTCTTGATGTTTTGCAAAGGACTCCTAATATATTTTCCAGCATCCATCTTTGTGCTGCTCAAAAGCCATCCTCTGCACTGTCACAAAAATGCTCACAAAATAAAATCTAACCATGCTACTTTTCTGCTTCAATTCTTTTGATAAAATAAGTGGAAAATAATTAAAGATGTGATGTAATTATCTCATTTCTCCACTGAAGAAAGACCTGAGTTTTCAGATTTAAAAATCACAACACTTGCATATAGTTAACTTCTTGTAAAATTTCCTACAGGTGCCCTGATCTTTATTCTGTCCTCAACCTTTGCTTCCACCAAACACCCAAAACAATAGCAATGTTTTACCTACAAAAGATTAAAAAGCACAGTGCCTTGGATTTCCAATCTGCCAGTATGTAGAAAATAAAAAAACAACAAACACTGTCTGTGGGATTCGAAGGGGTATAAATAGTCAAAACTTTAATACCAACTAAATCATTTATAAATGAGAGAAATAGAAATGCAGGATCTTATAAAAAGAATACCAGTCACATATGCTTTCTAGAAATAAAGATGATTCTCTGTATTATTTTAGTCTACCTTGTCCCATTTACAATGGAACGTTCTATGCCCAGATATGTCATGAGATTGGATAACACTGCGATAGCTACTGTATTGTAGCAAGGGCAAACAGAGCAGCATCACTTAACACTCTCCAAAGATCTAGTAGTTCAGCAACACTGTAAGATGAAGTGACTTCTGAAGGCTAGGTTAGGGGGACTAACTACTATTTTAAAATCTTATTTCAATGAAAACATTTATTTCCAGTTTCCATGCATCTAAGTTAATTTTTGGAGCATGATATAGAAATACCTGAAGTAATTTGTTTTTCTGTAATACAGATGATGGCTTTGGCTTGAACACATTATGGTGTATAGCCAAGATTCATATTCTTGATATTTAAAATATCCACATATTTATGAGGACTGTGAAGAAAGCTGAATGCCAAAGAATTGATGCTTTTGAACTGTGGTGCTGGAGAAGACTCTTGCGAGTCCCTTGGACTGCAAGGAGATCCAACCAGTCCATTCTGAAGGAGACCAGTCGTGGGTGTTCATTGGAAAGACTGATGCTGAGGCTGAAACTCTAATACTTTGGCCACCTGATGCGAAGAGCTGACTTATTTGAAAAGACCCTGATGCTGGGAGGGATTGGGGGCAGGAGGAGAAGGGGACGACAGAGGATGAGATGGCTGCATGGCATCACCAACTCGATGGACATGAGTTTGAATGAACTCAGGGAGTTGGTGATGGACAGGGAGGCCTGGCGTGCTGTGATTCATGGGGTCGCAAAGAGTCAGACACGACTGAGTGACTGAACTGAACTGAACTGAAATACTGTTTTCCAGAAAGAGTTTATTTTATTCCTTGCAACTTCTCCAAAACAGTAAAATGTTTAGAGATCAGACTCTGAGTCTGTTTCAAAGTGTGACATCCAAGAATTGGCTTTGTTTTGACACCAGTTGGCATTTCTTTTTGTTTCTGGATTGTCTTGGGTCTGAATTATCATAGCAAATAGCTCTCTTAAATCAATAGGAAGCAAGTATGAAGATTTAGAAATTAATATTTATATTTTAACATGATAAATAATTTAATACTGTCCCAAATAACAGTCATGTATGGCACCAGTGACTTTCCCAGAATTGCACTTTATTTATAGAAATATCTGGGTATTACACATTCAGAGTAACTTGCAAGTAATTTCAGTGCTCAAACAATTTTTCTTTATGGGGAGATTTTAGCTATTTTGCTTTTTTGGTTGTTACACAGAAATGGTTATGTTGGTGTCTGTGTGTGTGCTTACAGGTGACGCCATTCTAAACCAGATTCCACATCCAAGGCAGAAATACTTTTACCAGGTAAAATTCTGGTAACAGGGTTAACAGGGGGGAACAAATAAAGGTGGGTGCAGTTAACTCCTATGGTGAGCAGTGGTGTATATAAATGGGTCGTACGTTGAACCTTACTTTTTAACTTTTTCTCTTTTAAAATTCTTCCTCTTCTCAAGTCTGAGAGAAAGAGAAAAAAAGAGAACTAGTAGTTTCTTAGTGGACATCCTATTAAAAAAACATGGGGAGTTGTAAACGCTGTTGTACGTTTTTCTAAGGGCTCAAGTTACTAGAAATCTTGAGAAAGTTTGGTTTTTGGAGCACTTAGTGTTTGTTCTCCATTAAACCAATGGAAAGAGAAGGGTTGAAAGAGCTGTGTCAAATGTCAGATGATCCTATTGTTAGGGTCCTGGGCTGAAGTGGCTGGAAAGGACCAGGCATTCAGCAGGCTCAGCTACTAAGTTAGGCATTGGTCTCATGTTTTCCTCCTTTTTAGTTGCGAGACTTAGGGAAAAAAAATAATCTGGGCCAGGAAGAGCCAGGCAGGATGGATCATGTACACAAAGGAAGGTCTCATCCTGCAACTTTGTTTGGTTTCAACATAACCTCAGTGAAACCAGGAAAGATTTATGTGACCTGAGATTTCTTATGCTGGGGATCTGTCGCATCCTAGTTCTGTGCAACCTGGAAAAAATTCCTAAAGTTCTAACACTATTTTGATAAGTCCCCACAGCAATCTCTTTACTATAATGTGACTAATAAAACATGAATGTCGGAGGGTGTTTTGGGTTTGTCACCTGCGGCTCCTTTTCTTTTTTCTAGTCTTCTCTGTCAGTTCAGTTCAGTCCTCAGTCTCGTCCCACTCTTTGTGACCCCATGGACTGCAGCACGCCAGGCCTCCCCGTCCATCACCAACTCCTGGAGTTTACTCAAACTCATGTCCATTGAGTCGGTGATGCCATCCAACCATCTCATCCTCTGTCATCCCCTTCTCCTCCCGCCTTCAATCTTTCCCAGCATCAAGGTCTTTTCCAATGAGTCAGTTCTTTGTATCAGGTGGCCAAAGTACTGGAGTTTCAGCTTCGGCGTCAGTCCTTCCAATGAATATTCAGGACTAATTTCCTTTAGGATGGACTGCTTGGATCTCCTTGCAGTCCAAGAGACTCTCAAAGAGTCTTCAACACCACAGTTCAAAAGCATCAATTCTTTGGTGCTCAGCTTTCTTTATAGTCCAATTCTCACATCCATACATGACTACTGGAAAAACCATAGCTTTGACTAGATGGAACTTTGTTGGCAAAGTAATGTCTCTGCTTTTTAATATGCTGTCTAGGTTGGTCATAGCTTTTCTTCCAAGGAGCAAATGTCTTTTAATTTCATGGCTGTGGTCACCATCTGCAGTGATTTTGAAGCCCCCCCCAAAAAAGTCTGTCACTGTTTCCACTGTTTCCCCATCTATTTGCCATGAAGTGATGGGACCAGATGCCATGATCTTCGTTTTCTGAATGTTGAGTTTTAAGCTAACTTTTTCACTTTCCTTTTCACTTTCATCAAGAGGCTCTTTAGTTCTTCTTCACTTTCTGCCATAAGGGTGGTGTCATCTGCATATCTGAGGTCATTGATATTTCTCCTGGCAATCTCGATTCCAGTTTGTGCTTCATCCAGCCCAGGGTTTCTCATGACGTACTCTGCATAGAAGTTAAATAAGCACGGTGACAGTATACAGCCTTGACGTACTCCTTTCACTATTTGAAACCAGTCTGTTCCATGTCCAGTTCTAACCATTGCTTCCTGACCTGCATACAGATTTCTCAAGAGGCAGGTCAGGTGGTCTGGTATTCCCTTCTCTTTAAGAATTTTCCAGAGTTTGTTATGATCCACACAGTCAAAGGCTTTGGCATAGTCAATAAAGCAGCAGTAGATATTTTTCTGGAACTCTCTTGCTTTTTCAATGATCCAACGAATGTTGGCAATTTGATCTCTGGTTCCTCTGCCTTTTCTAAATCTGGAAGTTTAGAAAGTTCTAAACTTTCTGGAAGTTCTTGGTTCACATACTGTTGAAGCCATTCTTTTCAGTAATCATCATTATTACTTAATTGACTTTATTTATGTCTTCTACTCCCTAGGCACATAAAAAGTATCTTGCAGTCGTGTTCCTTGAAGACTGTGAAGGTTGAAATTAGTGATATGAATCTTACTGTCTTTAACCTCACCTCATTATGCAAGCAAATAGTTTCCTTATCTGTTCATTAGTACAGTCTAAGGTTATCTATGAGCAGTACCCATGCCGCCAAATTTTAAGCTTGATCTGATATTATCGTCTTGGAACTTTGGCCAGAACGCTAGCCAGTGACCTTGTATTGATGTATTTCTGCCAACTTTGGGCTTCCTGAGTACAGAAAGTTTAAGTAACTCATTAGATAATCTCAAAAACCATCTCAACTATGAGGTGTTCCTTAAAAGTCGTAAATGGTTCAAGTAAAATTGATTAGATAAAGTTCTTGTGGTTGAAATTTTATTGCTGTGCAGTTCATAATCATCCAGAGAAGTATTAAGAAAATTGTGTGTTACTGTGTGGCCCTTTGACAGAGAGACTCACCTGAGTCAGCTGTGGCTGGACCACTCTTCCTAGAAGCACAAGGAATGGGACTCAGCTTTGGCTGAGGGAGTGTGTACCTTGGTATGCAAGGCATTGCAAGGTTTACGTATCCAGTTACCAGGGATGGGAGGAAGCCTGTACTCTCTCGGTTCTAGTCTATGACCCTTTGCCACTTACTGTCCTTGAATAAAAAGGTAACATTTTTAGGATTTGACTAGAGGGTGGCAAGAGTGTCCTTAACCTAGATCAGACCAAGGGTGGGTAATGGCTGCTGTTCTCACGTACAGGGTGCATTCTCTGTGCCTAGTAGTTTGAGGTTTACAACTATTACGTCTAAAACCTACACCAGTGCAGATATAATCAGCACTATTTTATGGGTCAGGAAAGAGTGGAGAAGGGACTGAATCCTGAATGTGCAAGTCACCTCCTGAAACGGCTCTGAAAAAAATGACTGGATTAACTGGAAGTGATGAACCAGAAATGACTACATTACATTGCTTGCATTAAAAAGTAGGGCACTTGAAAATAGCAATAAAAATTGAGCTTTAGAGGGTAAAGGTTTTATTTTTTGCACACAAGTGGTTGAGATTTGTGGTTAGTGTTGACTACATATATACCTTTATGTGGCTCTTTACCTCATTAAATACTTATTGAGTGTCTATCATGTATGTGGCATTTTGCTAAAGTAGGGGCTTCCATTAGTAGTTCATCGTCAAGTGACTTGAAGGGCTTTCTCGTCCCACCTGTATGTCTGATAACTCCTATTCATACTTGAAGAAGCAGCTCACACTTCATTTCCTCTTTGAAGCCCTGCCTGAATGCACCAATCAGACATTAATTAACCCTTGCTGTATATTTCTGTCTGTAGTATATCTATTATGTAACTTATCCCACTGACCCTGTTTATTTGTGAACGTTCCTGTCCCTTCCTGCTGGTTGTGAATTCTGTGCCACAGGGACCAGTACCTCCCTGATCTCTCCCAACACACACACTAATTCCCCAGTGGTTATGTCAGGCTGGCTCTTAGTGCAACATAGAGGTTCAATAAAACTTGCTCAATGCATGAATGACTGTATACCAGTGAAGCAGAAAGTTATTCTACTTCAAAGTCACTCATGATTAGAAAAGGTATGATTAAATTGAGCACTCACTGCCCCAAACTTTACCTACATTATCTAACTGAATCTGACTGCAACTCTATTAGGTTGGTATTATTTCCTTGGCTCCTTCTATAAAACTATGCTCATTTGAGCAATCTCCAGGAGACGGTGAAGGACAGGGAAGCCTGGTGTGCTGCAGTCCATGGGATCTCAAAGAGTTGGACACAACTGAATGACTGAACAACAAAAACACAGGCACGAAGTGGCAAGCCCAGCATCACTGAGCTAGTAGGCAGTGGAACCAGAAAGAAACCTAGGCTGCCTGACTCTGAAACCCTGCTGACTCCACTAAGTTACACTGAGTCCCATAAAAAAAGATGACTGACAGCAGTGTTATAATCTCTTTGCTTCTTGAAATTTTTTTCAACAACATACAATAGCATGTTGCACAAACACTGACTTTCCCAGTGCTGGGTACATGCCACCTGTTAGCATTTCACTGGTGACAAAATATATCTGAATATCCTTCTATAATACATATGTAATAATACAGTCAGCATCCACCAAGCTTTCAGGCATGCTAAAGAGGAGAACACACACAAAATGTCCGAAATGTCCTGAGAGCCTTAGACTTTAGACTCAAGCATTTCCAGGAAAATGCCCAAGTGCCTCGTGGATCGGACAGGCAGATCTGAGTGTATTTATTTTGATAAACCTAATCCCAGAGAAATCTGAGCTGAATTTAAATTCTCAGTCCCTCAGTAGGGAGAGATATGCAGCCTGAAGATAAACATGGAAGACAGAACACCCGTGTGGGAGGCTTCCCTGGGTTGGAGGATATTAACTCAGGGAAATCGCGAGCCCTTATTTGGATAAACAGTTCCTGCAGGGCAGAAATGACACGTCTCCCCATAACTCCTGGCTCACAGTGTACGGTGCTCACCAGACCTGCTCGGTAAGTTTTTTTAGCTGACAGAGCGTTAGCCGTTGTCACGTACATCAGCTGGAGCCCTACCCCAAAAGGATATTGTCATAAAAAATTGACAACTCCAGATTTGAAAATAAAGTATAGATTTTGTTCAGGAGGGTTAAGGGAGAGAAGATGCTGGGGAATCAAGAATATCTGCATACAAATCTAGACATCATCTTTTCAAGAGATTGTAACAGCTTGGAGGAGAAAGCGGCGTAGCTCTATTAATAGTTGGTGAAATGGCAGGGCAAACACTCTGTAGCATAGCTCCATATGGTGAGAGGGGAAGACGACATCTTTTATTACCACACCTTCCCCAGCAGCTACACTGATAGCCTTGTAGTCAAGAGCTACCACAGGCACCCTGCAAAATGACAGAAGCCCCACCGCACCCACAAGTGCCAGATTGTATTCTTCTCCGAAGAGAGCAGGGAAATTCCACCCATAATGTGATCACATCCATGTAGTTTTCCCGTGTGTGCGAAGGTCAATCTACCGCCTAAGATTCTACAGCTGAAATAAAAGGGAACTGGGCATTTGTCTGCAGGCAGGAAGGGAAATACAAGGAGAACCTCAGTTCTCATAAACCAGCCATGAAGGGTCATTCTTTCTTTATCAAAGCTATTAATCTTTTTAGCTCTTTGAATTAACCCACTTGAGTCTTTGTAACAATAAAAATGTTTGAGAATCTTGGAAGAACCAAGGAAAGCATCTGCTTTCCTTTTTAAATCAAGAATGCTAAGATTATTGCAGATATATGACATTAACATTAAATGTTATGTTTGTTTCAAAAGCTATGCATAGTGATGATAGAAATAATTTGAAAAGACAAGAAATTTTAAGAAATACTGATATTCCCATACCTAATAGATAATCGCATGTGTGTATGCATTTAGTTGTGTCTGACTCTTTGTGACCCCATGATTGTAGCCCGCCAAGCTCCCTTTATGTGGAATTTCCCAAGTAAGTATACTGGAGTATACTTACTCCAGTATTTCTTCTCCAGGGAATCTTCCTAACCCAGGGATCAAACCCATGTCTCTTGAGTCACCTGCATTGGCACATGGGTTCTTTACCAGGTGAGCCACCAGGGAAGCCAATTACTCTTAAAAATTAGGTGAATATAATTATGGACTCATGAAAATGGACTTATGTGCTGTGAATATTGTTTTGTAACATTTTTTTTACTTAATAGGTTGGGAACAAATCTCCATGACAGTATTTATTTTTTAATTAAAATAAAATGACATAAGACATGTTCACATATTGTATTCTATCAAGGCATGTATTTTAATGTCATAATATATTTAACTAGTGTTTTATTTTTAGAAATACAAGATTTTACTGTTTCAGTAAGCAAGCTTAAGCAACCTTTAAAAATGGTTCCCTTGATCCAGAAAATGCCACAAAATCCTGCAAATCAGGAGGTTCAGATCTTCATTTTCAATTTAAGAACATGTGTGAAACTGCCCGGCCATTAAGTGTATGCATATCCAAAAAGCCACCAAGTATCTGAATGATGTCCCTTTACAGAAGTAATGTGTGCCATTCCGGCGTTATTACAGTGGAAGTGATAGCGGCACAGATCAAACGGTAGGGCTGGACGCAGGGTTCAGATCAGATCAGTCGCTCAGTCGTGTCTGACTCTTTGTGACCCCATGAATCGAAGCACGCCAGGCCTCCCTGTCCATCACCAACTCCCGGAGTTCACTCAGACTCACGTCCATCGAGTCAGTGATGCCATCCAGCCATCTCATCCTGTCCTCCCCTTCTCCTCCTGCCCCCAATCCCTCCCAGCATCAGAGTCTTTTCCAATGAGTCAACTCTTCGCATGAGGTGGCCAAAGTACTGGAGTTTCAGCTTTAGCATCATTCCTTCCAAAGAAATCCTAGGGCTGATCTCCTTCAGAATGGACTGGTTGGGTCTCTATGCAGTCCAAGGGACTCTCAAGAGTCTTCTCCAACACCACAGTTCAAAACAACAATTCTTCAGCGCTCAGCCTTCTTCACAGTCCAACTCTCGCATCCATACATGACCACTGGAAAAACCATAGCCTTGACTAGACGAACCTTTGTTGGCAAAGTAATGTCTCTGCTTTTGAATATGCTATCTAGGTTGGTCATAACTTTCCTTCCAAGGAGTAAGCATCTTTTAATTTCATGGCTGCAGTCACCATCTGCAGTGATTTTGGAGCCCCCCAAAATAAAGTCTGCCACTGTTTCCACTGTTTCCCCATCTATTTCCCATGAAGTGATGGGACTGGATGCCATGATCTTCGTTTTCTGAATGTTGAGCTTTAAGCCAACTTTTTCACTCTCCACTTTCACTTTCATCAAGAGGCTTTTGAGTTCCTCTTCACTTTCTGCCATAAGGGTGGTGTCATCTGCATATCTGGGGTTATGGATATTTCTCCCAGCAATCTTGATTCCAGCTTGTGTTTCTTCCAGTCCAGCGTTTCTCATGATGTACTCTGCATAGAAGTTAAATAAACAGGGTGACAATATACAGCCTTGATGTACTCCTTTTCCTATTTGGAACCAGTCTGTTGTTCCATGTCCAGTTCTAACTGTTGCTTCCTGACCTGCATACAAATTTCTCAAGAGGCAGATCAGGTGGTCTGGTATTCCCATCTCTTTCAGAATTTTCCACAGTTTATTGTGTTCCACAAGTCAAAGGCTTTGGCATAGTCAATAAAGCAGAAATAGATGTTTTTCTGGAACTCTCTTGCTTTTTCCATGATCCAGCAGATGTTGGCAATTTGATCTCTGGTTCCTCTGCCTTTTCTAAAACCAGCTTGAACATCAGGAAGTTCACGGTTCACATATTGCTGAAGCCTGGCTTGGAGAATTTTGAGCATTACTTTACTAGAGTGTGAGATGAGTGCAATTTTGCAGTAGTTTGAGCATTCTTTGGCATTGCCTTTCTTTGGGATTGGAATGAAAACTGACCTTTTCCAGTCCTGTGGCCACTGCTGAGTTTTCCAAATTTGCTGGCATATTGAGTGCAGCACTTTTACAGCATCATCTTTCAGGATTTGAAATAGCTCAACTGGAATTCATCACCTCCACTAGCTTTGTTCGTAGTGATACTTTCTAAGGCCCACTTGACTTCATATTCCAGGATGTCTGGCTCTAGGTGAGTGATCACACCATCGTGATTATCTGGGTCATGAAGATCTTTTTTGTACAGTTCTTCTTTGTATTCTTGCCATCTCTTATTAATATATTCTGCTTCTGTTAGGTCCATACCATTTCTGTCCTTTATCGAGCTCATCTTTGCATGAAATATTCCTTTGGCATCTCTGATTTTCTTGAAGAGATCCCTAGTCTTTCCCATTCTGTTGTTTTCCTCTATTTCTTTGCATTGATCATTGGTGGCCCAGAAAGAGTGGTGAATTTTTATTGCACATGTTCAAAAATTCAGAGAGCAATGCTGAACTTAATGGTTTAGATGTAGAGTCTTTGGTCATTGAGCACATCCAAGTGAACAAAGCTCCCAAGATGTAGCATAGGACTTAGAAAGCTCCTGGTCGGATCAGCCCATACAAGAGTTCTCCCTGCCACATGGAGATGATCCTTACTGAAAAAGAGCAGGTTGTTCCTAAACCAGAAGAGGAGGTTGCACAAAAGAAAAAGATATCCTGGGAGAAACTAATGAGATGAAAACTTACAGCCTGGGAATAAATGCTGCAGAAAAATAAATGCAGATAAAGTTAAGAAATAGAAGATTTCCCCACATTTCCCCCTGCTATTATAAACAATGTAAAAAAGTTACCAATGGACATATATTATTTATTAATCATTATCTATCTCTATTTCCTTAGGATTACTTACTACAGTTGGAATTACTAGTTTATAGGAGATGAGCTTTCTGAAGCCTTTCCTCATTGCTTCCAGAGTGGCTATGCCTGGCTTTATCCCATCCATAGTGCATGAACCTGTGTGAAGGAGGGGATGGGGTTTCATATAAAAGTTGCAAAGAGTGTTTTTTCTCTTCAAGCATGTATTTCTTCAGTGTGAATTGCATGATTTATATCCTTTGATTCTGTATTTTTTCTATTGGGATATTTGCCTTTTATTTTTGATTTACAAAATCTCTGTGTGGTAATTAATACCTTTTCATCTGACACATATGAAGGAATTCTCATTTTGTTATTTGCTTTTGAAATGTGTGTGTATACAGTCAATCTCATTATTGATGGGTTCTGCATTTGCAAATGTGCCTACTCACTAAAATTTCCTTGTAACCCCAAATCAATATTTGTGGTGTTTTTGTGGTCACTGGTGGACATGTGCAGAGCAGCAAAAATCTGAATTGCATGACATGATAGTTCTCAGCTGAGGTCCAATGAGGCAACCCTCAACCTTCTTGATTCACCTCTGTAAACAAGTGTCCTTTTCATAGTCTATTTAGTGCCATGTTTTCCACATTTTGATGCTTTTTGTTGGTGATTTCACTGTTTAAAATGTCCCTGTAGTGCAAAAGTGTTACCTGGTGTTCCTTAGTGCAAGAAGGCTGTGATGTGTCTCTCAGAGAAAATGCATGTTAGTTAAGCTTTGTTCAGACATGACTTATATTAGATGTTGGCCATGAATTCAGTTGGACTGTAGCCCACAAGGCTTCTCTGTCCTTGGAATTTCCCCAGCAAGAATACTGGCATGGGTTGCCATTTCCTTCTCCAAGGGATCTTCCTGACCCATGGATTGAACCCAGGTCTCCTGCATTGCAGGTGGATTATTTACCAACTGAGCCACCAAGGATAAGCCCCAATGAATCAACAATGTATTTTAAATAAAGTCTCTTTAAACAGACACACATATAAGGCTATGTATTAATTGGTTGACAAAAATATTGGAGTCAGAGGTTTGCAGGAACCTAGGGCTCTCTTTCCCCCAGGAACAATGCTAACTCAGTGTTCACAGTGGCATTATAGAACATTAGGTACACGATGTAGCTAAAGAGTTGAATATATATGAATATATGTATTATTTTTCTCCATCACATGAAAACATTTTCAGTTTTGCCTACTCAAATATTTCAGTCTGTTCTTTGTGGATTGTGCCTTGGTGTTGTGCTTATTATTGGGAGAAGATTTCTTCTCTGCTCTTCATATTTTCTACGTGGGGTCACCTCTGCTGGAGAAACACACCTGGCTTCTCTTTGGGCTACACTTACCTGAGTGGTGTATTTGGGAGAAGAGACAGCCCCCTTTTACCCTTGGCCTTGAATCTGTCTCCCTTCTGCAAATAGCACACATCCTCTGATCCTTGTTTTATAGCGTGGCTCCCTGAGGTGCAGGTCTGCAGGTGGTTAGAACTGCTGGTAACTGAAAGAGTCAATGTCTGGTCTACAGTAGGAACAGGTCTGCTGTCATTACTGACTTAAGCTCTGTACCTACCAAGTCGCTTCAGTCGTGTCTGACTCTGTGCGACCCCATGGACTGCAGCCTACCAGGCTTCTCCATCCATGGGATTCTCCAGGCAAGAACACTGGAGTGGGTTGCCATTTCCTTCTCCAATGCATGAAAGTGGAAAGTGAAAGTGAAGTCACTTAGTCATGTCTGACTCTTAGCGACTCCATGGACTGCAGCCCACAAACCTCCTCCATCCATGGGATTTTCCAGGCAACAGTACTGGAGTGGGGTGCCATTGCCTTCTCCCAAGCTATGTACCTGGTATCTGCTTTATCAGTGAAAGTGTTCATCATCTCTCTGACATCTGGGTCTATCTCTCAGTTGGTTACAAACCAGGGAAAGGAGGAGTGGGTTTTTTTTTTTTTTTTTTTTTCAATTTTTTTTTTGCCACACAGTGTGTGGGATCTTAGTTCCCCAACCAGGGATTGAACCCGTGCCTTCTACATTGGAAGCATGGAGTCCCAACCACTGGACAGCCAGGGAAGTCCCAGGAGTGTCTTTGTAGTAGCCCTCTTCACATAAAAAGTTCTTTTTACTTAAAAAATTATGCAGATATTCACATATGGTTTCTTCTTCTAGTTCTTCTTTGACTCTTTTTTTTTCACTCTAAAAGTTTTGGTTTCAGGGTAGCTGATACTGCTGTTGGATTTCTTGGTTTCTAAACCAGGCATTGCCATCCAGGGAAAGGGAACAGATCCTGTTAGCCCCCGGATCTGGGGTGGGGGCAGTTCTTCTCTTGTTCTGACCAGCCTTATTTTCTGAAGTCTGAGCCCAGCTCCTCTTTACCTTGGCTTGATATCAGACAGAATTTTTAATCTGGATTCTTGAAGTGGTTGACACTCAGCCTGTTTTGACACGGCCACTGTCTCTTATTCCCATTGACTCAGTTCTTTGAAATTCATGTTCTCACCCCTCCTTTCCTGCATCAATATCCCTTAGCTCTTTAGGTGTTTGACTCAGATTTGGGCCAAAGTTTGGCAGTGACTTTGTCCAAACTTAGTCTCAAAGTCCCAAATTTCTATTTTCTAAGGTCCTATTAACTTTACATTGATTTTTTTTGCCCTAACTGCCATCACCCGTTGCTTTCTGTGTGCTGGGTGGCAGCAACTTGTGTACTCTTGCCTCGTAGGATGTAAACATGACACATATGCCCAGTTTTGCTCAGGCACTGTGATGGCTTTGTAGATGTCATGGATCTCTTAGCATGGGATCCAGCTATAGGGTATGTGGGCAGCTGCCCTATTTCGCTCGTCGGGATTACTGTGGTGGGGACCACCACTCCAGGGAGAGGATCGAAGGCTCTAAGACAGTGTGTTCAGGAAGAAGCTAGGACTAGTACTCCATTCACCTGACATTACCAGTACTGGTCCTGAAGCCTGGCCTGTGCCCAGAGTCATGGATATTCTTTTTCTGTCAATCAAATTACACAGGCGGCCTGTCAGACTGCTACCCGGAAGGGTTCTGCGAACACCACCATCAGAACCAGGAGTGGCTACACTCAGCTTTGGGATGGGTTCCTGTGACTTACCCCAGGTTATGGACATTGACTGGTTTGGCACTGACTCGTTGTGCTGTCCAGGTATTTGTTAGGTAGCTGTAAATGGGACCCAGTGGGGATGTGGCACAAATCTTTAGCTGTGGCTTCCACCTGGATGGTTAGACTGATGTACCCTGGATTTTCCCTGGGCAGGGAAGAATCTGCCCTGGTCATAATAATTGCCGGCCCCCTCTCCTCAATGCCAAATAGGCATGTTCTGTTTTCCAGTAGTTTGATCATTTGGCCACCATCTTTGTCCCTTCCATTGGCCTGGAGGACATAGTAACTCACATGAAAGTCCTAACTAAATTCATCCAGCAAGACTTCATTGGTAGCCAGCAAAGCTTGTCCTTACTGAACGCTGAAATGTCTCAAGTAAGAAAAGCTGTATTCCAAAATAGAAGACAGCTCGCAAAGAGACACCTTAGCTGTTATCCAAGCAGAATATTGCATGTTGTTACCCAATGAATCTGCTCAAGTATCATCTTCATTAAATTACATGAGGACACAAGTGAAGACCCTGAGTGATCTGACCTGAGGGGACTTAGTAAATCAGTGGTTTAGGCCATGGGGCTCTTGGTGGAAAGAATTGTTACTGATTTGGGGCATCACCTTAATTTGTGTTTTCTCTTGCACATACCTATATTGTTACTGTTGTATATGCCTCCACTGCATCCAGACAGCTGCCAAACAAATCACGTGGCTCAGTAAGGTTGAGAAGTGATTGGAATATTGCTGAAGCAAAATGCTTCAGCCAAAGTTTCAGATGGCTGTTTTTCTTCATATACTGCTTGGGATAAATAAACATAATTTGAATAATATACACTGAGCTCTGGTGGGGGGTCAGAGAGTGGGCGTATAACCTTATGTGTACATTTTCCCCTGGGCATATTAAATGAATATTAAATTTGGTTTATTGAAAAGGCTCTGGAAACAACAAATTTTTTTGAAAATTGAAACCCCTACTGTGTTTTCTTCGTGTCTTCTACAATTAAGGTGTTTGTCACTTCAGTGATCTGTCTTATTTTAAAATTAAGGGGAGCAACCAATAGAATGTGGCCACAAAATTAAAAGGCACTTGCTCCTTGGAAGAAAAGTTATGACAATTCTAGACAGTGTATTAAAAAACAGAGACATCACTTTGCTAACAAGTGTCTGTATAGTCAAAGCTATGGTTTTTCTAGTAGTTGTATGGATGTGAGAGTTGGATCACAAAGAAGCACTGAAGAATTGATGCTTTCGAACTGTGGTGCTAGAGAAGACTCTCGAGAGTCCCGTGGACTGCAAGAAGATCAAACCAGACAATCCTAAAGGAAATCAACCCTGAATATTCATTGGAAGGACTGATGCTGAAGCTGAAGCTCCAATACTTTGGCCACCTGATGAGAAGAGCCGACTCCTTGGAAAAGACCCTGATGCTGGGAAAGATTGAGGGCAGGAGGAGAAGGGGGCGACAGAGGATGAGACGGTTGGATGGCATCACCGACTCAATGGGCCTGAGTTTGAACAGACTCTGGGAAGCAATGAAGGACAGGGAAGCCTGGTATGCTGCAGTCCATGGGGTCGCAGGTGAGCAACAACTGATTGAATAAATGAATAAATTGGGACAAAGAGACAAGTCTTTCTTACAGTATAACTCCTAGATGCTGCACTCCATAAGTAATATATATAGATATTTCCCTCTCCAGGAAATTCTCACCCGCCACCCCCCTTGAATGTGGAGTGGACTTAGTGACTCTCTTCCAAACAATAAATAAAAGAAAGGAAGATACAGTAAACTGCGAGTGGGGAAACTTGGCAAACTCTACCTTAACCAAGGATGGACTAATGGCACTGGTGATGTCATATGCACATTTGGTACCCTGTTATGGAGTGATGAGAAGGGAACTTCAACTCTGTATTGTTGTTTTCCCTAAAACCCTGTCGCCCCATTCTAATCTCGAGAGAAAAAATAGGAAAGAAACTCAGATTGTAGAACATGTGACAGGGTATCTGACCAGTGCTGAAGACCGTCAAAGTCTTAAAAAACAAGGCAAGACTGAGAAACTCACACATCAGGGAAAACTGCAGTAATTCAAAGTAATGTGGTACCAGAGGGTGGATCCTGGACAAAGAAGGAAGTAAGCAAAAACTGGTGGCATCTATATAAAGTCGAGTTTAATTAATAGCAGTCTATCAATGTCAGTTTCTGAGTTTTTTATTTAGTTTTTAAATTTTGATGAATGTACCATCATAATGGGGAAACTGGGTAAGGGGATTTGGGAACTTTCTCTGTTTCTTTTACAACCTTTCTCTGAATCTAAAAGTATTCCCGGGACTTCCCTGGTGGTCCAGTGGTTAAGAATCTGACTTGTAATTCAGGCAATGTGTGTTCGAACCATGGTCACAGAACTAAGATCCCACGTGCTGCAAGGCACCTAAGCTCGTACATCAAAACTAGAGACTGCAGTGCAACTGAAGATCCCACATGCTACAACTAAGACCCAATGTAGCCAAAGAAATAAGTATTAAAAAAATTAAACATCCCGAAATAATTCACTTGAAAAATAAGGGAAGAAGATACGTTGGTCACTTTCTTTTTTAAAACCACAGTCAAATGACGAAAACACCTTCAAAGGTAGAGAGGGGAAAATGAGTCTTTGTGAATTGTTTCATATAGGGAAATTCTTGCTGTAATACACATCTACTCTACCAAAAACTTTCCACAGGAGAAAGCACTAAACAAGGAAAAAAAATGGAAAGAAAACATACGTATTTTGTGGGTTCTGTAATCTATGCTAGCATTGTTTACAAAATAAAGGTGAATTTCTTTTCTGTGGTAAAACTTAGCCACACAAGGATTGGTAAATCTTTCCCCTTTTAAAAAGCACCATTGTCTTGCTTTTTTGGAAAAGCTTTCCCTTGTGGCTCAGCTGGTAAAGAATCCACCTGCAATGTGGGAGACCTGGGTTTGATCCTTGGGTTGGGAAGATCCCCTGGAGAAGGGAAAGGCTACCCACTCCAGTATTCTGGCCTGGAGAATTCCATGGACTGTATAGTCTGTGGGGATACGAAGAGTCGGACACAACTGAATGACTTTCATTTCACTTTAGTTATTACTTTCCTGGATTTAACAACTAAGGCTTTGGTGATCTGTGAGGACAGTGGATTAAATAACCCCTTTATTATTCAACAAGTAGAATATATATTTTTGGCAGACGTTCACTTTTAAATATTCAATGTGGAATTAAAAAAAAAAAAAAGAATGGTAGACAATTTTCTGGCAATTTACCATGATGTGAGGAGAGAAAAGGTGAATTCTCTTGCGTGCAGACTAAAAATACTCTTAGCCCAATCACCATTCTAGAGATGTGATTAGGCAGGGAAGGAAATTTTATAGTGTTTACCTCTTTGATTTTTTCATTTGCAGTCCAGCATCAGCTCAGTGTACAGATCAGTTTTCATCCTTAAATGTGCATGAAACCAAACCGGGGTTTTTGCAGAGCTCTAATTGCTGTATGATTTGATGTTACTGTGCAGTGAAGCTGTGCTAGTTAATTGTTTTCCTGACTAAATTTCCATCTCTTCCCCCACCCCGCCCCCATTCTGCCCAAAGGAACCTATAAAGCAAAAAACAAACAAACAAAAAATCTCTCAGAAGAGCATCTTTCATTTTCAGAAGCATCATTTGCAGTGGGTAGCAGCCCCGTCGTAATGTGGGCGATAATGATGATGGATAATTGTAATTCTTAAGTGGTTTCAGCTTATGGTTATTAGGGGCAGGAGCAAGGCAAAGATGGATATGTGGAAGAAAAATATGGTTTACTCTGCTTTAATTGCTTTTTCCAGCATTTTGAACAATAGAATGAGAAAGTCATTTCTGCATCTCTTGCTGATTCTATTCTAGGGTGGGTATGTGACTTTGGATTACAGCCGATTGGAATGTTGTGTGATGTGCAATATGATTACTGGAGGAGAATTCATGGAAACAAATTAGATATTTGATTAACCACTTTAAATAATGGTCGATTTCTATGGCTTCCTGTACACTGCCTTTTTCATACTAATCAGTAGCTCAGGCCATATATAAACAATAGCCTTCTGTAATAAATAATTGCATTGTAGAGTGCTAGTTAAATTTAGAAGTTTCTATTTTATTGGAGTTCTCACTCATAAAACGTAGTGCCAAATAGTAATTGAGATGGAGTTTAGAGACTCATAATGCTTTGCTTCACAATCCAACCCAGGAATTGTTTCTCCCTGAAGACCCGTAGACAGAGATTCCCCTGGGTAATGATGGATGGCGGAGGAAGACCAGGATGGGAGACCGGGGCGGGGGAAAGAGAAAAAAGGTCTAAATGAGACTGGACGGGAGCAGAGGAAGGGGAGTGGAGAAAAAAAAAATCTTGAGATGGCAGGTTGCCTCTTTCAGATCCTAGTAAGCCAATTTAATATAAATGGGCAGGCAGCAAGGAAGAGCCAATTGAAAGAGCCTGAGAAGTAGGCCCTGTGTCCTCGGGAGAGCGGAATGTCTCAGACAATAAGATGGGAGATTTATTATGAAGAAACAAAATGTGCTGTTTTCCTCTCCCTGGTGTTTCTAAAGTCCTTAGCCTGACAGGAGAATGTAGGCTCTGCGGTTAGCTCTGGTCGCCTCGGGAACATCCCTTGCTGCTTTGAGACTCAGTGTCTACTGGCTATGAATCAATTAGCTCCTTGCCCCTATCCCCAAGGAGAAGTGTATTCCCTTACTCTTCAGATACTTCCATCATCATCTCCAAGAAAAATGAAGATCTCCCAGGTGGCTGGAAGCAGACGGGAAATTGGAGCTTTGTTACATTAGTCTTTATAATTGGAAGGTGTGCCCTCCCTCCCAGTGCAGAGTGAGAAACAATAGTCGTCACAGCAGAGCCATCTGGAAGGGTGAGGCTTACGGTTGAAAAACATGTAGCAACTGTATTTTGAACATTCTGGACAGACCTCAATAAATGTGCTTTCAAAACTGTGACTTAGAATATGACTGGGAAAGTAAGACCCACATGGGAAGGGAAAGAATCAAACGAAGTCCAATTGGTAAGTAAGAACAGTAAAACTTTGGACCTGCTTCTGCAAAACCATTAAGTTGTGTGGTCTTGGAAAAATTGTTCCTCCTTTCTTGGAGTATCTGTCAGCCTCTCTTAAGCCAACCAGAATGATGAGAGAACTCTAATATTAGCTCAGGACAACTATGGCTAGTTGTGTCTACCATCTTTCTTCTCTTCTTCCCAACCTGGAATGAGTTCTTTCAATTTTTGCTGTTAATTGAATTTTAGCTCCTCTTCCAGTTCTATTCGGGTTCCACCTCTGCTGTAACAAACCCCACTCTCAGTGTTCTCTTCCTTTTTTGAACTTCACTTGGCACTGCCAAATGATCTGATTATAAGGATTCTTTCATTTTTAATGAGTGGCTTATCTTTCCAGCTAAGGAGTAAATTCTTTGAGAGCAACAAACAGATCTTGGTTTCTTTTATGGTTTCACTAGTACACTTGTCATAGTGATGAACTCATGGGTGATGACTAAAAAATACTTGTTGGCCAATGGATTGATTCAGAACCGTGAAGGAAATGTGCTGCTGTTTCCAATCTAGCACAGGACATTTTCTTACGGAAGGTATAATCGTTTAGGAAAAGTGTTAGAATGATCATGCATCATTAAGTTCCAGATGATTGTTCGGACATGGGGTGATGTGCTTAATCAGTCTTTCAATCAGGATCCAACCAGGGGAATCTTGAACACATTTTCACATATTTTCTCCACGATCTGAGCAAGGCCCTAAGCAGAGCACGTCTCATGTGATTCCTCTTCGAGCAAATTTACTTTCCTCTGGGACACCCCTTTCTTTTGCTGACCATTTGGAACAGACCAGGCAACCTGGTTTTGCTGGGGCTGTATTATTGAATTAACAATTAAAGATTTAAATGACTTGAATAGGGTAGCTTTGGGAGTATTTCCATACTGTTGAAATGGTGATGATGGTGAAGTTGTTGATGGACAGGGAGGCCTGGTGTGCTGCAGTCCATGGGGTCACAAAGAGTTGGACACAATTGAGAGACTGAACTGAACTGAATTGGGAGCATTTAGGAGCCCCCTCCAAAGTGAAATCACTTAATGATTTGTAGACCTGGGATAAACTTGGTACCAAAAAGCATAATTATGATTTGCAGTTCAAACTGCAAGAGACCCAAGCCAGTGCCAACACATGGCTCAGTCTTGCATGTATATAGTCATGTAAGTCATGTCTTTTAGGACACTGCGGCCTAGAATGATGGACTCCAGAATGCCTAATAGAAGTCCCAGGTTCAAGCCTTCAGCAGCAGCATGAATGGAAACCCAGTCCTCAGAGTTCTTTCTTTCTTACTGACAGGGTCTCCAGGATGGTTCACATGTTTTTCAGGGTAGCTTTAATGTTCTTCTGTTTGTTAACATGAGGTCATCATTCATCCTGTTCACATATACCATGGCTTTGCTAGTTCCTATGTTGTTACTGCCTCTGTGAACCCAACTGATCATAGGGTTCCTCCAGGCACTGCCTTGTTGATCAGCTTTGAGCTTCTGAGTTGGAATTCAGTGACTTTGTAGGTGTCATGTGTCTTTTCCAATTCATTAAAAAAGCAACTGATTATTTGGCTATTATACATTCATTCATTTAGCATCTCATTCCATAAGAGACTAGAGACGGTATAATGAATGAAGGAAGGAATAAAATGAATAAGCTTTGGGAATCAGGACTAAAGGAGAATATAGGCAGAAAATAAGCAAGGAGTGAACATAGTATACCAAAAGACTTATTACAAACTGTGGTCCTAGAAAGTCTCTCGGTGTGGGGTATAAATTTGGCTCAGCAATTCCTAGCAGCCATAACAAAGATGGAAAACAAATAGAAACAGGGTTTACTCTGTTCACATTTACAAATAAAGTGATTGTTTAGGAGAATACAGCTTTTCCAGACACTGAGAGTAACAGGCATTGTTTCCCCATGGGTCTTGGTAAGGAGAATACTGTGTCAAGGTAGTGGATGGTGCCTTCCACAGCATCTTTGTGTTAGATGTGTTTTGTCCTTCAACACTAGATTATAATGTCCTTCAATGTCAAGCTGATGACTGTACAGCTTGCTCGTGTTCTTCCCTGATCCAAGGCTGAAATTTGAAATGTCTGGGGGGATTGACAGACTGTATATTCTCCAGACACCCTCCCATCAATATTATTTTGGGCAAGTGCTTCCTTCTGGTCTTAACTCCTAAGAGGCAATATAGTGAGTGGTTAAGCATGCAGGCTCTGGAATCAGACTCCCTGGGTTCAAGACCCTCAGTTTCTTTATCATGAAAAAAGGTTAATGCATTCCTCTGGGAGATGTTATCAGTATGAAATGAAATAGTGCATGTAAAGTGCTAAGTGTTGGGAGTGCTCAATAAATGTGAGCCTTTACAATTAGACCACAGAGAGGCTTTACAGTCTCTGTGCCTCTCAGGGGAACATAGTTCACCTTTTTAATTCACCTCTGTTTTGTCGCCTCAGGTGTGGGAAGGGAATCAGAATGCCACCATATGTCCTTGACTCCTCTTACAGGGTCCAGACAGGGTCCCCAGATTGAGCTCATGGGCTGAATCTTTTGTCCCTTTTGAAGGGACACCTTGTCCATTTAGTACCCATGGCAGGTGTTTAAGGGACAGCCCTTTTCTCTTTGTGGAGAATTTTCAGAGCTGAGTTTTTTTTTTGTGAATATATCCCTTCATTCTGCATGAAGTTTATCAATTTATTTTATTAAGAAAACTCTGGTTAGTCTGCCTTGATCTACCTATATTCCTGAGAGTAAGCTTTCTTTTGGGACTTCTTAGGTGGTGCAGTGGTAAAGAATCCACCTGCCGATGCAGGAGACACGGGTTCAATCCCTGGGTTGGGAAGACCCCTGGAGAAGGAAATGGCAACCCACTCCAGTATTCTTGCCTGAGAAATCCCATGGATAGAAGAGCCTAGCAGGTATAGTCCATGGAGTCGCAAAAGAGTCAGACAGTAAACAACAAATAACTTAATGTAGCAGCTGTTCAGACAAATGATCCTCATCAAGGAGAGTGAGAGTCTGAGAATGCAAATTAGTACTAAGGCTAGTATTCTCATGAAGTTGCAGATGTTTGTCAGGATGCTCTTCACCTTTGAAAAAGTAGAGATTTTATTTTTCTTACCGTTGCTCACTGTCTTTTTTTTTTTTTTGAGTTGAATAAATTTGTAGTCAGGATCAGATGACTGGAGCATAAGTTTTGGTTTCTTTCATATACTTTGGTGACTGTGTTACTTTAAGGAGGTCACTGTATTCCCTGAGGCCTTGTCTTCCTCATCTATAAAAAGGAAGAGTTGAATTTTATTAGATTTTCTTGAATTCCAAAATGTTATGATTTGTTGTGATTTTTATGATGACCCGGAGGGAACACACACAGGTTCCTATAAAGCCTTTCTTGTTGCCCTCTTTCAAATTCAGAAAAATGCCCTGGATCAGAGCCACCGGCAGGGTAACTTCCACCTTCAGTTTGGAAATATTTGTTCTGCAATTTCTTATTTTATTGAATTATTTGAGACTGTAAGAAGGCCGTTGAATTTCTTTGGGCCTTAATCTGCTGTATCTGTAAGATACTGTGTTTTTATTGCTGTATGACAATCTTGATGTCTTCTGGATGAAAAAATTAACTCTTTGTTTTATTTGTTAACGTCAATGTTAACAAATAAATAGAGATAGGGATGCTGTGAAGTATTGTTTCCTTAGTAGGCTGTACACAACAGTACTACCTCCTAATAACCTCCTATAGGCAAATCTTTTCCATTTCCTGGACGGAAGCACCTAGAATTGCACTATTTATCTTTGCTTTAGGAATTTCCTCTCTCTCTAGGATGCCCCTTAACCAACTCTGCCTCCATGTTTAAATTTTTCTCCCTTTGCCAGTCAAGGTGGTCTCAGTCATGCATGTGTCTGTAGCATTTGCAGGGCTCTATTCCAAAGTGCTCCTGTTCTCGGACCTGTCCTACCAATACTTTTCTGAGCAGAGAGACAGCATTCGGCTCACCCAGAAACCCAACTCCAAGGCCATGGAAATTTTCTACTGAAAAGTCTCAGAAGTTCCGAGGACCCAAAATGTTTCAAATAAAAGCACTCTCAAAACAGGCAATCCAGACAGTAGCTAATTCTTTCATTTGACCTAGAAGCTATCACTACCATTAGCCTAGGTCTGCTCCTGTTGCTTTGGGAATGCCAGAAGACTTGCCAAATCATGCTTGTATAGTCGTTGGCTACCTTGAGCTAACACCTTAGAAAAGATACAATTCTCAGCACTAGCTTAATATCTCATTTCTTCTTCTTTTTTTTTTTCTTTTTTAATAAGCTGTCTATTTTAAGAATATATTTTCTTAGTCTTTTTCTTGGCGATAAGATGGGGGTGGAAAAAATAGTCACACTTGAACATAATATCTTATTTCCTCGGGGCAGCTGGTTGCAAATTAAGCAGGAATATTGTAAAATAGCAGGTGGATATTTACCCACAAACAACAGGGAACTGAGGAAACAGAGAAGAGCCTCAGTAAAGAAGTTGTTAATGTCAATAAGAAAATGATTAGCGACTTGGGTTGTCTTCATGCAATGGTTTTATCCCCATATTTTGCAGAAAAGCCCTAACCTGTTGTTTTCCAACTCTTCCTATATTTAAGGTAAATCCACTCATATCTTCAGTTGTACTTGCACTTACTTTGAAGGTTCAGGAATAGCTGGTGGGTTGGAACATCTTTGACGTTTCCATCCCTCATTGATCCCGTGTTATCCTCTCTCTGAGTCCTCTCTGCCTTTCCAGCCTGAGTTTGTCATTTCCTCTCTGTGCTCTGTCAGTACAGTACAGTTGCTCAGTCATGTACTACTCTTTGTGGCCCATGGACTGTAGCCTGCCAGGTTTCTCTGTCCATGGAATTCTCTAGGCAAGAACACCATGCTCCCTCACTCCGTGCTTATTTCTATCATGGCACTGATTGTGGCAAGTGGTAATTATTGTTTAATGTGTCTGTCTCCCTCACTGTTAGCTCTTCAAGGGCAGAGAAACTGGCAGATGGAAATGCTCAACCTTGGGTGAAGGAATCAATATGTGAATGAATGAGTGAATGATGAAAGAGTGAGTTATTTCCTATTAGCAGCTGCCTTTCTGAGCTGCTCCCTATCACCATGGAGACCCTCAAAATTTGGTGTTAGGGTGATCACCTCAGTTCAGCATACAGTCAAAGTACTGCTCTGTCCCATGATCTACAGTGAGGCTGTAGCTGCAAGTTGTAAGCAATCTGTCCTTACAGCCTTTTTCACGACAGTTGAAGGTGAATTCCCCCCTCACTTAGCAGTCCATGGGACATGGCCAGCTGGCTTGTCACAGCCACAGCCTGCAGTGAGGCTTGGCTGCATCTGCTCTGTGACTTGGAAGCTCCTGACCCTGTACTCCACATCCCAGGGAGACCTGGAGCTGTTGGGTCATGGATGAAGGAGGCAGTTTTGGGAGATGAAAGGGTCGATTTTTCCAGCTGGCCCAAAAGAAGTTTGAAGTTCATAACTAACTTAGTACCTCACCCTAACAGACACTTACTGAATGTCTTAGGGTGAGTGATTGAATGAATCCCAGTTCCAGACCGCTGACCTCATCTTAGAGCAAAGCAAGTTCATTCTCTCCCACAGAGCACTCCAGACCCCCTGATGCTTTTGCTGAATTCTTGGCTGTTACTAACTATAGGAAACCAGTGTTCAACTTGCTCTGATATAATCCAGGTTCCAATGTGCTTTATGTGGGTAATGATACTGGGTATCAGGGGAAACCTGACTTTACCATGTAATTTCCCCTTGGGTTTCTCATGGACTCCACTCTGTGCAGGCGAATCTTAGATAAGGTTACGTCAGGCCTCTGAATAGTTTAGAGAGTGAGTGATGCCAAGAGATGTTGGATTTTGTTTGGTGTCTCACTTAGGGATACTGTGCAGCTCAGTGGGGAACATCACAGACATGACGCAGGCCTAGCTTGGATCCCATGATCACTTTATACTTTGGAACAGCTCTTCTGCTCAAAGTTCTGTTTGCTGCAGAAAATTCCTCCTCTGAACCTGTCCTCTAGTTGTTTTCGACTCAAGGTTAAATGTTTTTGTGACATTTATTTATTTTTTAAAAAGGGTGTCCTCTCTATTTTTTAATGAGAATGGCATGTTTAACGAAAAACTTGTCTTGTTTGTGTTAGGCCTTGAAGAACACCAAATATAAGGGAGAAAATTGTACCTTGGGGCAAGTAACCCTGCAGATTTTCTCATAAGGTTGAGTTTGTTAATTGACTGGCTCATTTATAGAGAGCCTGTGTACAAAGCGCTAGGCAGGAAATGGGGATGCGGTGAGCGCTGGCTCTGGACTCAGCCCTCGAGGGCTTCATTGTTTAATACAGCAGATAAGGCATGGATATAAGTGACTATTTTACAGAACAGGTCATAGTTGGGGCCAAAGACAAATATAAAATACAATGGAATTACAGAGAACACAGACAAAGCTGTCTGCTGGGAAAAACAGGGATGAGCCATGGAAGATATGGGCCTTGAAGGATGAGTAGAAATGGTAGGCAGGATGTTCCATGACAAAGTGGAAAAACAAGAATGCATGTTTTCATTTGGCTTAAGTTGTAGTTTGACCAGAGGGAAGAGGCAGAGAGAAAAAGACAGACGCACACACAGAGACAGGGTGAGAGAGAGAGAGAGAAACAGGGAGGTAGACAGAAATGAATCGATCTTAGGGCCCTGGGGCCAGAACTACTGGATTAAACTACCACAAAACCCGTCTAACTTCTGTTCTTCCAGTTACATGAGAAAATATTTCCTTCTGTTTAGACCAGTTTGAGTTGGGATTTCTGTTAGTTGTTATAGAAATTATCCCAACTGATGATAACATTTTATTGGAAAGAGAGATTGAAGGCAGAATGTTGAGGAATGTAGACAATATTTCAAAGGCTATGTGGAGCCATTACGCTTTTGCAGCTGAGGAATGAGGTAATTAAAATTTTAAGAAGATTAATCCAGCAGATGTACATCGGCTAGTTTAGAAGAGGGAAGAGAATATCCATAAGGAGGTGGTACCCTCACTAAAAAAGTCTCCACATGTGGAATTATAGTGATTAGAGAATCTAGTCTTCATCTTGCATCAAGCGAAATTTTGCATATGAAGATATAAAATGAATAAGGAGAGATCCTAGATAAGCAAACTTCCATTTCACCCTTTTCATACTGTTTGTGGGTTCTCAAGGCAAGAATACTGAAGAGTTTGCCATTCCCTTCTCCAGGGGACCACGTTTTGTCATAACTGTCCACCGGGACCCATCCAGCTTGGGTGGCCCAACACGACATGGCTCATAGTTTCATTAAATTACACAAAGCTGTGGTCCATTTGATCATTTTGGTTAGTTTTCTATGATTGATGCGAAGAGCCGATTCATTAGAAAAGACCCTGATGCTGGGAAAGATTGAGGGCAGGAGGAGAAGGGTGCCACAGAGGATGAGATGGTTGGATGGCATACCGACGCAATAGACATGAGTTTGAGCAAACTCCGGGAGATGGTGAAGGACAGGGAAGCCTGGTGTGCTGCAGTTCATGGGGTTGCAAAGAGTCGGACATGAGTGAGCGACTGAAAAACAATAATGAGGATTAACGTAAGCTCCAATAAATTTAGTTGCATTGGTATTTGCTACTTGTTTTAATTACTAAGAGGCTTGGAATGGGAGATTAAAACATGTTTCCCTAGGCAGCATGAGGTCTACTAGCTTGAATAGACTGGTGATTTTAGATACCGATTCAGTAGACACTGAGGAAACAAACATATATCTGATTCTGAAAAGGCAAACAAAAGAAACAGGTAATAGGTGGCTCAGACTGTAAGGAATCTGCCTGCAACACAGGGTTTGATCCATGGGTCAGGAAGATTCCCTGGAGGAGGAAATGGCAACCCACTCGAGTATTCTTGCCTGAAGAATCCCATGGACAGAGGCTCTTGGAACACTACATTCCATAGGATCACAAAGAGTCAGATACAACTGAGCGACTGACACCTGCACTTCACTTTCAAAAACACTTTTGGAAATATTTAAAATATAAAGGACTTTGATCTTTAATTTTTGTTGACTTATGACTTGAAAAAAAAGATTGTTCAGATAAAAAAAGGAATTGAATGAATGAATTAGAATGGGGAAACTATGCTTTTGAAGAGTGACAATTCAAAAGAAAAATGTTGAATGTTGATAATATCTGTGAATGTTATCTGTGGCTGTGTGCTGAAAACTGGTATGCTATGTTCCCCTATGTTTGCTTTAATCTAATTTTAACATAACAAGTTGTAAAAGTAGTATTTTCTATTCAAATAGGAGAGGGAAATATAGGACTGAGACTTTTCCTGCCTGGGCTGCTCTGGGGACTTCCCAATAATGCCAAACCCATGTACCTCAGCTTGTCCCGTCTTGCTTTATTTCTAAACTTTTTATTTTTGAATGATTTTAGATATATAGTTAAGTTGCAAAATACTAATAGCATAGAGTCTCATATGCCTTCCACCCAGCTTTCTCTATATCAGTTTTTATCTTATATAACCATATAACAATTATTTAAACTGAGAATCTAATATCACAATAATCCTATTAGTTCAGCTGCTAACTTTATTTGAATTTCCCCAGTTCCTCCACTAGTGTTCTTTAGTTCCTTGAGGAGCCAGTCCAGGAACCCCATTACCCTTGCTGTCATGTCTCCTTTGTCTCTTGCAATCTACGAAAGTCCCTCAGTCTTCTCGTCTTTCACGACCTTGACACTCTTAAGGAGAACTGGTAGCCTACAGACTTTATCTTTCAATTTGAGTTTGGTGTGTTGCCATGGGGAGATGGAAGTCGTGCCTTTTGGGCAAGAGTACTGCAGAAGTCATATCGTGTATCTCACATAGGATATCACATCAGAGTTCATTCATGGTATTCATGTGTCTCATTGCTGATCATGTTTAGCTTCGATCATGTCATTAAAGTGCTGTCTGCCAGTCATCTCCATGGTAAAGCTACTGTTTTCCCCATGGTGAAAAGTGCAAGTGTTAGTCAGTTAGTGTCCTACTCTTTGTGATCCTATGGACTGTAGTCTACCAGGCTCCTCTTGTCCATGGGATTTTCCAGGCAAGAATACTGAAGTGTGTTGCCATTTCCTTCTCCAGGGGATCTTCCTGACCAAGGCATTGAACTCAGGTCTCCCGCATTGCCCGCCGATTCTTTACTGTATGACCCACAATAACTATTTTGAGGGATATCCTTTGAGACAATGCACCTGTTCTATTCTTGAGATTTCACCCACAAATTTGAGCATCCAGGGTGGATCTAGCCTGCAGCAGTTATTATTGTATTTTTCTGATCGTGACTTTTCTCTCCTCCTCATTTCTTCTGCTTTATTACCTGAGATTCTGTTGTGAGGGATGATATTGATTTTTGATAATTACCTGATACAATTTACCTATGACTTCTCAAGGAGCATTTGCACTGAAAGTAACATTATCATGATTTTTTTTTTTTTTTTTTGCTTATTGCAAACACAATATAAATTCAATACAAAAAGCCAAAGATACACAGGTTAAAAAAATACCTCACAAACAACAATCTTGATATATTAGAGTCCATCTTTTCACATGTTTTGCTATATATCTATGCACACGTATAAACAAAAGTAGATTATGCTGTGCATGCCAGTTTATAAACCTGCTTCTTTCCCTTGATGGCTCAGTTCAGTTCAGTTCAGTCGCTCAGTCATGTCCGACTCTTTGCGACCCCATGAACCATAGCACGCCAGGCCTCGCTGTCCATCACCAACTCCCGGAGTCCACCCAAACCATGTCCATTGAGTCGGTGATGCCATCCAACCATCTCATCCTCTGTCGTCCCCTTCTCCTCCTGCCCCCAATCTTTGGCAGCATCAAGATCTTTTCAAATGAGTCAGCTCTTCGCATCGGGTGGCCAAAGTATTGGAGTTTCAACTACAACATCAGTCTTTCCAATGAACACTCAGGACTGATATCTTTTAGGAAGGACTGGTTGGATCTCCTTGCACTCCAAGGGACTCTCAAGAGTTTTCTCCAACACCACAGTTCAAAAGCATCAATTCTTCAGTGCTCAGCTTTCTTTATAGTCCAACTCTGACATCCATACATGACCACTGGAAAAGCCATAGCCTTGACTAGACAGAACCTTTGTTGACAAAATAATGTCTCTGCTTTTTAATATGCTGTCTAGGTTGGTCATAACTTTCCTTCCAAGGAGTAAGCGTCTTTTAATTTCATGGCTGCATCATGAATATCCTTCTATAGCAAAATGTATATATTTCCCTAACATTTTTAAAGGACAGCTTAATATTCATTATATGGATGTGTCATAGTTTTTTAAAGGTATCACCTAGTATTAGTTTCATTGCATTTTAGCTTTTGCCTTTTACAAACAGTGGTATACCTTGCAGCATCATCTTTCAGCATCATGCTGCAGGCATTTCTATACTTGAGCTCATTTTTTTCTTTGTAACAGCCTTTTGCAATGGCTATTACCATTATCCCCATTTCACATCCAGGGTGTTAAAGTTCATTTAGAAATTTGTCCAAAGTTTCATTAAGCCCATCAGTGGAATCAGGGCCTGAATCCAGATTCTATTGATTTGAAGGATCGGCTCTTAACTGCTACACTATATTGATCTATTTACTTACTACCTTATGGAAATTTTGAAACCTAAAATTTCTAGTTAAGAAGGTATGCACATTTTAAAGACTTTTGGTACATAGTATATAATTGCCTTCTAGAAAAGCCACTCATATTTACTTCTGTTCCCCATACAGGGGTCGGTGTGTGTGCTTATGCACAATGCCTAAGTACGCATAAGCGCACAATGGCAATATTGGCTTTTATAGTTTCCAAAAAAAACTTCTTTGTTAAGGAAAAGTGAAAAAGTGAAGTTCTCAGTCGTGTCTGACTCTTTGTGACCCCATGGACTATAACCTGCCAGGCTCCTCCATCCATGGGATTCTCCAGGCAAGAATACTCGAGTGGGTTGCCATTTCAAAGTTTTGATTTATTTATTTATGGCTGTATTGGGTCTTCTTTGCTGTGTGGGTTTTTCTCTAGTTGTGGCAAGCAGGAGCTACTCTTTGGTTGTGGTGTGCAGGCTTCTCATTGAGATGGCTTCTCTTATTGTGGAGCACAGGCTTTGGGGTGCAAGGGCTTCAGTAGTTAGTATGTGGGCTCAGTAGTGTGACTCCCGGGCTCTAGAGCAGAAAGTCAACAGTTGTGGTGCACGGGCTTAGTTGCTCCACAGCACGTGGGATCTTCCTGGATCAAGGATCGAACCAGTGTCTTCTGAATTGGCAGGCAGATTCTTTACCACTGAGCCCCCACGGAAGCCCAAGGAAGTGTTTTAAAGGGGACTGTCCACTTAGAGGAACGTCTGGTGTGGTTGTTCTTGGCTTCCCAAACTTCTCCTTGGCTGCCTGATCCAGAATTCCAGGCTTAGAGGCGTGGAGCACAAAGAAGACAATTGTTGAGCATGTAAGTGAATGACGGAATGCACAGATACACCTGCCTCTGCTGGTGGCCTCAGCTGGGCCATTTCCCACTGCAGTGGCTCTAGAGGGAGCTCTCAGGGAGTGGCCATTGCTTTTGGCTTGGCCTCAATGAAAGGAGGGACCTTGTCCACTTGAAGAGAAGAGAGTAAACAAAGCCCAAGAGATGGCTTTTTCTTTCCCAGTCACACACTCAGATGTGCAAAATTGTCTTATCTTCTTACAATAAATGTAATTTCTGACGCAGCAGAAAGTTTTGAGTTGAGTCATTTCTGTGTAAACTCAGTCTAATTCAGATACTTCTTGGCAAGTTCCGGTTTGTAATTCAGTCACATTCAAATTAGAACCCCTCAGAATTTTTTTTTGTCTTCCTCCTTGTTCTCCCTTGGGTGGATTCCAATCACTTAGATGTTTGTGCAACTGCCTTGGTGATCTTGGAGCAGGACACTTCTGCCTCTTCATTTCGACTTCGTCTCAGACTTTTGCTGTCCATTCTCTACAGACATACCCCTGGGTGACCCTGGATTGTCTGTCAGGTGCCCGGGCTCCTGGGCTCTTCTTGCCCAGATGCAGTCTTATGTGCACCTAAATGCTGTATGATCCAGACCTCCCACCTTCTTCAGATGAACTTTCTTCCTTCCAGCTTTAGCACTTCCTGTCAGCATCTGTAATTTTGTAGCTTTTTTGTCCTCCTAGGAGCCCAAGGCATCCTTCCTTATAAATACATTTACAGCACAAAGCGCAGAAAAAATATTTTCTCAAGTCACACGGTCTGATTTTGATTCAGAAAAATCTGCTCATTATACCTATCACTGACTTTGAAATATAGGGGGCTATAGAGATATTGTTTCAGAGAGTCAATGGATAGATTTTTATCCATCCAATTCACACATAAATGCAGCTGCACGTTTCTCTCAGTTGGACTCATATTGTCGGCACAAATGTTCATTTTGATATATGAGTGCCTCCTTGGCATTCATGGATTTAACATTTCCAGTTTGAACTATTTGCAGATGACCCAGAAGATTTATGATGCATAGAGCAGTTTGTTCTTCTGCTCAAGCGCAGATTTGAGGCGCATGCTGTCTAGCTGCAGTGACCCAGGAGTCGCTGAGCTGATGTGTGAACTTTGCTGGTGGCCCAGCGTCCCTCTCTTGCAGGTTTACTCTTTCCATTCCTCCTTACATACTCCATGATTTTCATTAAGCAGCTGATTACAATGTCTTAGTTCCTTTCACTGAATTTAACCGAGAAATTGTTATGTGCTGTGGTAGAATTCATGGATCTAGGCACTCGGTAGGTATGCACATGTATTCCTTAGGGAAATAACTGCGGGAGTTGGGGGGGCTTCTGCACTATAGTTTACCCCCCAGTGTCAACACAGCCCACCTTCCGCCAGGAATCCTGGTGTGCTTGCAGAAACGCCCCCAGGAATGCAGGAATGTAGGGATGCAGGAGAGGCCAGTCTGAGCACCTGGGAGTGGCCAGAGATCATTTCGTGCTTCTGTGCAAGGTGAGGGGGCAGTCTGGGAACCCCACAGCCTGGGCTTCTCCCCTCTGAAGCCAATAAAGTGCCCAGAAGCCTGAGTTGATAAAGTGAACAGATGAGGGGTTGAGGGGACAGCCTGCAGACTCTAGCCTCCCAACCGGGAAATTCTGGGTAGCCTGTGGCCAAGGCAGAGCTTCTCAGGTAATCCACCTGCCAATGCAGGAGTCACATAAGACGGGGTTGCATCCCTGGGTCAGAAAGATCCCTGGAGAAGGAAATGGCAACCCACTTCAATATTCTTGCCTGCTAAATCCCCTGGGACAGAGGAGCCTGACGGGCTACAGTCCACAGGGTTACAAGAGTTGGACATGACTTAGCAACCAAACAAAACAACAACAATGGCCAAAACCAGCTTTCTGTTCACCAGGACCCCACCTTTGACTCTCACTCCTGGTTCCTAGAAGGTACCCAAGTATTTCAGTATAACAGAGTGTCTGGGGATTAGAAAGCCTATCTGACTGAAAGCCTATCTTGAATGAAAAAATTGGGGAGGATGACAACAGGGAGAGCAGTCTGCTCCCAGGTATCCACAGAATGCTTTCTAGATCTGAACCAAGACAGCTGAGAAGAGTCCTAATGGAACCTGCCTGCAGTGGGGAGCAGACGCTGTGACCTGAGCTTGTCAATGTTCCTCAGTGATTATATGCTGCTGAGAGAGCAGCTATTTTATTTTAAATATATGGGGGGGGGGTGGGCGGAGAACAAAAATGTTTTGGCAATTAAAATACACGCTTCAAGGAACTGTTTCAAACCATATTTTCGGCTTCTCCTTTTAACTGAAAATATTAGAAATGATTATGAATTCTCACTAATGTCATTTTACCATACTCAGCTCTTGACCGTCTTTTGTTTTAAATTGAATTATGCAAGCTGCTGATTCAGAACAACACCTAATTATTTTTGCAGTCCTTTCATTCTATAAACATTTATTAAGCACTTATTAGTTGCAGGGCACTGTGCCAAGTATAAGCGGGAGGAAACCAAATGAATGAAATGAAGTCTCAGCCCCAGAGAGATTTGTGGTTCAGTAGGAGAGATATAAAATATGATTAAAAATAACAAATATTTAATACTGGGTAGAAACCATATGAGTATGTGTGGGTCTTAAATGTAAATCTGCTGAGACACTTGGGTTGTGGAGTGAGAAGCTGAGCCTGGATAATGCAAACAAAATGAGCCTTCCTCACAGCTAGCAATGTGCCCCAATGAAAGGACCTTCTGAGCGTTTTTCAAAGTCTGGTTGGAAGAATACCCTCCCCATAAGAATAACATGGAGTGCTTGCTAAAAGGCACACAAGCCTCTCCATAGCCTGAAAGGGGATCTCCAAGGCAGGACCCAATGCTCTGCCCCTGCCTGTGGGTTTTTCCATAAAGTGGACTGTGGTGTCCTCTATTGTTCAGTCACTAAGTCGTGTCTGTCCATGGGATTTCCTCCCAAGAATACTGGAGTGGTTGCCATTTCCTTCTCCAGGGGATCTTCATCTTCCTGACCCAGGGACTCACGTCTCCTGCATTGCGGGAGGATTCTTTACCTCTGAGCCACGTGGGAAGCCCTTTTTAGACCCATGTATTTGGGTATACGGGATTTGGCATGGCAAAAGGTCTGCAGGCATCTGGAAACAGTGCTCTGAGCATTCTTATCTGGAAACAGCCCCCGAACTTTGTCTGGTATACAAAGATTTTAAAACTTAAGATGCATCCCTTAAATCTCTAAATTGAATATAAATTTTTCTGAGCCCCCTCTACTTTGCTGGTGGAAGACTCTACCTCTGATTGCCTTTTCTCTGAGACTGCACAGAAATGGAGTTTATTAGGGGCTCACGGGGCAGAAGAGGTTGGCCATTGGTCCACGTGCTATCCTTGTTACTCCTCCATGCTTGGGGCTTATCTCCTGGCTGTTTATACTAGGAGTTCAGGCATACATTTTCCTCCTAACTGCTTGGGGTTCCACTACCTGCTGAGCTCTCAGACTGTCTCTCTTCTACAGGCATACTGTGATGTAGGAGTGATGTATGAAGAAGGGCCTGTCTCTACACATGCATGAATTCCCTACCCCCTGAACAACTCAAATCCAAAGAAAAAAGCCTTCTTCTCATGCTCCTCAGCTCTCATCTCCAGAATGCCGAGTCTTGCTGCCTCAGCCTAAAAAATATTAAGCAATTTTCTCTCTTTCCAAATCTCATCAACCCCTCTATATTGAGGGGAGATATCAGAGCAGTTTCTCTTCCTGAATGAAATATACAAGACCTGACACATTCAGAAGTACAGTACTCTCCTCTTTGGGGGACTAGGACTGAGCTGGGAGGGGTTAGGAAAAGGAGATGCAAATATCAGTGAATTTCTTTTGTAATAACACGCCCATTTGTTTCCTTCTGTACCAGTTCCTGCAAGGGAATGCCCCAGCTGCTTCCTGGTTGACCTGAGTCCATCCTTCTTTAGAAACTAACTAGTTCTCTTGCTGCAGACAAAAATTAGGGAGGGATGAGCCCTGCGGAAACAGTGGATGTCTGTACACTATTTGAAGAACTATATTGGAATCCTTAGTCTTTTCAAGTGAAATCTGTTTTTTTCTTGCCCATTGTTCTCCAGAGTGTTATTTGGATATGTCAAGGTAGTTCCAGACAGAACATTGAAGGGCCTTGCACTTAGGAGTCTGGACTGGACTGTATTTTCTAAGCAACAGAGAGCTTTGTGCAGGAAGTGAAACAAGTGGACTTTTATACTGGGTAACTAACTCAGGCAGCAGTGAGGAGGATGGATTAAAAGAAGAATCTGGAGGTGGGAGCCTGTTGTTAGCAACGGCAACAATTTACACAATCCTGGTTCAGATTCTTTATGCACATCCCTGCCTATCTCTCTAGACTGTGATCTCCTCAAAGATAGGGATTATAAGATTCAATTTTTATTTCCTCCTCCCCCAACCCCTTAAAGTCTCAAATATATTTTCACATTTTTTGACACAATTCATATTGATTGAATTAGATTGCCCCCAAATGAGCTCTTTGAATAAGAACACTGAAAAATAGAGAATCTCCATTTTCACAAAATTATCACAGTGGTGTACTGTTGGGGTGAAAGGAGGGCCCTTTATTTTGGCAGTAAAACTGATGACAGCTGTAAACCTTTCTTCTCCTCCCCTTCCTACTAGCACCTAGAAACTAATTCTCTACTCTGTTTTATAATATATATTCATGACAATAGAATATTAAATCCACATTCCAAAGTCGTAAATATTATAAACCACGTTTTTACATGGTATTGCATAGCCACTGTCTTTTGTAGCAATTTGGCATGGAATTATAAGTAGTGTGCATTAAATCTCATATGCTCTATAATTTTTTTATCTCTTCATTTGTATGCATATATTTTATAATCATTCATTCTGGTAATAAACCCCACAGGATTTTAAATTGAACTGAAGTCCCAGATGCTTTAAAAGAATTTATGTTGCATAATTGTACTGGTTTGCCTGAAAACAAACAATAATGTATGACTTAAATATTCTGCCCAGGAGGGGAGTCAAACTCTTCCTTAAAATTCCCTGCCTTCTATTGACTTGTGAGAAAAGATCCCACAAGCCAAAGTGAGTATAAAAATGATGGGGCAGAGGAAAGAGAGACAGTAGTGGCTTTTTGACAATTCCAATGTCTAGAACCACATGCATACTTCAAGTGAAAATATTTATGAATTAGCTATAGAACTTACTCCCCAGCTGGGGGTGAGGGGATTAGCATATTGACACAAATGTTTACGGAAGGCAAAGGAGGAAAACTGTTCTTCCAGTGGGAATATCTGAGTGGGCCAAGGTAGAAGAAATGTTTGTACTTTTGAATTTGTTATCTATTGCTGTACAACATGGAGAAGGAAATAGCAACCCACTCCAATGTTCTTGCCTGAAGAATCCCAGGGATGGGGGAGCTTGGTGGGCTGTCGTCTATGGGGTCGAACAGAGTCGGACACGACTGAAGCGACTTAGAAGCAGCAGCAGCAGCTGTACAACAAATTATACCTAAACACAGCAGCTTAAAATAACTTTTTTTTTTTCCTGTGGATGAGGAATCTGGGAGCAGTTTAGCTAGGGGTTTCTAGTCTTGGGTGTCTAAAAAGGTTGCATACAAGTGTTTGCCAGGACTGCAGTCTCAATCTGAACACTCACTTGGCGAAGGAGTCTTTTCTAAGCTCACTTGCATTGTTGTGGATGGACTATTTCCTGGTTGGCTGTTGGCTGGAGACTTTAGTGCCTTACCACATGAGCCTCTCTGTAGGTACCCAAGTGTTTTCATGACATAAAAGTTGGCTTTCCCTGGACTTTATGATCCAAAACAGATGGGGGAAGGGGCTAGTAATGCACTTAAGACAGAAATTGCATTTTTAAAATAACTTACCCAGACCAACTCAGGTACAGTGGGAGAGCATACAACACAGGAATATGAATACGAGCAGGTGGGGATCATTGGTGGCCACCTTAGCAGCTGTCTACCCCAGTGCTAGACTTGGCAGGGGCAGTGACTCAGGACCACATCCTGAAGATGGCTCTGAATCATGTGCTTGGCTGATGAAGGCCAAAGAAGAAGGGAGAAGGTTGAGGTAACAAGACGCTCTCAGCTGCCCTCCCTTCTCATCATCTATCCACTGCCACACCTCTACGGCTTTCACTGTATGCAAGGTCTTGAAAATTTCATCACAGGCTGACACTAGTTGATGGATTGGTATTCATCAACTGATTTGCATTTGGAAACTGTTGGTACAGTTTAATAGGAACACATAGGTCATAGAAGGTCACAGCAAGTCATCAAGTTACAAGATGAGAAATCAGCATTATTAGATCATTCATTCATTGAACAAATATTTGATAAGCAGGACTGTCACCCAGAGAAGGCAATGGCACCCCACTCCAGTACTTTTGCCTGGAAAATCCCAGGGACGGAGGAGCCTGGTAGGCTGCAGTCCATGGGGTCGCTAAGAGTCAGACACGACTGAGCGACTTCACTTTCACTTTTCACTTTCATGCATTGGAGAAGGAAATGGCAGCCCACTCCAGTGTTCTTGCCTGGAGAATCCCAGGGACGGGGGAGCCTGGTGGGCTTCCGTCTATGGGGTCGCACAGAATTGGACACAACTGAAGTGACTTAGTAGTAGTAGTAGGACTGTCACCAATTTATAAATATCAAACAATTTGTTCAAGATTACTGATTAATAAAGTTAATATTATTAAAGAGTTAGTTAATTGCAGAATTGGGTAAACAAAAGGCAGTGATCTGTCTATGTATACCCCTTTGCCTTTCAAATTGGACAGATTGTGGGAAATTAAATACAGTTATTAAACATGTAGAAGCAAGACTTCGTGAATTTTTCAAAGAAGGAGTCATAGCCAATTTAAACCTATGGGGTAAAAAAGGTTAAGCTAGCTATGGCTATTCAAATTTTAAAAAATTGCTTTTGCCAAGGTACTAAAATACAAAACTTGAATCATTTTCATTAAATTAAATCTTTAAAATTTTTTCAGTGTTTTCTTCTTATAGACATGCCTTTTATAAATGCATGTATATGGAAAACCCTTTTATTTCAAGGAAGACTGCTTAGATAGCTATGTTTCTGGTCACAGCAATTTCTCCCCTCATTCTTCAAGGCATTGTATCATTTCTGTGGGTGCCTCGAAATTTTCTAATTCTTAGGATTTCTGATCATGAACAAATTTCATTCAGGTGCTGCTTCTCCTCAAATAAAAAAGTTTGAATAAAACCTTTATCTTGGTTTGACAGAGAGGAAAAAGTAAAGGGAGAGGTGTCCCAATTCTCTCGGTTTCTATTAACTTGAAGCAGAAGCTTTGCCTGTGGAAAGGAAGATATTCTGATGGCGGAGACTGGGGAGATTAAGTGGCTTTCACACCACCATGTAGGATGTCATTCACCGAGTATCTAGATAACCCAATTTCCAGATGTGCACCGAGCTCTGTGCTCTACTCTGGGCTGTCAGTATAGCGCTGGTGTCCTCTGGGGCCCTCCCCTACTTACCGGCAACTTACAGTGCAAGTGATTTGCACTTTAATGGAGCTGCAGAGTCTGTGAACTTCATTCCTCTGCATTCCATTCCCATTGCCTATAGCTTATGTTTAAAGTTGTTAATGTGTCTCTGGGTCATTTCCTCCTTCTTCAATGCATTTATAGGATTGGAGGATTTACATGAATTATATTTGGCTTTAAATTACGAAAAATTTAACAAATACAGAAAAGAACATAAGTACAAACTAAAATGACCAGTAATTCCATTTCTCAAAGAAAACCACTGTTAGAATTTTGGCATATTCCCTTCTCCCTACTAAGACATTTCAGTTATGTCCGTCTCTGTGCGACCCCATAGACGGCAGCCCACCAGGCTCCCCGGTCCCTGGGATTCTCCAGGCAAGAACACTGGAGTGGGTTGCCATTTCCTTCTCCAATGCATGAAAGTGAAAAGTGAAAGTGAGGTCGCTCAGTCGTGTCCGACCCTCAGCGACCCCATGGACTGAAGTTTTCCAGGCTCCTCTGTCCATGGGATTTTCCAGGCAAGAGTACTGGAGTGGGATGCCATTCCCTTCTCTGGCCCTTCTTTTCCCCACAGCTCTGCAAAATGGAAAAAAAAAAAATGCTATTTAGAATAGCAGTGACTACAGAAGCTTCTGCATTCTATAGGAGTGGCATAGTTCATCTCTGGTGAGGGTTTTTTTGTGTGTGTGTGTTTTTTTTTTAAATAGGCTAGCAGTAGTTCAGGAATAATTCTGATTCTGGACATTAGAATCCAAATCAGCCCCATATGTAAAAAAACTAAAT
Source organism: Bos indicus (assembly GCF_029378745.1). Classification (NCBI taxonomy): domain Eukaryota; kingdom Metazoa; phylum Chordata; class Mammalia; order Artiodactyla; family Bovidae; genus Bos; species Bos indicus. The sequence goes on along the minus strand of NC_091760.1, from coordinate 90,224,322 downwards.
TTAAGACTTGATATATATGGTGGTATTGAGTTGGCCAAAAAGTTCATTCAGGTTTTTTTGAAGGAACTTTTTGGCTAATCCAATATTAGTCTACAAACAACTTGCAAGAAGTAAAAATTAGCACTCCATTCAAGGGACAAAAACGAGGAAACAGTAATTCATTCAAATTGCAATATTGTTTCTATTTAAATTGCACTATTCTACAGCAGCTACCTCTGTTTATGGTCATGCCCATTCAGGCTATAGCAATAACAATGTTATTTTTCATTGTGATCAAGAACTGAGGAGGGGAAAAGGAGAGAGCTTTACTGAGCTATGACACAATTAAGATTTTACATTGTAATGTCTCTTTGGTTTGTTGTGTTTTGTCAAAGATGTCTCTGGTATCTATTGTTTTTATTATTTCCAGCTGTCCTAATTATTGCTCTCATTTGATTTTAATTCAGCTTTCAAAGAGGAGCTGGCTTGCCAGGTGGTTATTATTTTTTTCTAAACTCTTTCAGCTCTAATTAAAAACGATGTCCAAAGAAAGTCATTATTTCAACATTTACTTGTACCATGTTTATGACCCCATTGAAGAGGGGAGTCACGTGTTCCATATGCTGATTTCGATTGTTGGCACTGCCACCCGTGCCTAAGGAGTGAAGAAATAATACAACCTTTCAGAATGTATGTGCCTTTTTTCCTAAAAGAAAAATGTTGTATTCTTAATTGGAAATAAACTATTGAAGTAAGACGAATGTTGCCTATGAGTGCCCTTAGAAAAATAAGTCCAGCTGACATTCACTGTTTGCTAGTACTTTTAGTTTTCACAAACTAGAGTTTTCTCTTGGTTGCCTTTTAATAATCAACAAAGTTAGTGAAAGAGGAATAAAAGACTGAATCTTGAGGCAAAAGGAATATGAGGCCAAGTTCAGCTCCATAGGCTTTGATGGGTCAGTTATTTTTTCTGTGGGACGTGAAGCAAATGAAATGGCTGTTCTTCTTTATTTTTAAATAACAGAAAAATTAAAGTCCGCACAGCAGTTTTCCTTTGGAAAACTTTGCTCCATCAGCGTTCTTCCCAGACTTGCCTTGTTGGCAGGAGGAACCTAGGTCACCTCAGTCCCCTTTGGAGCCAAGTTCCTCGCTCTTTGCTCTGGGCCCTGCACGCCCCTTCACCCACTTCCTCTGGCCGCTCTGTCTCAATCGAGGTCAAGTTACCTTTCACCCCTCCTTCAAGGGATTTCCAAAGCTGGTTGCTCAATGGTGGGTGGGACTCTGAGACACGAGAATTATTCCTTTGAAAGTCAGCCTGCAGCTTCTCCGTGTGGGCAAACATTTTACGATGAAGTCCACAGCCATGTTACCCAAGAAGGGCAGAGTCTGCAGGACACATCAGCGCTGCTTCTAATAATTAGACACATCTGAAATCTATCCCAAGCAGGTGAAAGTGAAAGTGAAGTCGCTCAGTTGTGTTTGACTCTTTGCGACCCCATGGACTGTAGCCCACCAGGCTCCTCCATCCATGGAATTTTCTAGGCAAGAGAACTAGAGTGGGTTGCCATTTCCTTCTCCAGGGGATCTTCCCAACACGTGAAAGACTCAATCACATTTCTGATGCTTTCTGCCTGCCTTTCTCAGTGCACACATAATAAGAAGGCTTTGCAAGAGGGGTGTGTGTGAAGGTGGAGGTCCTGAGTCCTGGTGTCCTCCTCTGAACACCCGGCTCCTCTCAGTGGGGTGGATGTAATGGCTCATTGTATTTTCCAAAGTGCTAGTTACAAAGTAGTTGTCAATAAATATGAGTTTGCTCCCCTTCCCCCTTAGCTAAATATTCGACTCCCAGATCTCTAGGGCGGGCCAGTGAAGAGCGCATGTACGTCTGTGGGTATGACTGTTGTCACACAATGCCTGTTCCGTGTGTGCTTAGTTGCTCAGTTGTGCCGACCTGCTCCGTGAGGTCTCTGCTAGGTTCATCATTAGAAATGAAAGTCATGATTGAAAAAAAAAAAAAGGGCAGAAAGAACAGTTTTCTAGGAATGCTTGGGCTGTCGTGGCCATTTTATCCTTTTAAAAAAGAACCCTAAGGCTAGATTGGACTTCCCAGGTGGTGCATTGTTAAAGAACCTACCTGCGAAAGCAGGAGACAGAAGAGGCATGGATTTGATCCCTGGGTGTGGACGATCCCCTGGAGGAGGGCGTGGCAACCCACTCCAGTATTCTTGCCTGGAGAATCCCACAGAGGAGCCTGGCAGGCCACTGTCCATAGATAGGGTCTCAAAGAGTTGGGCATGACTGAACGACTTAGCAAAGCACAGCACAAGGCTAGGTTATAGACGTGACCTCTTTCCTCTCTGAGAAATAGGAGCAAGTTTTCTGGAAGAAGCAGGGCAAAGCATAAAAATTCCTAGACCCAGAATTGTAAAATATATTTCAGAACTGGTCTAGATCTAGCTTTCAATACATGCCCCCTGACACAAAAAAAGGGTGCCTTCACTTCATACCTCCCAGACAGCGCAGCCACAAGCATCCATGGATATTCATACTTCCTGCAAGAGCAAGGCCAAAGTTGACCACCTCATCTGCTCCCTTTGCTGTATTGTGACCAAGAAGGTCTCTGTCCTAACTAGAGAAACTCTTCTTAACTGTAGAACTGAGAATCCTGCCTGCTCTCCCTCAGTGAGCACCCACCACCTGGCCTAATGGATGGAGAGAAGGCCACAGTTGGGTTGGTTCCTGTTATTCTTCATTTATAGAACTTGGATCCTCTATATACAGAATAGCCAAGCACTTTGAAACACCTATCTCTCTAGCTTCCCTACTCTCATCATCTGGAAGTGAGGGCTTTTTTTAAGAGTCTCTGGTTCCTGGGCCTGTGATCCAGGAGTGAGTCTTAGAGACTATTTGTATAGCACAGCCTGGGGAGAAATGGTTGCCTAACCCTGAATTTACATAAAAAGATAATTCTGTACTCCCTTGGGATTACTAATTTTTTAAAAGTGTGCTTAAAGCTATTTTAGCCCATGTTAATGGTACAACAGCCTTTGTGAATAAAAGTGAAGTGTAATTATTTGATAATCACCTGAAGCAGCTTTCCCCTCTGCCTGCTTACCTCCAGCACATCTTCAGGTCTCAGCTCTCATGTCCCCTCCTCAAGGAGGCCTTCTCTGACTCCCTAGGCCAGGTTACTTCCCTCTGCAGCACTTAACCTTTATTAATATTAAAGATTTCCCTGTGTCAAAGAGACAGCAAAGAGACTTCAGAATCCTCTGATTCACGTTGGAATCTTGGCTCTGTCTCTTACTTGCTTTGTGACATTGGGCGATTTATTTAACTTTGCTATGTTTCTGTCTTAGTCCATTCGGGCTGCTAGAACAGATCCCAGACCGGGTGACTTACAAACAACAAACATTTGGTTTTTGTAGTTCTGGAGCCTGGAGGTGCAAGAGCAGGATGACGGCCTGGGGGTGGTTCTGGTGGAGGTGCTTTTCTGGGCCCTCCTCGTGCCTTGTCTTCCCAAGAGGAAGCAAAAAGATGGCTCTCTGGGGCCTCTTTTATCTGCATGCACTAATCCTATTCAGGAGAGCTCCATCCCATGACTTGATCACCCCCAAAAGGCCTCACTTCATAAGGCCATCACACTGGAGTTTATAATTTCAACATGTAAATTTTGGAGGGAGAAAAAATAGTCTATAGCAATAGGCAGTCACTTCACTGTATAATGGGGAATCCCTATTACATGTCATATGAGATCATGCTCGCCAGCCTGGCTTATACCAGAGACAAATAGACACATAAAGGACAATGCAAGTTTACATTAAAAAAATGCTTGTTTACTGGCAGGTATAGATTTCCTTTTTAAGAATTTGGTAATATGAATATATTATGATCTGAATTCCTACTGGACATTATTTTTCTTTTATTTCTGCTCATACTAATGAGCAATATTTTAATTGTTGACATGCTCTTTTCCTCATACATCTCTGTCTTGTTCGTCAATTTTATTTCCCATATCTTTGAAAATGGACTTTGCCCTTAGCTATGGTGTCTCAGATGGTAAAGAATCTGCCTGCAGTGTAGGAGATCCAGATTTGATTCCTGGTTTGGGAAGATCTCCTGGAGAAGGGAATGGTTACTCATTCCGGTATTCTTGCCTGGAGAGTTCCGTGTACAGAAGAGCCTGGTGGGCTATAGTTCAAGGGGTTGCACAGAGTTGGACATGACTGAATGACTAACACTTTCACTTCTTTAGTTACTTTTCCAGGTCTGTTCATTTTTTTTTTTTTTTTACTTGTTTTATATAGAATTGTGTCTGCTTTTCTTTTTCCACTTCTTGACTCGTATTACTTTTCTTCATCAGAGCTCTTGAGCCCAATATACCATCTGTCTCTTCCTCCTATTTTAGCCATCTCAGATCTTTTATAGACTCATAGCCTCAACATGACAGAGTTGAATAGGACCTTAGAGAACCAAGGCTAGTGCCATCATTTTACAGATGAGAAAATTGAGCCACAGAAAGAGAAGTAATTTGCCCAGCATGGTGGAACTAGTTCTTGGAAGGGCTGGGGTCAGACCTCTGGACTCTTAATCTAGTCCATTCTGCAATGGGCCATGCCACACCACTTTGCATTCACATCACTCAAGTCTTTCATTTTCTGTAACACATTATAAACTCTCTTTTACAAGAGAACATTAACATTTCCTTTAAGAAACTAAGATCAGCAAGATTTTTCTGCTCTCTTTTCTCTTAAGGAATATATTTAGGTTGCTTTTTAGGTCTGAACTGGGTCTATAGACTAAATTGTTTGGTGTGGTTAGACTCATATTCTGCTAGAAAATAGGCAAAGCATATTGTGCAATGCTCCGCTCAGATAGTTGGCAATGATGCCCCCAGTTTCTAGACTACATGGAAACACTGAGATCCAACATTTGGCTTTTCTGAAATGAATTTTAGATAATCTTTCTCTGGGTCATTCTCTCAAAGATTACTTTTGTAGTTATATGGAAAAAGAAATGGTACAATGTTACTGATTTTAAGTGGAAGCTGGATTAAAAATCTGAGGCCTCATCATATATTTTGGCAGGCCAATTCACAAGCAGAGTAAGTTTGCAAATAGAATTAACTAACTGAAACAGATAAGAAACATTTACGGCTTTGTATCAAGCCTGCTGTGGTATAAAAGACTAGGCTGGCTGCCTTTTAGAGAAGTTATATAAATATATGGATGGACAAGGTCATTCATTCTCCCTGAAGGCTGCATAGTGGTCCGTTCAAAAGGAAAAAAGTCATCCTCCGCTTATGTATACAATATATCAGGAAGACGTTACATTTGTTAATCAACCCCAAATAATCACTAATGCATGCCATTACAAAAACCTAATGAATGAAACACCAAAAGTGTAAAGAAAAAGGGAGCTTTATGTTCAAAGCATAGAATATGGTGCAAGCCAGAGATTGCTAAATTTATGTAGTAGCCATTTTTTAAACTCATCTAAATGTCACTGCAAAAACACTGTATCACAGCAGAAACTAGTCTTTTCCCATGCAAAATGTGGCATCGTCTAAGGCCCCTTTATTAAGATCCCTGCTACTGGAGGCACTCGCCGATATTGTGGGTGTCTTCTTAAAGACTAATGAAAGGGGCACAATTCCAAGCCCTCTTATCATCCGATTGACACATACATTATTTATTACAGATTTCGTCAATAGGCTGAAAGATTGGAAGGCTTTTTTTTTTTTAACTGAACAACTGGTTTACAATAATGTGATTCAATATCAGGTATGGAGCAAGCCAGGGCATACCTCTCTTTTTATAGTGCAGTAAACAAGGTGTCAAACTCATGTGATGAACCAGATGGGGAAAGAACCTGCCCCTTTAACGGCTTTCAATAGTGGTTTAGCTCGTTACTTAAACTATAAAGCAAGCATTAAAAAGGCTACTCTTGTCAGATTTCTTGTTCTTATGTGGCCAAAATTTATAGCTATGGGAAAAGAAAATTAAGCCGGCTGAAGGGGATGGCTCTGTGGCTTTTATCAGAGTCATTTTAACTTTTCTCCATCTTACAGCAATACTTTGCTCTGAAAAGTTGCAAATGTTGCCACCTGCAAGTGTAACTGAAGTGGTGGTGTGTATTCATGCAGCGATGCTGTGATGCCTGTAGGAACTCCCAGAAAGCAGGGGTGATGGTCAAAATATCTAACAACTGATAGCATACAGGTTCTGACCAATTCAGCTGTACCCTGGCTGGGATGCTTTACGTGCAGGCTAAACAGAAGCCCTGTTGTGGTATCTTGGAATTCGTGGGGGGACTGTCCATAGCAGTAGCTGGGAGTCCTCCTTTCTGGGTCCACCAAATTTGTGATGATGCTCAGATGACTCAGAATATGGGGATTACCCAAGAGTTGCTTATTCAGTGTGTAATTTTGTTTTATGATTAAAAAAGACACAGGGATAGCATGACATGTTGGCAAGAGCTCTGTATGAGATGACCACAAGATTCTGAATTCCTGTCCTAATCCTGCTCCTCACCAGCTGCTTGATGGTGGATGATACACATGGTCTCCTACTTAACTGTGGAATGAAGGTGCTGGACTAAAATTCCTTTCTGTTCCATGGTTCATTGCAGCTTAGCACTCATGCCTGCTCATAGATCATTAATAAAACCTTCCAGCTTTTTGAACTGTGAAAGTGCACAGTCTCCTTTTAGTGGAAATTTGTTATGCAAGTCACCCCAGAGATGTAACTTTTCCCTACCTTCATGTAATCCATAGTGTTGGTTATTGAGTACTATTAAGATTATAAGTAATATTATCAGGTTAGCCATTTAGAGTTCTCCTACATCTTGAGTCCTCAATATCATGCCACATGAAATCGGCACAATTTTTTTTTTTTTAAGTTGTATTTTTTTGATGTGGACTATTTTAAAAGTTTCTATTCAGTGTGTCACAATATTGCTTCTGTTTTGTGTTTTGGTTTCCTGGCCAAGAGGCATGTAGGATCTTAGCTCCCGGACTGGGGATCAAACTCGCACCCCCAGCACTGGAAGGTGAAGTCCTAACCACTGGGCTGCCATGGAAGTCCTGACTCAGTTTCTTAAATGCAAACCCTTGTATGTCTGGGGTTCAAACCATGTCTCTAGAGGAGAAATGACACATGGGCAGAAAGCTTTGAAGCCAGCATGCTGGAGTTATCTCCTTTATATGCTGGGGTCTTATTGCACAGATTGTTAAAGAGGAATAAGTAGACTAATTTTGTAATGTTTCATGCATCTCTTAAAAGTAGCATGTTTATCTTTTACTATAAAGAGGGGGATGCAGAAACTTCTGTTATTAATGCCTTTTGTCCTGTTGCCATGCTGGCCACCAACAACCACCTCCCTTGCCCCTTCCTGCCACTACATTTACTGAGAGTTAAAAATGCCCGTTTCCTAAAAATTATGGCAAGGAAGAAGCCTTGTCCCTGCCTTATTCACACGTGGGTAGGTAGACAGGACTTGCTTGCCAAGTCCAAATCTTTGTGTGGGGTAAATTACTCCTTACGCTGATCATAAAATAAGCATCTGACATTTCCTGCAAATGCTCTATTTCTTCATACAGAATTAACCTGCCAAAAACATTGTGTTTACAATCTAAATATTTGGATCATAAGCCAAAAGGGTGGGGGAGTCTGTCTTCCTCCATATTTTTGCACAGTAATGTGTCCAATAATTGTTAATTACGATAATAATAAATAATCAAAAAAGAACATGTTGAGGGGGAAAGTGTGAGGAGTCAGGAATGGTAAATTGCATTAGTTATGAGAATTATTTAAAGGAAAAAATGAAAAAATGCCTCCTGACTGCCCGTCCCACTGCAGACATTTTCCTAGTTTTAGAGCCCAGAGAACAAGAGAGGTGGGGATTGAAAAGACAACCGGAGGGCTTAGGCAGGCACTATTACAGTCAAGGGGTGTGCAGCCTCCTAAAGGTCTAATGGGTGTTACATTTGGTCCAGAGACAGATCCCAGAGCACTGTCTCTGGAATTGGGAAGGCTTGGGTTCTGATCCCAGGTTCTAATAAATCTAAGTGCAGATTCGGATCCCAGAGCACTGTCTCTAGAATTGGGAAGGCTTGGGTTCTGATCCCAGGTTCTAATAAATCTAAGTGCCCTCTCTCCAAACCTACTTCCTTATCTATAAAACAGGGTTGAATGGCTTCTGTCAGGGCTTTTATGAGTGTTCACTGAGGTTGTGCACAGAAAGTACTTGGCATGATCCCTGATCATAGTGAGCACTCAAGGAATGTAGCTGTGATGGTGATGGTCATTGGAATTCCCCCTCCTTTAACTGACAGCTACGCTGGGCCTGCTCTGCTGCCCTAGGCAAGCCTCTGTCACGCCTTCGCCCCTGCGGAGGGATGCCTGCTTCATTTCTGGACCATACGTCTCCTTTTCTGAGACAGTCTCAGTTTCAAATATTCTGACCCATCAACTCCACAAATCAATAAAAATAACTGAGAAATCCTAGTATTTGATAAATAGTAACTGAATGACTCAGGGCAAGTAATATAATAACAATATATGTGTCACAAAAATTGAGTCATACTCTGAAGGAACTCAGGAACTAATGAGGATACATGTGCATGCTAGCCCACATCTCATACAGTTATGTGTATACATGTGCTGGTATTTTCAAGTTGGGGAATACTGTTCTTTTAAAATCCTGCTGACCTGGGGGCCATGGAAGGGTGAAGGGAGGGCAGTGGGGGTGGGCGACAGTGCCTCTTCCCAGATGCTATTAAATGTGGTTAGCAAACTTAAGTCAGTTCAAAATTGTTTCAGAGGGCTAGAACTATTTTCTTTTAAATTTACATTTTATTTTAACATCAAAACAAATGTGTAGTGAACCAACATGGATTTACTTACTGTATAATGCAGTGAACTCTGTTCAACCTTATGTGGCAGCTGGATGGGAGGGGAGTTTAGGAGAGACTGGGTACATATATATGTTTGGCCAAGTTCCTTCACTGTTCACCTGAGACTATAACAACATTATTAATCAGCTATATTCCAATATAAAATAAAAAGTCAAAACAAATGTGAAGTGATGGCCACAACTTGATTGGATAAGACATTTTATAAGAAATTATAAAATCAGAATTTTATAAAAAATTTCATCTCAGGAACTATGTCTACAGTTTTGATTTGAAAATTATGGTTCACATATTGATAATCACATATTGATAATTCACCTGGCTCAGACGGTAAAGCATCTGCTTACACTGTGGGAGACCCGGGTTTGATCCCTGGGTGGGGAAGATCCTCTGGAGAAGGAAATGGCAACCCACTCCAGTACTCTTGCCTGGAAAATCCCATGGACTGAGGGGCCTGGTAGGCTACAGTCCATGGGGTCGCAAAGAGTCGGACATGACTGAGTGTTCACTTCACTTCACTTCATTGATAATCAAAATTCCTGAAACAGAGGAGTCTGTCAATACCAAAGACATATAAAGGAAGATGCAACGTGTTTATTTCTGCACTGATGGCCACAAAGTATGGGTGACTCATGTTCAACAGAATGATAATGGAGTTGCCTTCTTAAGCCAGTGACTAATTGCAACAAGCCTTAGAAAGCCACTTAAAAAGCTGTGCTTTGTTTATAGTGTTTATTTCTTTGATTTAAAAATGGTTCTAATTGCAAAACTCTCCCAGGGCACATGTTCAAATTGTTAATACATCATTTATATGGAAAGTAAGCTAGGATAGCAACTAAATAATATTAAGAGCAAATAATTACCTTAGTACCAACCCACTGTGCCAGACCAACTAGAATAAAAAAATGTTGAACGTGAGGACTTCCTTCTTGGCTTTGTGTTTACACATGGTGATAAGGGTAAGGGACCCACAGAACTTTGTGCTATGGCACCTCTCTGGGGGTTGAGGTAGAAATTTCACTAATAATGAATGAGACTAACCATCGTTAGTAGTTGTTATTGTTGTTAATTTGCTAAGTTGTGTCTGACTTTTTGCAACTCCATGGAGTGTAGCATGCCAGGCTTCTCCATCTTCCACTATTTCCTGGAGTTTTCTCAAATTCATGTCCATTGAGTTGATGATACTATATTACCATCTTGTCCTCGGTCACCCTCTTCTCCTCCTGCCCTCAATCTTTCCCAGCATCAAGGTCTTTTCAAATGAGTCAACTCTTCACATCACGTGGCCAAAGTATTGGAGCTTCAGCTTCAGCATCAGTCCTTCCAATGGGTATTCAGGGTTGATTTCCTTTAGGATTGACTAGTTTGATCTCCTTGCTGTCCAAGGGACTCTCAAGAGTCTTCTCCAATACCACAATTTGAAATCATCAATTCTTTGGCGCTCATCCTTCTTTATGGTCCAACTCTCACATTTGTACATGACTACTAGAAAAACCATGGCTTTGACTATATGCTATCTAGCTTTTTCATAGCTTTCCTTCCAAGGAGGTAGTGTTTCTTAATTTCATGGCTGCAATTACCCTCCACAGTGGTTTGAGAATCCAAGAAAATACAGTCTATCTTATTGGAAAATAAGTAGACTAACCCAATAAAACCAAGGCCTCCAAACTATTGCTGTTTTATTTTTTAAATTTATTTTTATAAAAGACTTCAAAGAGAGGCTCTAATCAAAAATATTTAGAGACTATATCTTTTCCAATAGTTTTAGAATCACTAGCTAAGAACATTTTTCTGTGCTTACTTTACCTATTTACTAAAGTAAATAGATTTCTATCGCTTAATCGAAACTAAAAACTACTGGCATTTTAAATCCCAGTTCTACAGGTTTTGGAGATTTATTGAACTATAAGCTTTCTAGTTAAAAGGGACCTTAAACATCTTCTCTTTCAAATGAGAACAAAAAGAAGTATATTTTATACTGTAACCCAGTTCACACACATGTATATACAAACACAGATAGACATGCACTCATACACATAACTGAAATAAAGCTGAACAAAATAATATTTTACTTTCTGCATGATGTATGTGCTGATATTTCCTATTCTATTTTATGAAAAATATTACTGGTCACTAACACACTAAATTGATTTTCTAGTCGATAATGGAGGGGTGTATGTGCCACGTGCTGAGTTCAGCCCTTATCCTCTGCTTGACACATCTCCAATCCCTTGCTTCCCCCAATTGTAGGAGCAGTGATCCAATGGGATGTATCCAATTATCTGTCACTGAAGCCGGGGTGTTATGACGATTCAAGCAGGAGGGCACAAAGTAAGTTAGGAAGGCTGGTATGGAACCAGAAGTGGAGTGAGTGCCTGAGGGCAGAAGGAAGCCTGGTAGACAGTGATGCAGCCTCAGGCTGGGTTGGGAAGAATGTTTTGAGCATCCTCAGAGGTCTTCAGTGCTGGCAGTTTTCTGGGTGTCTTTGAGCTCCAATTCCCTCACCCTGAGCAAGACTCTCCAAGGGAAACCAATGCTGCTGCCTAAATGTCACGGCTGAAACCACGGTGTTCCCTCACCCCCAGGATCATATTCTTCCTGATGTAGTAATTAATAGCAGGGATAATAGTAGCAATGATGATAAAAGCAGCAACAATAATAAAAACAACAATAACCTCCATGATTTCTTGGTTGATTTTGTTGTACAGTATGTTATATATATTATCTAACTTAATTTTTGCACAAATTCTTTGAATTAGGTCAGGGGTCCCTGACCCCCTGTTAGGAACCTGACTTCACAACAGGAGGTGAGCAGCGGGCAGAAACCAAAACCTTCCCCACTCCCCTGGTCTGTGGACAAATTGCCTTTCATGGAAACAGATCCCTGGTGCCAGAAAAGTTGGGGACCACTGAATTAGGCGGTACTTCCTCCATTTTACAAATGAAGACATGGAGGTGGGTAAAGATGAAAGCAGCAAGGGGCAGAACAAGGATGTGAGCTTCAGTTTGTGTGATCCGAGGTATCTATTCCACCTCAGCACATTTGTCTTAAGGAACTGGCGGGTGACCTTTTGATCTGAGGGAGTGTGTTCCCGAGGAAGCGTGTCTCCTTCTCATTTCAGAATTTCCTGTGTTTTCTGGAGCACTGCATCTAAAACCAATTTATATATCCTGTTTTTCCAGAGACATGTAGAGAAAGCAGACTAAAGATAGTAACCCTTCTTTCAAAGAATGTTTTTTGAATAGAGAAAGTATAGCATTTTCTAAATTGAAAGCACCCGTCTATTTGCATATCACCAGCAAAGATACAAGCTAATGTTTATGGGGGTCAAAAAATCCATGCACTGTGTTTGCATGTCTATTTTCACAAGATATGATTTAAGAAAAATCTTCAGTAAATCAGAGTGTGAACAGAACAGAGCTTTTATTTTGAAAATGAAAAATGGGAAATGAAACATAAATTATGAAAGGCAGACATACTTTTATTTACTTAGTGCAGTATTATAATCACTGTGATTTAGGTCATAGGCTTTACTTAAATGAAAAACCTTGGGAATATAAGTGTAAGTTCAACTCTTTAATTTGCTAATTATACTTTCCCTTGATAGAATGAGGCTTATCATTTGTGTGGGTGGTGTTTTATTATGCTACTTTATTAATATGAGAAGAAGAGGCTATAAAATGGTGCAGTATTCCTGCTTCATATACAGATATTTTAAGCCTGAAGTTAGTAATTATGAATAAAATTAAAATCCATTGCAGATTAGCTATAGAAAATAATATATAGACTTAATTATATCTTCCAGGTAGCAGTTGTTTATTGTTCCATACTATTCATCATTAGAAAATGAAATACTTGACAAAGCAGTAAATTTGAAAAAGAAAGATAGTAGTAGAATTACAGGCCTTTAGAGCTGGGACAGGGTATCTTAAAGGTAACCTACTTTTTGTTGTTGTTTTGTAAACAGGGAAACAGAGGCTGAGAGAACTCAGGTAATTCACACAGCTCACACAGCAGGGAAGTGGAAAGTCCCTGCTCGGAGGGCCAGCGTGTCCTTATGTCCAGGCCTCAGGCAGTTGTTATTCAATCATTTAGCTTGGGCAGACTCTGGATCATAAAGCAAAAAAGGGCTTTGATAATAGCAACCAAGAGACAAAAAAGCAAAATCACATGTCCTTCCTGATGGAATCACACAAAGGTGTTTTCTCCAGTGTTTCAGTTTACATATATCCTCTGGCACTATGTAAATCCAATATATTTCCTATGCCACTTGTTTCCTATGCCACACATCACAAGAATATCTGCTTTCCCATGAATTAATCGTGAAAGGACTACTGACCTCAAGGTGGCTTGACAAAAGAACCATTAAGCCCCCAACTCTTTGTAGTTATGCATATGAGCCTGGAGTTAAAATAAGGACCTTTTCTCTCTAAGCTGATGACCTGCTTGTGAATAAACAGAATCTCTAACAGTGAGCTTCAACACATGGTTTTCTAGACATGTGAGCCACTTGTTTTTGAAATAGAGTGACATACTGAAAGCCTCAGGGGGAAATAGCACTTAAAACATAAGAACACAGCAATTCCTGTTGAGCAATCCATTCCTATCCGTGAAGCAGAGCCGGAACCATATGTGTTAATGGCCTACGTCGTGCACACGGGGCTATGATGGATGAGATACTGAATACAAGTGCCGCTGAAAGAAATTACAGATGAAAACACCAAGCCAACCCTGTCCTCCTGATAAACTCAGACCTTAAATGCCCGCTGACTTTTTTCTCTTTCATAAATGCCTCCGAATAATAGCTACCTTTTTTGAACAGTCTTCACTGTGTACCAGCTACCTTTAGCTTGTTAAGTGAGCCTCTGAGAGAGTCTTTATTACCCTTTATTATTTACAGGTGAGACTTGAATAATTTGCTACAATGCTATAGAGCTGACTTAAACCCAGGTGTATTGAGAAACAGAATTATCCATTTGAAACAAATGAAAAGTAGCATTTTCACTATTATTATTATTACCTTTTAGATATAGTTAACTTTATGACCGTAGTTAGTCTTTTCCCTGACATTAGCTCACCAGCCTAGTCAGCAGCAGAGGAATTGATGGGATCTGGAAATGTGGCATTAATTCTAGACCTCTTTCTGAGTTGAAAAATGTTGAAGCTCAGGCAGTAACCTCTATTTAGCCATTTGGATGAATGTACTGTTATTTTATAATAAAATGTTTATGTACTTTTTTATGTCAGAAATGTGCTTAGTTATTTGGTGGCTTTCTGACTAGTGGATGACATAGTAGCTCTTCAGCTGGTTAAGGCTGATTATCTCCAGTTTATAGCTCTAGAGCCTAATTAATTTGCACATTCCATACAGAATTTGGAGGAGAAAATTCTTAAAAGTTAATGGGCTGGTTTTATATTTAGTCAATATATCTTTAGTACAATGTTGGGCAACAATGTTTCATGTTACATAGCTTAGTGCAATAATAATAGTAAAAGAGAAGTTGTTGATGGCTATAACTAAGGTTTCCATTCTAGCTCAAAACTTTTTCTGTTTCTTTATAATGAGCTTGATCTTCCTGAATAGAGGTGGGGGTGGCCGGTAAATAAGCTAGAAAAGTAGGTGATTAGAGTCTGATTGAGAAATTTGGTGTTGGAGTTAGTTCTGTGTTCAAATTCTTACATCGCCACTTTTTAGAGTTATTTAACCCTGAAGTTTGAACTGTCTGTGCCCAGGTTTACACATCTCTAAAATGGGGATGACAATGACTATCAGGGTTTTGCAAAGCCTGAATGTGCTCGGTTTGGCCTAAACCAATGTCTCAGGAGCTTATATAAAAAAATTGGAAACTGCTTCTTAAAAGGGAGGTTCTGCCTTTGCCTGCTCCAGCATCTGAAAGCAAACAGCTTGGCCAAGAGTCCATGGTTGTTCTTAGGCTGTTTCCCTGGCCCCCTGGTCATAGAGCTCATTGTTTGGGCTGTACTTATCAGGGATACAAGGAAATACGATGTAGATTTTAAATTCTGTGATTTGGGCACAGATTTTTTCATTTTCATATCAGCTTGTGTTATATTGCACACACCATGGTTGCATGGTAAATATGTATTGATTTTATTTAGCTATGGTACAAGGCAGAGTTTTTGTTTCCTGGCTATGTGTTAGGGATGGTAATAGGTAGGTGAGTCTGCATGGTGGAGAACATGGGGCATATGGGAAGGGAAAAAGAAATGAATATTCCCAAGAACATGCTTGTGAAATAAGATTTCCCTATAAACCTAATGCTGTTATAAAAAGTAAACCTAATAAACATTAATTCAACTAATATAAATTTGAAGCTTGTGGAAATTTGATGTAAGTTGAACTATATTGTACTTTGGTAACTTTTAGCTTGTCCAACAGAACGAAGCATTTTTGAAGCAATTATTTTCATATTAAAGCTGGGCTAATTGCACATCACTTTTATTCATTTCTCTCTACTTGGCAACACTCAAACTAAGCTAATTTGAGTTAGTGGATGCAGGATGTTAAAAACTTCTAAAGCTAAGTTTCTTTAAAATCCTAAAAATTATAGAGACACGTAACTTACAGTTTTTCTGTCAAAAATGAAGAGAGCCTAAAATTTTTTTTTAAAAACACGCTGATGGTTCAAGACAAAGCTATGAACACCTTTAGGGAAAAGCCAACTGATTGGGTGGAAGCCAGTGGATTTTACAAGTTTTTGTAAAGATTTCTTCAGGTGACACTTTATTGGAAATGTGTTTTTTTCTTTTTTCTAACAGCAGTGATAAGTTTGTAGATAAACTGTAGCTCAGATGCTTATTCATACTTTAAACAACTTCTTGAGATACTATGATTGCCTTGAGAATAGATTTCTCCACTATGACATACTGAACACTTTCTGTTTTAGATTATAATTACCTTGAAGTGATCTATTAGAAAAATTTGGATTCTTCTAGTGCCAGAGGAAAGGACGAATAAATTAAACATATACACAAATGTGGAAAGAAACAGGGAGAAAAAGGAAATAAGAGTAGATAAAGAAGAACCTGACAACCCCATTTTGAAATATGAGAAAATGACGTTTTAGATTTGAGTGTGGCTTTGACTGAGCTCAAAGAGTTCTCTTATTCTTCTTAACAAGTAATCACTAGTTTTGGTTCTGCTGATGTTACTGGCACACGCATGGGTAAGAGTTTGCAGAAAGAAACCATAGGGATTTCCAAGAAAGGTGACCTCACCACAGAAGCCAAGAGGCTGAGAAAGACTTCAGGGCTGGGCGGCTAAGTTCACTGTATGAATTCTTGTGGATATCCTTAATACTTTGTAAACAAAGCCAGACTTGCAACAGAACGGAAGCAATGAACAAAGGCAAGTAGGAGACTGTGGTTGAGTCCTGTTAATTGTAACTTTGGATGCATCATTTTACTTCTCAAGGCCTCAATTCCTTTTGACACAATGTGGCAATTGGACTTAACAGATGTCTAAGTGCCACGCACCTCCCACCTGCTGTGCTCTGGGGTGGCTAGGCCCGTAGTAACCCCATCACCATTATGCAAGATCAAAGCTTAGAGTCTTGCACCACCACTTGCTGGGGCAGCCCCTTTGTTAACCCTGAAAAAAGAGAATATGGAGGGAGAATTGCATAGCAATCGAGAAAATTTCGAATTAGACCTCACCCCTCTTCAATAAATTAGAGGATTTTTCTTTTATCTCCTTGTATACTTGCATCAGCTAAAAAAATAAAGTTCTTTATTATTAATAATAAAAGCAGTCAACATCTCTTGTGTGGTTACTGTGAGCTAGGAGAGATGCTATGGAATTTATGTCCTCGGTCTCATTTGTTTCTCTCAATAATCTTTTAAAGGAGACGCTAGCTTGTCCCCATTTTTATAGACAGATAAATTGGGAACTTAGAGACAGCATGGTCAACCCAATTCCCTTGACCATTAATGGCAGATCTCATGTTCAAACTCAGTTTATTTGCAGAGCCTGTGCTAGTAACCGCTTGTTTACCCTGCCTTTTAAAGTCTCCTGGTCCGTTTTATTTACATTTCTATTATATTCATTTTGATGTTGTGATACTACTAATTCTTAATAAGCCTACCGCTTTCAAGTCAGCTTTCTTTTTCTTGAATTTAAAAGTAGGACATATGTTTATTGAAGAAGATGTGGACATTATGGGCACATTAAAAGAAATAAAGATTGCTTGTAATCCAAAAACAAAAATAGTCTTGTGGTCCGACCAAATGCAAGTTACATAAATGGAGGTATGAATCACCTGACGCAGTTCCATGGCTTCCCACAAATGGGAAGATCATGTGTCCTATAAAGAAAATGCCTTTGTTAAGTGGAAAAAAAACAAAAAAAGAAAGGTGATGAGAAATTGTATCTCAGCCCCAACAGGTCCTATGGAAAAATAATGCATGGGCACAAGCAAATGGAAATTCTTTAATTCGTTAGATGGCAGGATTATGGTCAGTGACCCTTTTCTCTTCCACTGGGTATCCCATTAATGTTGTTTATGTACTGAGAAAAAAATAGATAATAATTAAAAAAAAACAACAACAAAGAAATGGAGTTCTTCATCACTGTATTCCTTGTAAGAACTGGGTTTCCTCCTGCTGAGGAAGAGCAGAGAAGTTGGAGTTACCTGTAACACGCAAGACGGTGCTCATGTCAGAGAGGAGCTAATTCATGTTTCTCAAAGATCCCTGCGCGCCACGCTTTGTATGAATAAGAAAAGGAAGTGCAGTATTTGGATTACGTTGCCTCGATTACTCCTTGTGTAAGCAGTATGGATATTTCTGACTGTCCTTTTGATTCTAGTTGAAGCTGCTTGCCACAGGCATCTCTTAGGAGATTGCTTTGTGATTTATGCAGGTCTAAAGGAGACCAAGGATCATTTATCTTCAAACCAGGAAAGAGATGAAAGCAGCTCGGTAGTAAAATTTCCTGTGGAGTTAGATGAGAGCATCAAAGGGAAAAATGTCATTGTTTCATGAAAAACTAGGAAACGTGAGTCGGTTTTTAATGTCACAGATATTTTCCCGTGAAGAGTTCACATTTTAAAAAATTCTCCACTGAAGGATAGAAACAACTGAAGCAGTGAATTAGCATGATTCAAAAGCTGCACAACAAAACATGGCCCTTTTCAGAAAGTTAAAATGAAAATAGAGGATAAAGTGGTGAAAGCCATAAGCTGCCTTAACTCATTTATAATTATTTTTCCCATAGTTAAATCTATTTTCTGCCTTTGCTTAAATATTTGAGTAATGTTCTTACTTTAAAAGGAAGAAAATATTCCTCAAAAATGGATGCTTCCTGTAGCTTGCACATTCTTTGTTCCTTCACATTCCTCTTCATGGCGTTGTGCTCATTGACAGCCTCTTTAAAAATGGTGCTTCTCCGACTGGTCCATGCTGTCTGCTAATTTGTACCATGGTCTCTGTGTTTGGTATGTTGAGGCCTAGGCTCTTTAAATGCATTCCGCAGATTCAGAGATATTTAAAACACTATGATGTCTGGAGAAAAAAAAAATGTTGTGATCAGGCCGTTTGTCACCGTGCATAGGAATATTAGATTCCCACCAGACAGAAAAGATATTATGGGTTTTTCTCTGGCTACTGTACATGCCATAAGTAAAACAATGATGCATGAAGTTGAACAGACTGCCAAAAATAGATCAGGAGGAAAAATTTCTCCTATGACAATTGGCTGTGATCCTAGGGATTTTCCCTTTTACTCTGAAACCTTGCATAAGAATATTTCTTTTTCTCTCTCTCTCTTTTCTCTTTTCTCTTGATTCCTTTCTTCTTTTCTTATTTCCTCCCCTCCTCCCTTCTCTGCCTTCATTCTTTCATTTTTTCTTTCTTTCCTCCTCCTTCCCTCTCTGTCTCTTTATCTTTCCTTCCTTCTTTCTTTCCTTGAACACACTGTGACTTTTGCTTTGAAATCTTCAGCAAACTAATAGCAAAACTGGAGTGTGGGTTCATCCACTTAGAATAAAGAGTCACTGCATTGGCTTTCCAGGGAAACATGTTCTTCTCACTCCTAAATCTCAAATCTCCATTCCTGACTCAGAAGAGCCTGGCAGTCTTGGGGTGATGCCATTTCTAAAAGAAATAGAAATAATTGAGAAGAGAAAGGAGTTCTTCCAAATGTATATGCTCTGGCCAGAAACATCATTACTACACAGCTAGAGATTTACAGCTAAACTCAGACATCAAGAGCATCGAGAAAATACCACCACTACACCACTGTCATAACCAAAACCTCAAAACCAAAAACTCTGAAACTCCTCGGAGCATCAGTATAGGTCAGCTAGACTGTGCTGTCTACACAGTTATCATTCATAAACATGTGGAGTGTCTAGAAGTTGACGCCACCTGGAATCGTCCCAGCTGTAGTAGAAATGTAGGAATTTGGGTGCAGTACGATATGTGGGCTCTGGCAACCAAGAGAATTCTGACACAGCATGTTAACTTTTAAGCAAGTTACTCTTTTTTTTCTAAAGCCTCAAGCTCCTCATCTGTAAAGTTCTTCGCCCCTGCTCTGAAACCCTAGAGAAGTTGTGGTTTATACTATCCCACTGGCTCTCTTTTCCTGCTGGTTAGCTTTCTTTGCATTTATACCTTGTGTTTCAACTCATATTGTGGGAGCCTGTGTTTTTTGTACTCTTTAAAGGGCCTGGCATGGTCCTTTTTATTCAGAATGACAGTGTCAGATGAGATCTAGGAGAGCATGGCTTTCAGTAATTTTAAATTGGGTTTGAAACTTCCAAACTGATGAAAAGGTGGGGATAGAATGTGAGCCAGTGTATTTGTGTTTCTCCCTAACAGTGGCAGCCTCGGGGGTGCCTGGAGTGGTAGAAATGATGGAAAGGAGGTCAGAGACCTCTATGAAGTGTAGATAGAGAACTGATAAGTTGCGTAAAGGGCATGAAGGAAGAAGTGGGGAAAGATGTGTGCTAGTTTAGATCTGGACAGGGAAGATGCTAGTACCTTGAGCAGAAATAAGGACGACAGGTGGACACACAGGTTCTAGATTTGCAGTTCTCAACGTGGGGGTCAGGGATATGTGTGCGTGTTGCTGGTTGACAGGGAGTTAAGAATGCAGTTAGGAGCTAGGGAAGAGACCATGGTTAGAGAGACTTAGGACTGACATGTATCAGGTGGGTGTTGAAGCTGTGGAATTAGATGAGATCACCTAGGGAGAGAGTAGGAAGAGAAGAGAGGTCAGAGAAAAGACTTTTGGGTGAGGCTTTTGTTTCACCAGCAAGAAGGAAAATAGAAGCCAGCAGAAGTGGTTTTGTAGAACAAAAATCTTGGAGAGATTTTTCTCTGTCTCTCTGGAGGGAAACTTAATAAATCCTTGGAGAAATGGTTTCTCTAAATTATTGTATATCTCACTTACATACATGCATGTATGCATTTGCCTAAAAGATTATTTTGCAGGATGCAAATGTCAAAAGTGGAAAGATTGGGAGAGGCCTTGTGGTTAACTTGTAGAAACAAAGATAGGGCTGAACAATTTTTCAAAAGGCAAGAAAAACCAAAGGCGGAGCAAATGACCATAGGGGCACGGACACTTCCTACAAGATCTGGGTGTCATTGGCAGGCAGAGTTAGCCATGGACCATCATCAGGCACTTAAGTTCAGTTGAAGGACACTTTTTTTTTTGCCATTCCAAAACTATTCCCCACTTTTTTAGGGAGGGGGTTTAACTTTGGAACATTCTCAATTGTTCAAATGTTCCTTTTTTGGGGTACTGGGTATTGGAATTTTTTTTTTAACCTACACTATTCTCTTTACTTGGGTTTAGTGTTACATCATCCATGTGAGAGGCGTGTCACCACTCCTTTAAACAGGTGAAGAAACTGAAGTCTGGACAGCTGCCCAAAGTCTTATGGAGTTCACAGGTGGCTGGACTAGGATTATTCCTGATAACAAACTGTAGGTCCTTCTTTCCACCACACTTTACTGAGACTCATTAGTGATAGCCCTTGGACTTGAGCATCCATTCAGGGTATTGCTAAGGTACAGACTTTAGTGCAAGTGAGAGCTGGTTGGAAGCCCAACTTTCTCACTTATCAGCTGTGTGCATCACTTGACCTCTTCAGGTTTCATTTTTCCATGTGTGTAAAACAGAATGATATTTATTTTGTAAGGCTATTGAGAGAATTAGAGGTCATGTTTATGAAGCTCCGACAGTATAGCCCAGCAGGCTCCTCTGTCCATGGGATTCTCCAGATAAGAATACTGGAGTGGATTGCCATTTCCTTTTCCAGGGGATCTTCTCGACCCAGGGATCAAACCCAAGTCTCCTGCATTGCAGGCAGATTCTTTACGCACTGAGCCACCAGGGAAGCCCATTAACAGGATAGGCACTTGTTTAAGGAAAAAGAACGAATTGGAAGGCACAGTGATGGTTTTCAGGGCAGGGAGCACTTTTCCCAATGTTTTACTCCCCCCGTGCTGTTTTCCCGTTTTTCTCATGTGCCAACCATCCACACGCCACTGAGGGCATAGTAGATGCTCTGTAAATAATTAAATTCCATTAAGCTTCAATTCTATGCCATGGACGCAAGCAGGTTCTGCCAGCCATGGCCTTGAGTGTGGAAATTTCAGTGCGGCACAGGGTGGGACAAGGGGAGGGGGGAGGAGGAGCTGGCCGTGTTTACATTTGCAGCAGAGGCGACTGTGAAGAGGGAAGCACTTCTATTTCCCCTGTGAACTGGCCGTGCATTTTGCTGGAGCAGCTGCTAATGGAAAATAATAAAACCCATTTTCGTCAGGCAGTATCTGGAACACTTACAGGTCAATTCAATGCTCAAAACAGATTGTTACAGAGCACATTAGTTCGTCATCAACATCCACTTTGGTCAAGGGATTTTTGCCATTGGAAATTGAATTTATAGGTCATGGTCTGTTATGATTCCTGAAAATCATTGAATCTTTGTAAGTTAGGGGAAGCATATAACCAATTATTATAAATGAGCACACACAATCTTTCCATTTGTTAAAGTCACAAAGGTAGCAAATTATGCTGTGGAAGAATTGAGAACTAGGGCAGCTGCAAAAATATGACTTCACTAATATTAAACCTATGTTATGCCTATTAATTAAAGAATTTGGTCTCAGTTCCATAGTAAATCCCATCCCAGTCAGGAGGGAATGTCAGCCCTGTTTTTTTTTTTTTTTTTTAAACACTAAAGCCAGTGCATGAGATGAAATTCAAGGTGTGTTTATTTGCTGCTGCTCCCATACTTAAGTGCACTTGTACTGGGACAATTGTTTCCAACCAGAGTTAAATGAAGTCAGCTGGAATTTCTAAACACAATACCTATAATGTGGTTGCCTGGTCTGGTGGAAAGGACTCTGCCTGGTCATGAGGTGCTAACTTGTCTAACTGTTGGATTGTGGGCAAGTCGCTTAACTTCTCTGGACCTTAGTTCTCTCCCTTCAACGTAAGCATTTTGGACTGGATGTTCTCTAAGAACATTTTTCTGTCTATTTCAAACATTGTTCTTGTTTTCTTCTAATTACATGAAAACATATATGTATTCATGGTGAACCAAAATAAAGAACAAAAGAGAAAATCAAACATATAATGCTATAATGCAGAGATACATACAGTTAACATTTCAGTGTATATTCTTCCAGCCTTTCTATGTTCACACACATACATGTACATATAGTTGTGTACGTTTAAATATACACCAAAAATGAAATCATTCTCTGTACACACCATTTTGATACCTCCCCTTTTCATTTAACAATGTGAACATCTTTGTGTCATGGTTTTTCAAAATGAAATTCCAGTGTCTGAATAGGCCATTAAGTTCTTTACCAATCCCCTATGAATAGATAGCTCAGTATTTTTCAATCCCTTGCAGTTTTGCACAGTGTTATGATGAAAATCTTCATGGCTAAATCTCTGTAAATACTTCTTGTCTTAGGATAAGTTGCCCCAAACAGAAGTGGTGGCTTGAGAGGGACATGTTTCTTAGGTGTTGAATACATTTCTGAACTCATGTCAAGTTTTAATTCTGTGGTGCGCTTTGTCTTTGGAGACAATGAATTCCAGCTAGACTCAGGCATCCTCTGAGCATAAACGCTCCCTTATGATTAGGCACGTCTGGGTGCACTCACACAGTTACATATTTACAGGTGGGCACTGTTGATATGCCATTTGGTGATTCCTGGGAAGAACTGCAGTGTACATTTATATGGCCATCTTTCTTGCTTTCTCCCTGGGGTTATTAAAGAAAAAAAGTCACTATACAGTTCTCAGTTTCCAGAGACTTTCCAATGGACTATCTAAGACCCTTAGCTCCAGTAGTTTGAGAGTATTCAGTTTCTCTTAACACATTTACTGAGCACCTACTATGTGATTAGTGATGAAGTCTTTGACATTAAGAAGCACAGTGTTTGGGAAAAAGAACTGCATAACTGACCCAGCAGACCTACAGGGTCAGCGTGAGTGGTATGGCCTTAGCAGCAGCGCTGTAGGCATTGAGAAAAGTCTGGATATCCTGCAGAGAAGGGAGAAAGGGAAATGAATGAGGCCTCTGAAGATGCTGTCTTTGATAGCCCTTGACAGAGAAGAACCACCTCAAGTTAACATAGCAAATAGGGTTATATTTACTGACTACTATTACCTGGAGAGGGCTTTCTTCTGCCTGTAATGCAGGAGATGGGGGTTTGATCACTGGGTCAGCAAGTTCCCTGGAGTTGGCACGACAACCCACACCAGAATTCTTGCCGGGAGAATCTCATGGACAGAGGAGCCTGGTAGGCTACAGTCCATGGTGTTTCCAAAGAGTTGGACATGACTGAGTGATTATCACTTTCACTTTTTACTGAATCAGCCCCTAGGAAGACCAGGGATTCTTTTGTTTTCTTCTCTCTGTGGGTTGGCTTTATTCTCAAAATTCTCTTAAGTTAGTGGCTGGAATTAGGGCTGCTAGATGCTTGTGCTTACATCTTTAAAGTCTTAAGTTCAGAGGGAAAAAAGGGCTCTTTCCCAGTTCTAGTTTGAAAAATCCTAAGCAGCACTCTTATTGGGGTGATGGGCCTGTGTGGGAAGAGGCATGGGGACAAGAGGAGAAATCATGATTGGCCAGCTTGTATCAGATGTCCACACCTGTGGTCAGGAGTTGTTGCTATCATCTTAAGTGAAGGACAAAGGTCATGTGGTGTAGAATCTAAAAAAGCTGAGTTCATAGAAGCAAAGTAGAATGGTGGGGCTGGAAGTTGGGGAGAGGGGATAAATGGTGTACAGACTTCCAGTTGTAAGAGGAATAAGTTCTAGGGATCTAACATATAGCATGGTGGCTATAGTTGACAATACTGTACTGTACGCTTGGGACTTCCCAGGTGGCGCTCGTGGTAAAGAACCTGCCCACTAATGCAGGAGATGTAAGAGACTTGTGGTCAATCCCTGAGTAGGGAAGGTCCCCTGGAGGAGGGCACGGCAATCCACTCCAGTATTCCTGCCTGGAGAATTCCATGAATAAAGGAGTCTGCAGGGCTATAGTCCATGGGGTTACAAATAGTTGAACATGACTGAAGCGGCTTAGCATGCACGCACCATATATTTGAAAGTTACAAAGAATAGACTTTAGATGTTCTCACCTTAATAATAATCAAAATGGTAGTTAGGTGAAGGGTATGTTAACCTTATTGTGTAAACACTTTGCAATATATATCGATACATGTATCAAATCATATTGTAGACCTTCAGTTCAGTTCAGTCACTCAGTCGTGTCCAACTCTTTGCAACCCCATGGACTGCAGCACGTCAGGCTTCCCTGTCCATCGCCAACTCCCCAAGCCTGCTCAAACTTATGTCCATCGCATTGGTGATGCTATCCAACCATCTCATCCTCTGTTGTCCCCTTTGCCTCCCTCCTTCAATCCTTCCCAGCATCAGGGTCTTTTCCAGTGATTCAATTCTTTGAATCAGGTGGCCAAAGTATTGGAGTTTCAGCTTCAGCATCAGCCTTTCCAATGAATATTCAGGACTGATTTCCTTTAGGATTGACTGGTTTGATCTCCTTGCAGTCCAAGGGACTCTCAAGAGTCTTCTTCAACACCACAGTTCAAAAGCATCAATTTTTTGGCACTCAGCTTTCTTTATAGTCCAACTCTCACATCCATACATGACTACTGGAAAAACCATAGCTTTGACTAAACAGACCTTTGTTGGCAAAAACATGTCTCTGATTTTTAGTATGCTGTCTAGGTTGGTCATAGCTTTTCTTCCAAGGAGCAAACATCTTTTAATTTCATGGCTGCAGTCACTATCTGCAGTGATTTTGGAGCCCCTCAAAATAAAGTCTGTCACTGTTTCCATTGTTTCCCCATCTATTTGCCATGAAGTGATAGGACCAGATGTCATGATCGTCATTTTTTGAATGTTTAGTTTCAAGCCAGCTTTTTCACTCTCCTCTTTTACTTTCATCAAGAGGCTCTTTAGTTCTTCACTTTCTGTCATAAGGGTGGTGTCATCTGCATATCTGAGGTTATTGATATTTCTCCTGGCAATCTTGATTCCAGCTTGTGTTTCATCCAGCCTGGCATTAATTTCACTTGATGGACTCTGCATAAAAGTTAAATAAGCAGGGTGATAATGTACAGCCTTGACGTACTCCTTTCCCAATTTGGAACCAGTCCGTTGTTCCACATCCAGTTTTAACTGTTGTTTCTTGAGCTGCGTACAGATCTCTCAGGAGGCAGTTCAGGTGGTCTGGTATTCCCATCTCTTGAAGAACTTTCCACAGTTGTGATCTATACAGTCAAAGGCTTTGGCATAGTCAATAAAGCAGAAGTAGATGCTTTTCTGGAATTCTCTGCTTTTTCTGTGATCCAACAGATGTTGGCAATTTGATCTCTGGTTCCTTAAAGTTATACAATATTGTGTCAGTTATATCTCAGTAAAACTGAGAAGAAAAAGAGGGAAAACAGTGCTTCTGCTGCTGCTGCTAAGTCGCTTCAGTCGTGTCCAACTCTGTGCGACCCCATAGATGGCAGCCCACCAGGCTCCCCCGTCCCTGGGATTCTCCAGGCAAGAACACTGGAGTGGGTTGCCATTTACTTCTCCAATGCAGAAAAGTGAAAAGTGAAAGTGAAATCGCTCAGTCGTGTCCTCAGCGACCCCAGGGACTGTAGTCTACCAAGCTCCTCCATCCATGGGATTTTCCAGGCAAGAGTACTGGAGCGGGGTGCCATTGCTGGGCAGGCTAAAACATGAATAGCATTTAAGATGGGAAGACTTTATATGGAAAAAAATTTTAATAGACCATGTTAGTAGGAGGTGATCAAAATATATGAATTGAATAAACAATTGAATGAAAGCACATGCAAAGAAGTAGAAGAGAAAGTTTCTTCTTTGATTGGCAGAATTTTACATTAGTTATTCATTTCATCTTCATGCAGTCTTTCAGAGGTATGTTCACATTTTGCAGATAAAGAGAGTGAAGAGGTTAAATCAAAGCACTTCATTAATATGTAACATGATTCTAACATAACTGATAAAATTCTTCTAAAGCCATGACGCATGGAGCTGTCTTAGGCAGAGTTAGGTTAAAAAATCAAAGGAAAACAAAACAAGCAAACAACAATAAGCTAATATATAAGCAAAAAAAGAAATAGTTTCACAATAACTGAATCTTGGATTTCTCGAATGCCAAAAAGATGAATCCCTGTGATGTTCTGTGACTTCACTGTGCACTTACTTGTTTTGAGCCTTGTCTCTCTCAGTGCTCCTGACCTAGTTTATGGGCACTAGTCCTTCTCTGCCCTGTCCCCATGCTGAGTCTGCATTCTAAAGCCCCAGATAACTAGTCTTGAAGAGTAAGACTTTCCCTGGACTTAGCTGGAAGACAAGCTAGAATCTGTTTTGATGGGTGAGCGGGGAAAGACTGTGAAAACTTTTGCATTTCTAATTTGGTCATAGTACACTTTTTAGTGCAACTGTGATTCTGACTCAGATCTCTTTCCAAGATTTGCGTGTGTGTGTGTGTGTGTGTGTGTGTGTGTGTTTTACTCCCCTCCTCCATTTTGTCTGGGGAGAGCAGTGGAATGACATGAGAAAAGGCTGATTAGCCCAGTCCAGCTTTCTTGATCTCTGCTGTACTAAAATACATAATCCCTGGCACTTCAGTTCAGTTCAGTTCAGTCGCTCAGTCGTGTCCGACTCTTTGCGACCCCATGAATTGCAGCACGCCAGGCCTCCCTGTCCATCACAAACTTCCGGAGTTCACCCAAACTCAAGTCCATCGAGTCAGTGATGCCATCCAGCCATCTTATCCTCTGGCGTCCCCTTCTCCTGCCCTCAATCCCTCCCAGCATCAGAGTCTTTTCCAGTGAGTCAGCTTTTCACATGAGGTGGCCACAGTACTGGAGTTTCAGCTTCAGCGTCATTCCCTCCAAAGAAATCCCAGGGCTGATCTCCTTCAGAATGGACTGGTTGGATCTCCTTGCAGTCCAAGGGACTCTCAAGAGTCTTCTCCAACACCACACTTCAAAAGCATCAATTCTTCGGCACTCAGCCTTCCTCACAGTCCAACTCTCACATCCATACATGACTACTGGAAAAACTATAGCCTTGACTAGACGGACCTTTGTTGGCAAAGTAATGTCTCTGCTTTTGAATATGCTATCTAGGTTGGTCATAACTTTTCTTCCAAGGAGTAAGAGTCTTTTAATTTCATGGCTGCAGTCACCATCTGCAGTGATTTTGGAGCCAAAAAAAATAAAGTCTGACACTGTTTCCACTGTTTCCCCATCTATTTCCCATGAAGTGATGGGACCAGATGCCATGATCTTCGTTTTCTGAATGTTGAGCTTTAAGCCAACTTTTTTACTCTCCACTTTCACTTTCATCAAGAGCACTTAATAGAATACAAATGATTTAGAGTAATCTGTACTTCTCATTGTTTCTGTTTTACTTAGGTTAGCTCAGCATATTCGGTTCCCTCAGCCTGGGTACCCTCTCCCTGCTTGTCGTCTGGTGGATCCTTACTCATCTCTGAAAGCCTGGCTGATGTGTTGTCTGCTCTGTGATGCCTTTTCTTAGGACTCACGGAATGCCACGCGTTTGTCTTTTTTAAACATAATTTAATTTGTTTATCTTTGGCGGTGCTGGGTCTTCTCTGCTGCATGGGCTACTCTCTAGTTGTGATGCTGGGGGCTTCTCCTTGTGGTGGCTTCTCTTGTGAAGCACAGGCTCTAGGCGCTTGGGCTCAGTAGTTGTAGCTCCTGGGCTCTAGACCACAGGCTCAATAGTTGTGGCACATGGGCCTAGATGCTCTGTGGCGTGTGCGACCTTCTCTGATCAGGGATCGAATCCGTGTCTCCTAAAGTTTTTTTTTTTTTTTAACTACTGAGCCACTGGGAAAGCCCCGTGCATGTGTCTTTACTGTTGACTTATCATGGTTTATTGTAATTATTGTTTACTCATTTGGCAACTCCAAGAAGGTGCTTCTCTAGGGTGGGGACTGCACCTTATTCATCTATGCATTCTCCAGTGTCCAGCATGGCTCCTGCCACTTAGTAGGTATGCAGACATTTTCTGAATCAGTAAAAATTTACTCGGTGGTTCCTATATGTAGTGGAGGGCTGTGGACCCAAAGGAATGTTCAGTAACATTACCTGATTTATCCTAGATCAGGAGAGACATGCTGTATGTCCCTGAGCAGGGGATGACATGATAAAATTCATGGTTCAGAAATGGACGTGGCAAGTGGCAAGTGAGATTTTCAGGCCTTGAGGGTAATTGCCAGTGGTTTTGATGTTCTTCTGTAGCTTTGGGGAAACAAATGGACCTGATGGGAAAGAAGCTTTTCTGGAACCTTCTCAGAGGTAGCTGGTACTGATTCAGCAAGAAAAGGCTTTGGAGAAGACCCTCACACATTACCTCCCTTGGCCAGGTTGGGAGAATAAGAAGGAAGGAGCTCTTTTTTTCCTGAATGAAGTGCCAGGAACTCTGTACTGACCTATCCTCTCCTTTTGATTTCTTGGGCTGTGTCTCCCTTCTGCTTCAGGTGTGTACTGGCGTACACTCCATGACTGAAGGTACTATTGGCAATGTCCGACTCTGCAACCCCATGGACTGTAGCCCACCAGGCTCCTCTGTGCATGGTATTTTCCCAGCAGGAATACTAGAGTGGGTTGCCATTTCCTTCTCCAGGAGGTCTTTCTGACTCAGGGACTGAACCCAGGTCTCCTGCATTACAGGCAGATTCTTTACCATCTGAGCCACCAGGGAAGCCCACTGCTGACGGTAGGGTCTAATCTATCTTATATTTACAACTCCACAAATTTTTCTTAATATGAAACTAGTTCTTTTATAATTGGCTCCATTTGACACAATAATTTCAGCCATCCTGTGAGGACACTTTAGAGTCTCTAGAGCTGGATTGCTGTCACCTGGACCATCACACATGAGTCTTGCCAGCCTGTCGTGGCACATTCTAGAGTTCTGTCTTTTCAGGTGAAATCACCAAGGCAAAATTTATAGATGATGATCAGATAAAACTGAGATTCAGTGATGTTAAATGATTACTTAAGGTTGTACAGCTCTAGGAGAAACCCCAGATTTAAAAAACACATTTCAGGAGAAACTGGAAAAAGGGATACCGGTGAAAAAATGATGTGGTTAGAATTGTTTAGGGTTATTTAAAACTCAAGAAAGAGTCTGCATGTCTACTACTCAGTATGTGCTGAATGATGCCAACCACTGAAGTCACTCAAGAAAATTCTAGGACTTAAGAGTTTTTGTTTGACAGAATTAACTCTCTTGGCAGGAATTATAGTTTGTTCAGTATTAATGGCCTTAATTTACACAATTTGGGGTTGGTTTTTAGCTGGATATTGTTGTTTGCAAATGTGTAGTTTCCTTCAGATTAAAACATTAACATGACATAATATGATCTTAAGTTCCAATTTGCACATCATTTATCTGAGCATTTATTTATAAAGATGAAAGATTCAGTCTGGGTAATCAAGCTTTTATGGGGTATCATTATGTGTTACATGTGTTCTAGGGGATAAAGATACATCAAAGATCTAGACCCTGTCCTCAAGGAGCTCATGGTTCAGAGGAGGGTCAGAAACTTCTCCTGTGGTTGTAGCAGTGACAGGGTTATGCACAGGGCGCTTAGAGAAGTGTGGAGGAGGTGGAAATAGCCCTACTGGGAAATCTGGGAGAAAACCGAGTTATGTCTTGAAGAATGTAAGAGAGTTATTTGGGTAAAGGAAGACGGAAAGAATGTCACATAGACAAGAACAGGGAGATAGATGTAAACAGATGCTATTTTAACATGAGTCATCAACCAAATTAACAGCAGAATGTTTTATCTATTTTGGAGAAGTTTTCATTCACTTCTAATCATATAGTTTATATGTTCAGGAAAACCTCTTTTCCCCCTATTTCTCTGATCTGGGTGCCTTTGCTCTTGCCCTGTCATTCTATTCATATTAGATGTACATCATCAATTCTCAATAGGGAAGATAATATTATAACCAGGAACAAAATAAAGCCAACATTGATTAAAATTTCACGCTGAAAGGATTTGAGGCAGTTTGTTTCAGATTCATGTAAATTGAATGTATAGAAATGATGTACCACAATGTCCAATGTGAAAAGTCAACTGGAAAATGCTTAGGTTTAGGTTTTGCATCTGATATTAGGTTATTTCTGTTTTGTGGCTTACCCACTTCCCAAAGCTCATATTCCACAATAAGTTGACCATGACTATTTCAATACTAGCAGCTACAATTTTAGAGACACCCATAGAGTTTTGAATTCAGATAGATGTGACTTGTAATCAGTTTTACCTCACTTCTGTTTTAACTTTGAACTTATAGCTTCTCTGAACTTTAGTTTCCCTATTCACAGAATGGGAGAGACATACTTAAGTCTGTTTTGGGATTAAATGAAATCTTAGTAATGCTAAGTACAGTACCTGGAACATAATAGGTGGTGAATGAATTTATATTTGCTATCCTGATTCCCTCGAGTATCATATTGCTTAGGGAATAAATACATGACCTCCAGAGTGTCCAACTTCATAGTCGAAAGTACAAATTAGTCACCAGGGTGAAAAGCTCAATTGCTCTGTTGGTCGGTAAGAGCAGAAAGTTTAGAAGTCCAGTCTGCCCTCTCCAATGACTCAATTCTTTCTCAGTTATATATACAGATATTTTCTGGGTTTGTCAATTTCTCACAGGCCATCTGGTCCAGCTTTGTCCTGTTGTGATATGCTTGCCTGGTGGCTGTGGGTGTCGGCTAAAGCTAGCATGAATATGCTGAATGTGAAGTGGAGGAGGCCTGAGAGGTTGTCAGCTGATCAAGTGGCAGTGGCAGCCTGGGAGGCATTACCCCTGCAATAACTGCAGTACTTCCGTGGGGGAGCGGTCGCTAACAATTCCTCAGTGTTCCTGGCACTTCTCTCACCAAAGCAGAGAGACCAACCAACCAACCAACCAGACTCAATTTTCCTCCTCACTAAATAAACAATACATTGTTAAAATATTTTGGTGGGCAAACAAGGTGCTGTAGGAGTTGCTTGGTCCCCCATAGCTCATGGCATTCCAGGGCAGCATAATTCTATTTAGCAGGGCTGAGAATCAGTCTCTCATCTCTCAGAGGGGAACCAAGTGCTAAGATGGCAGGGCTTTTCAGCTACATGAATAGGAATCACCAGCCCCTCCCTTAGCATGGTCAAGGGTTGGGATTCAATAGCAAAATTTCCTGGCAGGACCTTGACTTCATCTTTATCTTGCCAGCCCAGGGGTTATAATTGGAGAAGCACTAGTTCTTCCCTTGGCAGAACTGGGGCTGGGGTCCTATCCTGGGGGTGTTGGAGCTGGTATGATATGGTTGAGCTTAAACTATAACTCACCAGAGTTCATGGTTGGGGAAGTTTTTGTCTCCCCTGGTGCAGTTGGTGAGGGTGGGGTCCATGCCTTGTGGGTGACTGAAATTGATTACTTTAAGTGCCCAGCAGTGACTGGTTACTGTGGCTATATGTGGGTGACTGATTCCTTTTTAAGAAGCCAGCTCGCAAGTAACCACGGATAAGGGAACCCCTACTACTTTCACATACATAAAATACTGAAACATATATAAATACATGTACATAAAATATTGGTGTTACAGTTTTATATTAAAACTAGAATTGCTTGGTTCCATTTTGTTAGCCATTAAATATAAAATTTATTTTCCCCCCTTTAAGCAAAATATAACTGGGGAGTTTCCTTGGCATCCTGATTTTGATCCCTAGGCTTGTAGTAGGACCTTGGTAGCTGCAATGGTAATAGATCTGATAATAATTCATAGCATCTTTAATAAATATATAGAGGCAAGACCCTGTGGACTTTAAGGTAGTCCGTCCATCCGCTCATTCATTCATAAAACCTATATTTACTCAAGATCTGCAGATTACTTGGAGCAGACTTATGGACAAATACTACTTGAGGAATTAATAGTCTGCTTGCAGAGAAAGGAAGTTGAGCCCACAACTGTAACCAACATAGTAATACATGCTGCAACAGAAACAACTGCGAAGTTCTCCTGGAGTATACAGGTGGGAGTAACTCATGTGGTCCTGAATAACTGGGGAACACTTCTCAGTAGATATGCTATTCAAGTTAGGCCTTGAAACGTGAATAAGAGTGAAGAATTCTCTGCAAAGGCAGCATAATTTGTGCAAAGGTCTGGAGGCTGGGAAATTGAGGATTTAGCTTTCCAGTCATTATAGTCAAGGAAGTCAAGTATGAAACTGGTTGAAAATGGGTGTTGGGTTAGCCAACCTGGAGGGCCTACCATGGTAGGCGTTGTTATTCCCATAGAGATGACACAAAGTTCAGGAGGCTAAGTTAACTTGCTTCTGGTCTCATAGCTGGTGTCACAGCTGGATTCCAAGCTCACTTAATCTAACTCAAAAATCTATATGGGTTCCACTACTCCACATAGTCCTCTTCTCAAAATTTTAGAGTTTAATTCAATTCAGTCTGTCTACTGGGTATGTACTAATACTCAAAACACTATATTGGGATCACAGATGGACACATAGATAAACAAAATATTGTTCCTGCTTTCCAGGAATCAATCAGCTTGATGGAAAGAGATGTTCATATATCACCTATTCAGGGTAGATGTTGATGACTAATGTCACTGGGGCATATGCAATAAGTTGTGGGCTGGGGAGAGAGAAAGGAATTCTGCCTCCGTGATTCTGAGAAAGCTCCCTGGAGGAGGAGAGATTTTATTTGGGTCATCTGTTTGTAAATATTTATTTTATAAAAATTGTGGGTTTTGTTTTTTAAACCTTAGTTAACTTTAACATCATGTCTCAGCTCATTTCAGGTATAAATAGTAAGCAGCCATTCCCGTCTCCAGGGAATTTTCCTAACCCAGGGATTGAACCTGGATCTCCTGCATTT
The DNA here is from genome assembly GCF_029378745.1 of Bos indicus. Lineage (NCBI taxonomy): Eukaryota > Metazoa > Chordata > Mammalia > Artiodactyla > Bovidae > Bos > Bos indicus. Next base: position 90,190,978 of record NC_091760.1, on the reverse strand, counting down.
CAGGCAAATTCTTTACCGTCTGAGCCACCAGGGAAGCCCTTAACTTTAATGTCTTGTCCGAGGTTATTTCAGGTTTAGTTTGTGTCTGGAAACTAACGCAGAGACATAATCTTTGAAAATAAATCAACTGACAATGTTTTCTGTTTTTATTTTAATATCGCCAAAAAACTCCATGATCTTGTACTTTAAATCAAAACGATATCTAGTCTACCAGATTAAAATTCATGAAGTGAAACATTCTAAAACAGTAATGAACACAAGGCAATTTAATATGTGTAACCCATTATATATTTTCCTAAACAAGTTAGAGTGTCAGGTTGCATTCCATAAAGAAAAGTTTTTATATTTAATTACACAGGAATAAAATGACAGAGGAACCATTTTTTTTTTTTACCCCGACACCTAAGATAATGTAATGTATTGTTCTTTCAGTGGGAGAAAAATTAGTTATAATGAACTTGTAATGGAAGTGAAGTGAGAATATTTTAATTAAAGAACTTAGCAAAAAAAAAAAATCAAAAGATAGCAGAGCAAAGGACATGATCAGAATGTTCACAAAAGAGACAAAACAAATACATGTAAAAAAATTGAGCAATAGAGAAATGCATGGTAAAACAAGAAGTCGTTAGTCTCTTTTTGTCTGTTAAATTAGTAAAGAATTAAAAAGGAGAAATCCTCTGGCAAGAATTTGGTAAGACTGGGAGCTCATATGCTTGTTGTAGGACTGCAAAGTATTTTTATCTTCCCAGGAGCAATCAGATAGTATATATCAAGAACTGAAAAGCACAATATTTAACCCAGTCATTCTGTATCTAGAAATAGAAATTCTCCTAAGGAAATAATTTGAAATGTGATGAAGATGAATGCACAAAGATATTTTATTACAGAATTAATTATAATAAAAATAAAAATGCAAATATCCGCTAATAGGGGAGTGGTTAAGTACATTACAATATTACATGATATAATGATCTAGCCATTATGAAAAACATTTTGAAAATTGCATGATGTAATGAAATATGGGAAAATTCTGATGTAATGTTATATGTATAAATAGTACCATTACAACTGTAAAAAAAAAATCCTGTCTGGAAGGAGACATCAAAATGTTATTAGTTCTTATTGAGTTGTAGCATTTGGCAAATTTTGTTTTATATATATTCTAAATTTTCTACATTGAGTACATGTGATATTTATGATAGAAAAGAAGAATGATAACAAGCCTGGGCTCTGAGTCTGTCAAATGAGACCAGTGTTCTTAAATTTCTCTGAGAAACCAGCTTTGCTGCCAAGCCACATAGGCAGATGACAGTTGGGGCTTGAAGGTGTCTGTTCAGAACTTTCTGTTGGGGAGACAGTGGCTGCTGCCATTCATCTTTAGACATCTGCCACCACAGGGTTCTTGAAGAAATCCTCCGAGGATCGCTTATTTGAAAGGCGAGGCAAGACAGTCTATGGCAGCCACTCCTGAGACCCCTCCTGTTTCTCCCTGCAGTTAGCATGGTGGCTCTCCTGGTCTGGTCCAGCAGTGGCGCAGAGTTGTGTGCAGTGAGCTCGGGACCCAAAAGCGCTGTGAGGTCTCTGTGCTGTTTTAGAAGACGGCTTTACAGAGTGTCAGCACCCACGGCTGGAGGAGGGCATTAGCATCTTGATGTGACTATTGCGTCCCGGAAGAGCCCTGCACCCCACCAGCAGGCGAACTCGGGGCTGACTCTGAGCAGATGATGCTACCAGGGAGGTCAGACAACCCGGGAGCTGTGACAGGGAAGCAGGCCTAGCATGGGCAGCCTTGACTTCCCGACGTTACCCAGCCCTCCCAAGTCAGTCCCCAACAAGTGTCTTCCCATGTCCATCAGGCCAATAGAATGTGTCCAAGTTCAGTTCAGAAGCAAAACAAATCTTCTTTGATCAAATAATGGCCAAGTTGGGGCTGTCTTTCTAAAGCACGAGGTCTCCCTGCAGGCAGTAGCGGGGGGTGCATGTGCGCGCGCGCGCGTGTGTGTGTGTGTGTGTGTGTGTGTGTGTGTGTGTGTGTGTGGTGGGGGGTGGGGTGAATTCTCTGGCTGCGCTGCTCATGTGCCAGATTGCAGTGCCCAGCACAGCATCTCTGCACACGGCCTGCCTCCAAGCTAGGTGTCGGGTGCAGCCTCTCTGCACACGGCCCCTGAGCTGGGGTGAACCAGGCACAGATGTTTCACATGAGGAACTGAAATCACTGGTGCTGAGGTGCCCTGTAAGCAAGTGAAACTAGACAAGGACCAAAGGAAAAGAGAAAAGGTTAGATAGAGTTCATTTTATTACCCAGGTTCCACTTTCATTTTCCGGGAATTCTTAGTGGGCTTGGCGGGTAACAGCAAGTCTCGTCTGTGACTCCTCTCCAAATGGCATCAGCCAAGTTTGCTTGATAGGACTGGTTTTGTTCAATCTGTTGAATCCATCCAGGCAGTTATAATAATAAGGATGGTCAGCACATATGCCAGGCCCTTTACCTATGGTATTTAATTTAACTGCATCTTTGCCACCATCCTGTGGGGGCGATGTCATTATCCTCGTCTCACAGGTGAGGAAACGGGTCTAAGTCTCAGTTACAAGACAGCAGATCTAAGATTCAAGGTCGAGTCCTTGCAGTTCCAAAGCCTATCACGCTCATAACCAGTACGCTCACGTCTCCCAATCTTAAGTCGTTTTAAATGTGTCACTATTTTTACCAAAGCCATGTATCATTAATTTTTCTTTAAGTCAATTTATTTTTGTTTTCCATTAAATTTAGCCTTATCCTAAGCAATAATGGGAATGGAATCATGAGTTTAATGTACTATGCGTGTGTGTTGTGTGTATGTTTCAAATGCTTAGACTTTAAAAAAAAAACAATTTCAACAGAGGTTTAATCCCTGAACCTTTTAAAATACTTGCAACAGCAGAAGATGTGTACCATTTGGGGAAAATACATTGAAGCTGCTTTCCTTAGACTGGACCAAAAATGCTAATAGGCTACTAACCAGGTGCTGTTCTTATTAGTAGTTTTATCTTCCTGCCTTTGGTAGAATTGGCCCAGTGCTAATTGCTTCTCGACGTACTTATCCCAAGGCACATGGTTGCTCAGAGGAAGCTGCCATCTCCTCTGGTTTTCCTTTCAGAGCTAGGATGTCCAGCATGCGCTGAACTCAGACACTCGCGGCCTTGCACGGGGGCCGTCCAGCCTATGAACCAAGCATGTCAGGCCTTAAGAGATGAGAACAGTGGATCTGGCTCATTTGTAAGCAGCTCGATGACTTCCATTTAATACTAAAATTTGCAGTGTCATTTTGGGGAGGAGATGGGGAAGCCCCGAGGACCACTTTATTTTACTTTATTGTGTGGGACCTGGCAAGATAGCTGAATCCCGTCAGACATGCGCTCAGCCATGAAACATTTACCTGTGAGAAGGTCTCTCAGGGAAAAATGAGTATCACTTTACCTCTATGCTATACACGGATGACACTTTCACTACGGTAGTGCTCTATGCAGACAATCTGAGAAAAATCTGGAAAGCTGCTAACTTGCTGCGTGTACAGAGCCTTGAACCAGGAATTGGTAGGCCTTAGCTCTTGTACCAGCTCTTTTCATCTTCTCCAGGCTTCTGTTTCCTGCTCTGGAACAGAACCTCCCTCCCCAGGGTGCTGAAGTGTACCCTGAGGATGTGAAAGTGAACAGTCATCTGGAATCTCTTTGCTGAGGTCGTCACTATGACTCATCTATGTCTAAAATCAGGGGGTCAGAGCCATGGATTTCGTACTGTTTTCCAGCCTGTGCACGTCGCCTGGGCTTGTTGGTTAGCTGAGTAAATAAGATTGATGGTGGCATCTTCTGTTTTTATTAAGCTTCAGAAACTTGTCCGTGAGATATGGCATTGGCCTCTGCACTGAGGCAGGATCAGGAGAGGAATGAAGGAACATGCAGGATAGGCCAGTCGTCTTCACCCTGAGGAAAATGGAAGGAAACCAGTGTGGCCAGGAAGGGAAACAGCACCAGGGATAACCACCAAATATTTTGGTCATTGGTCCAAAAAACCGGAAATGTGCTGAAAAAATAGGCGGTTAAATTCAGTTATTCCAAGACTCTGTATTCTGATGAGATGGCAGTAAGGAGTCATTTGACCTTTATTTGTGGTCATCCTGTCTGGAGAAATTTAACTTTGGCGGCATGTTAACCCTGAACAGCCTCCTGATCTAGGCAATGATTTTAATAACAGTTACTATGCTTCTTCTAGGAATAGTTTATGTGAAGCACTGTGGCAGGAAAATTAGGTCTCTGAACTCCTCACTACCGTGCTTTCCGGTGGGCAGCATCACTACCATTTTATTGACAAGAAGTTTGGGCGGAAGGTTCAACCCCATTTCTGAGGCGGCTTAATCAGCGGCAGAGCCAGGATGCAAGAGTTTGGTCTGACTCCCACACTTGTGCTTGTTGTAGGCTACTTTTCTCTACACTCAGTAATTCTTCTGGAGGTGTTAAGTTTAACCTGGCTTTTGTTGACCTGAGTGCCAAGCCCTGACAGTCCGTTAAGAGAACTAAGGAAAAACATGTCACTGAATAAGAAGTCTGAAGTTTATTACATTAGTTATCATACAAATAGATTTTGGAAATCACTTATCTAATTAACCATTATGATTATTAGTCAGTTGTTTCTATGGAGACAACTCTATCTTATTACTCAAAATAGACACTTGTTTATGCACGTACTTCTGTGCATTCTAGACATCAGCACGTGCAGTTCTGGCAACGGGAGGAAGGACTCCTATTCTTTGAGCGTGACGTCTGTAGGCTAACCTGAGTCCTATCTTGTTAATACTCCTAGTTGACCACCTCCGGCTCAGCCCTCCTCAGTGTCACAGCTGGAGAGCAGTGGCTCTCAAAAGTGGCTATACTTCGGAGTCATTGGGAAGTGATTGTCCATGCCCAGAACATCAGCATCCCGGCGGGTGAGAACCAGAGATCAGCACTCTTAAAATTCCCCAGGTGTCTGTAACGCTGAGTGCCAAGCGCTTTCAGTATAATCGGTTGCAAGTATTTCTACACAAATACGCACGAAACTCTCTCTCTGCAGGCATGCCAGAACATGAAACAGTGATTCTCTAACCAGGTTGTACACTGGAATTACCTGTGGAGGAGGGGCTCAAAACCTACATGGTGGCTGGACCCCATTCTCACCAGATGTTTTAGTAAGTGGTCCCTGGAGGGGGCAGCTCAAACATCAGTGTTTTTAAAAAAAGCCCTCCACCTCATGCTAATAAGCAATCAGGTTTTGAAGCACTGACTCACACCTACTAATCTTGGGAGGAGGCCTCTGGCCCAAGTTTATTGTGTTTCCACTACATTAATTTATAGTAAGGCCTGATGCTTTTCAATAGATATCTTCCAGGTTCTAACATTAAGAGTTCAATAGGAAAAAATTAAATTTAAATAAAATTTTTCAGCTGCATAGGGGTGAACATCTTGCCAGCTTAGCTATTGAATACTGGTAGTGTCAATTATTAAGGAAGTCGTATTGGGTATCTGTGAGGGACAGGGAGGTCTAGTTTAGTTTTTCTATTTGGCCTATTTCCTATAATTTGAAGCCCATTTCCCTCATAGAAATGAAGAGCTTAAAACAACAAAAGCAACAACAAATCAATGACCATAGCACATTATGTTAGAAAGTTAAAAATGCTCAAGCTGTTTAATAATGTAAAATAACCATGCTTGTATTAACTGTTCAATAGTAAGCAACTATCTGTCATTTGAATTTCTTCCCATTATTTCGGCCCAATGGTAATTCTTTCACTTTTAGTGTGTGTAGCTTGCCTGTTTATTCCCTTTCCCTCTTCAGATTATAATAGTTCTGAGTCCACAGTGGCTCCTTTATCATCGTGAGAGAGAAGTTTTCTAATGACTCAGATTTCTAAATTAAACCTAAAATGTTTACTGCAAAGATGCCAGGCACACATTATGCATCACTGTTGCTATACAATAATATAATTCAGATAGAAATTACTTTCGCAAACGGCAATCAATTTTTGCTACTACTTCTTGCTTTCTTGACAATCTGGTCAGTGGACTGTGGAAAGTGCTTTTACTTGATTACTTACGTTGTTGATAATCATTGTGGTTTTTGGCAGAGCTAAGGCATTATTTCACAGACCTGCATTGCAATGGGGAATGGGTGTAACTTTAAAACCCAGCCAGAGTTCCTGTGGCTTTAGCCAACACCAAGGAATGTACAAACTCAAGCACAATTCTTATGAGACTTCATTATTTTTTTATGGTGGTTTGCCATGGGCCAGTCCACACAAGGGGACAGGGTAAGCAAATATGGAACCATGGAGGTCTGAGGTTCCTCTACAGCTCAAAGAGTCTTATACTGTGGAGGCCTCTGTTCTATATGGAGACATAAAGAACACCCTGTGTGTCTCACCTAATGCCCAGGACACATATCCTTTCACTTGGAACTTTGGATTTGAAAGGAAGGAAGCATGTTTAAAAATGTGTGTGTGTGTGTGTGTGTGTATATTCCAAAACCTATGATGCCACTTGGCTATCTTCCAAAGACAGAGAGAACCACTACTGCAGGCCGAAGGCTTTATTTGGATCTAAATGTTGAAAAAGGAATAAAAGAAACAGAGACCTGAAATGTGGCAGATACCTTTTTTGGAAGTGACTTTATGAGAATAAAGAATGATGGAAAGAAGCAGAGCTATATTGAATGATTGCTTTATCACATTTTGCCAACTCCTATCCTTGACTTTTCAACTTTTTAAACATTTCAAACAAATCAGCTATTCCGTGGTTGAATTCTGCGGGAAGAAATTGACTCTGATTAGTCCAAAACCACCTCAGCAGCCAACTGAAAGACTAGAACTAGTTTAATTTCTTAAAAAATCAACAAGGATTTCAGTTATAAAGTGGAATATCTGTCTTGCTAGAACCTAAGCTAAGACCTCTAATTCCTTTTAGATAAGTCAGTGAACAGCTGTCAGATATGTGAACAAATTTTGGACACTTGAGAACTGTGACTTGGAACCAGTGACCTGGAGGTCCTCTGTCCTTATTCACGCACCCCTGAGCCACCTGCTTTGGCACAATACACAGTCATTATACACATGGCATCACCCAGTTGTGAGAATCCACTGGTGTGTTTTTAGAATTTCCAGTATTTTTCTAGTTCAGGTGGCACTTACTTTGGACTGCTTTTGGTCTCGATGTCCCCATCCTATTTAGTGACACCACCATCCATCAAGTCACTAAAATCAGAAACTGTCATTATCTTTTAGTTGATAAGCCTTGTCTATCTACCTCTGTGTCTCATGAGTCCCTCATCTTGTCTGTTACCATCACCTGACTTCAGGCTTCTTCTTGAATAGCCACATAGCTTTTTCACTCACCCCCCCAAGCATCCTTTCTTCACCTTGCTGCCAGATTTTCATCTTAAACCAGAGATCAAATGTTATTGCAGTGCTTAAGTTTTTCTTTGTCTCCTTGATTATGTTCTGATTCCTTCTGTTATTCCTCACCCTGGTCATCTAAGACTGCTCTGGTCGCCCTGCCTTCCGACTGATGTGCTTTCTGACTCACGTGCCTCCTGATTCACATGCCTCTTCTTCTCAGCTCTGGTTTTACTGGGTTGCCTTTTCTTCTAATGGCATATGTTTCCATACGTTTCTGTGTTTATAGCCAGTTGCTCCTGCTGTTTGTTCTGCCTACAATTCCCTTCCTCTTTTTCTTGAGAGATCATAGCTCACTCCTCTTGCAAAGCCCACATCAAATACCCCTGCTCAGAAGTCTATTCTGCCTCATGAGACATGGGATACTCCTTTTAACACTTAGGTGTATCTGTTGTCATACTCCTCCCCAGGCCTACTCATTCCATAAATATTTGTGTATTTATGTGATTTTAACATGAGTTCCCTAGAGACCAGACCTTTTTTTCGCCCTTATCTTCCTAGTAATTGGCACTGCATCTGTCCACGGTAGAGGCTCCATCAATATTAGATTGAATTAGCATTATGAGGGCTCCCCTGCTAGCTCAGTTGGTAAAGAATCTGCCTGTAATGCAGGAGACCCAGGTTCGATTCCTGGGTTGGGAAGATACCCTGGAGGAGGAAATAGCAGTCCACTCTATTTATTTTTCTTTTTCTTTTTTTGCAATCCACTCTGGTATCCTTGCCTGGAAGATCCCATGGACAGAGGAGCCTGGCGGGCTACAGTCCATGGGGTCGAAAGAGTTGGACATGACTTAGCGACTAAACCACCAGAATTATGAAGCACAGCCTTTCTACATGGTAGCTCCTGGAAGCACTGCAGATTGGGACATGGAGATTCCAGCCCAATTCCCTATCAGACCTGCCATTGTATCTTACATGGGTTGATCTGTATGCCCCTTGAATTCTTTTTGAGCTTAAAAATTGAGAGTAAGTCTAAAAGTGGCCAGCTACTTCTTTCCTGTGCTGTTTGCTCCGTCTGGCCTCTTCATGAACTCTCACGTCTTCTATTAATAATCATTTCTTCTTATTGCCTCACCTTTGCTCTCGTGTCGGTACTGCCATAGCCACTCCAAAGGCCAGCTTACCTTGCACTTCTACTTCCAGTCTTGCCTGAACCTTCCAGTCTAGATTTTCTTTTGTTGAACCTCTCTAGGACTTTAGAATCTCTTTCCTACTATTCATGATTTTATTACATATAGATTTATACTGTTTGATAGCTATTTGACTACGTAAGTTTTTTTTTCTGCTCAGTTCAACTGAGGACTACTATAGTGTATAGCATAGGGTTTTAAGACCCTGATGCTGGGAAAGACTGAAGGCGGAGGAGAAGGGGGCAATGGAGGATGAGATAGTTGGATGACATCATCGACACAATGGACATGAGTTTGACCAAACTCCAGGAGATAGTGAAGGACAGGAAGCCTGGCATGCTGCAGTCCATTGGGTTGCAAAGAGTTGGACACGACCTAGCTACAGAACGACAAGCTTGATGTTGTTGCCAACAGAGGCATTCCAGTGTCTTTCCTGGAGGCCTTGGATTTGCTGTACCAGATATGTACACATCTGCTTAAACTTCAGATATAAAATGGGAAACATAATAGCACCTATCATATAGAATACAGAAGAGAAAATATATCTGAAACACTTTTGTACCTGATGAATGTCTTGGTAAGTGATAGTTATTATTGTTAAGAACAGTTTTAATCAGAACCTGTTGAAACTGTTTTATCTTCTATCCAAAGCCTACATAAGTAATGACTGATCCTTTGAGGTCTTTATCATGTTGCCGGATAATTATGATGACTAGTTTGGCAAACAGTCAGGTCATGCTTGGTTCTCCATTGCTCCACACAGAGTGCAGAATGGCCAATGCAGGTACTGACATCGTGGTTTGTGCAGTGGTGTCTTGTGGCCCAAATGAACCACAAGAGCTTATGAATTGTCCTAAAACACACAAAATGTGATTCATTAGACATTAATAAACAGAGTATATTTTTGGTGCTATCATACCCAGACTATAAGGTAATTGAAATAAATCTGAGACATATCTCCTGAAAGAGGTCTACTCAATCTTCAGCCAAAGGAGGAAAAAAAACCTACAACCCTATCTCCACAACACAATGACATAGGAAGTATTTGTTTTTAAAACCATTTCATTGTGCTTTCTTAATTTCTCATATCTCATCTCAGAAACTCAGAATTAACATGGCAAAAGTCCATTGCTTTGAGTTTAGGAAAAAACAATATAATTTTTCTCTATCTTTCATAGACTTTGCTTGTTGGGCCAGAAGCCCGACTCAATTGGACACAGCTGCACTCTGAACTTACATCACTAGTTAACATTTCCACTTCGAAGCATTCATTTGGCTTATTTGTTCCAGAAGGTTTTCTGTTCCCTGAGTAAATGTTTCGCTATGCTGTACCCACAGATTCATAAACTAGTTCAGTGGCTGATTTTTCAAGACTGTGATTTAAAGAGCCCATGACCTATTGAAAAAGCTGCATCTATTTTCACCATTGGATATGAGGCCTGCCCTATACCCTGTTTCAGTATAAGTTAGGTTTTGTCTTTGGCCCTGAATTTCCACCTGTGAGGCTATTTTCTACCCGGAGAGAGTTAAATCTGCAGAGTTCATCTGGTGTCTCGTTCTTAACTGTACCCTAGTCCTTCTTAAGGCATTAATAGTTCAGTGGTAACTCACTCCAGTATTATTGCCTGAAAAATCCCATGGATAGAGGAGCCTGGTTGGTTATAGTCCATGGGGTTGCAAAGAATTAGACATGACTTAGCAACTAAGCAAAAGTCATTATGATTGCTCATTCATACATGAAGCTTGTGAGACTGAAATTTGGAACTATTTTAAGATTTTTTATAGAAAAAGGATGACCTGGGTGAATCAGGTTTTATGATAGAAATGATTTTATCCATTATGGTATTTGAGGCAACAGGCTTTGATCCTTATTTCCCAAGTTGAATTTGTCTTTCTAAACTTACTATGGGCTTCCCTGGTGACTCAGACAGTAAAGAATCTGCCTGCGATGTAGGAGATCTGGGTTTGATCCCTCGGTTGGGAAGATCACCCAGAGAAGGAAATGGCAACCCACTCCACAATTCTTCCCTGGAGAATCCCATGGACAGAGAAGCCTGGCAGGCTACAGTCCATGGAGTTACGAAGAGTCGTACACGACTGAGCAACTAGCACTTTCACTTTCCACCATGCCTAGCTGGGAAACCTTAATTATGTTACTGAAGTCCTCTGGGATTCAATATTACCATCTAGAAAAATGAAGATAATAATAACACCTACCTGTTAGGTGGCTGTAACGCTGGTACCCAGTAAACACAAAAAATACTTACTATAGGCTTCTGTTGGTGTGTTTCTCATGAAGAAAGACCAAGATTCAAGTACTTGGTCCTTGATTTGGAGTTGTTCATTGACTAAAACCCGGGCAGTATAGAAGAAATAAGCCTAGCAGTAGGAGAGCACCTAAATGCTGGAACTACTCACTGCAGGGTGGCAGGAGGAACTGGGGGTTGGGAAAGCTTGGGACAGTACAGGAGCACACTGCTGGTGACTATCATTCTGTTGGTGGGACTCGGCATCTCTGTGTGCAGACACCCTCTATTTCACAGATGAAGCAACTGAGACCTTGTCATATGTCTCACTTCTCTGCTTCAGTGAGATTCAGGGTATGGGGAAGATGATTTCCATGTTTCCCTCCTTTTCACTTTAATCCCTACTGAATATTGGGACAGATTTTATCCAGTACACCAGACGTGTATATTACCTACCAGACGTGCTTCAGAGGTGGCGAGAATTGTCCTCTAATGGACAAACAGGATGTGGTTGTGTGGGGCAGTGAGACTGGCTGGAGAACTCCCTAAGCTGCATGCCAAGTTGCTCTGCTGACACCTAGCTGAGGCCAGACAAGCCTGCCCAAGGCCAGGGCCCTGGCTAAGGAAGGGTGGGTCCTGGGAGCTTACTGCTATGACACATAGCATCCACATCACTGGTTCCTTGAGTCATGTTGCCACTTGTTCCTCCACTTCCAGTTCTCCTGTTCTCAGGCATGCCCAGCCAATGACTGGGTCAACAGTTGAGGTCTGTAAACCTTGCAGACCTTTCTCAGGGATTAAAGGGCTGCCCGTTCTGTGGCTACTGTGGTGCCTGGCGCATTCTCCAGGATGGCCGTGCATAGGAAATATACTTCTACAGTGGAGACTATCTAGTATTTTATGTTGACATTGGTGTGTGGTCCCTATGGAATATTGGTAAGATGAGGAAAATAGAGGGCATGACATTTTAATACATGTCAAGATGTCTTTAAGGGATGAGAAAAGCCTCTAATTAGCTAGCACCTATTTGGAATGATTCCATATGTTATGTGTTAAGACACTGTTGGAGAGCTTGGCCAGAGTTATACTCCTGCATTTTTAGAGTACTTGTAAAGAGGAGTGTTTTCTCCATGAGGATGTGAGTTACTTTGGGAGACTTGGTTATTTCTTCTTAAGAGTCTAATAGCATCGTTCAGTAGAACTTTTTGTGATAATAGTTACATTCTGTAATTAGCCGCTAGCCTCATAAGGCTCTTGGGTGCCTTGAAATATGGCTAGTATGACTGCGAATGGGATTTTTAGTTTCTTTAATTTTAATTAAACAGCCAGTGTGAATATTACCTACCATACTGGACAGCACAGGAGTGCAATACTACTGCCTAATTTATGGGCAGCATACCCAATCATTATATGTTAAATTGAATTGAACTTACATTCTTTAGGGCACTTGCTAAAAGATACCTGTATAATATGGTTTTCAAATTTATAGCATAATTTATTTTCAATAAGTCTAGATTTTCTATTCATATAACACTTTAACTAAAAACTTATTCTAATCCAAACCTAAACCGTCATTATTACTATTGCAGTGTTTTGAGACCCCTGGGCTTGGGGAAAGGAGAATCCCGACAGTGATGCATGACTGTTTTGCTATTTCCATAAATAATACTTTATAGATCCTCTCTGCCTTCCACAGGGCTTCCTAGATCATTTCCCAGTGAAACTGGGAAACTGGATATTTCATATCTCCACTGTCTCTCGGCTGCGGGTGCGGGGGGAAGAGAGTGAGTAGCACTTGCCATTGAGAGATGTCTAGGTTTGAATCCCCGTCTGCAACTTTGGAAAAATCATTTAAATCTTTATAACTTCAGTTTTTCTTGTCAAATGAGAATGAACTGAATTCTTTCAGCCCTAGGTGTCTTTCAGAGCTGAAGCATAAGAATCTTTGATTTAAAATGTGTGTAAATCTTTCTGAGCTGTGAAACACTCTACAAATATTTATGGCCATGGCTATTGTTGTTTTTTATCTCAACTGAAACTGGAGCATTTATTTTGGCCTCCATGGCATATTTTTCCACTCCCAAAACTAACTATTCAGCCACTGCCTGTGATAGAGCCTTATCACTGAAAATATTCAGGATTTAATATACTATATTATATGCCTCATAATCATGAAGTAGCATCTGTTAAATGCCAGTCTGCATGGTACAGAGCTGATCTTTGTGTAGTAGATTGGTTAAATGAAGCCAACTTTTCTGTGGTAGGAGAAAATTTGAAGAGTTCCCACTCACATTCAATATTGGCTTGATGATATACTTGCTTCCTGAGATAAGGAGAAATCTTGGTTCTGGTCCTACCTACAAGGTAGATTTATTGCATGAACTGCAAATTTTGTTTAACCTACATATAGATTGTCTAGAGAGGAAACTAAGTCTGTGATAGCAATTTTTGATCTGTCAGGTGATTGTACCTGGATTTCTTAATCTGCCTTTAAACTTGAAGATAAGGGGCATACCTAGTTCTTCATTCTTTCTGAAAACCGTGCTCCTGGAATCAATTGTTTAGAAGTATAGTACATATATAGTGAGTTGCTATTACAACTCATGCTACATGAAGATATGGACTTCCTCAGTGGCTGGCTCAGTGGTAGAGAATCCACCTGCCTTGCAGGAGATGCATTCCTGGGTCAGGAAGATTTCCTGGAGGAGGGCATGGCAACCCACTCCAGTATTCCTGCCTGGAGAATCCCATGAACAGAGCAGACTGGCGGGCTCTATCCATAGTGTCGCAAAGAGCTGGACATGACTGAAGTGACTAAGCATGCATGCTCATGCAGATACACAAGGAAAAATGTAACTTCTGTATTTTTCTGTAGCTTATCTGAGCTTTCTCTTGAATTTTTAATCTGTTGGGCAATAAAGAATGTATCATTATCATTTGCTGTATAAAAAATTACCCTCAAGGGCTGCAGTTTAAAACAATAAATATTTATTATCTCATGACTTCTAGGTCATTAATCTGGGTGTGACTTTGCTTGGTCATCTGGTTCAGGGTCTTTTAGAAGGCTGCATTCAAGGTGTCATCTAGGGCTAGATCTAGGATGACCAACTGTATGGGGTTGCTCAAGACTGAGTGGTTTCCTGGGATGTGGGACTTCATTGCTCATACTGGGAAAGTCTTGGGAAAACTGAGATGAATTGGTTACTTTCCTTGAGTTTCATCTGACATCTAGACTGAGGGATAATCTTTCAAGCTCATCCATGTCAGGTGGCAGGATTTAGTTCCTCATGAGTTGTAGGACAGAGGTCCTCAGCTTTTTCTTAGCTATTGTTCAGAAGCTTCCCTTAGATCCTCATCACATGGACCTCTCCATTGTGCAGCTTACAGCATGGTAGCTTGTTTCGTTAGAACAAGCAAAGGTGAGAAGAAAAGCGAGCAAACTGGAAACCAGAGTCTCTTTTAAATCAGATCTTTGAAGTTCCAACCCAACATTTCTGCTGTATTGCATGTGAGAAGAAAGTCATTAGGTCCAAAGAATACGCAAGCACAGTGAATTATTCAAGGCAGGAAATAGGGAGACATCTTAAGGAGCTGCCACTACAAGGGAAAAATAGTAAAATGTAGTCCATTTGGCAAATATGGGTAACAGTAATTTTGCGGTAATCATTCAGAATTTAAACTTTTCTTCTCTTCCTTTTCTGAGATGGCTTCTCAGTATATAGCAAGAAGAAGATCTACTGACCTCATGGCCATGGGAAAGAGGGACCTCAGACCATCTGTGCTGCCCTGGCTCCTCTGTTCTCTGCAGCAAGGTCCTTTTTATGCCTGGTGACTGCTGTTCAACAGCTGAAGTTGGCAGCTGGTGGACACATGCTCTGTAATCTCATGATTCAGTAGGGGCTTGACTGTCCTCTCTGCTGATTTGGTGTCCTGTCCATTCTTATCTCTCCCACCTGACCCTCTAGCCTAGCAGCTCCCCTGAGGCCCTTACAGTAACCCTCTGGTAAATTCTCCACCCAGTATCATCAGGTGTAGCCTGTTTCCTTTCTCAGGGCATGTGGAAACTTCTAGATGGTCTTGAGGTCGTATGAGGGCTGAGGGCGACTCCAAGGGGCTAAACTGAGCTTTCCTTCCGGCGCCCCACCTCCGCCTTCCCCACATACTCACACCATTCAAACAGTGTTCCCCGGATGCAGCTATTCTGTGACAACTTGCTCTGAGTCCCAAATGAGAAAGGAGGCAAAAGCACCTCCTATTTGCATACACCTCATTCTAGGCTCCCACCCCCATTTTGGGGGAGGGGCGGGCGTGGGGTGCGGAGGAGGCTGTGATGTTCAGTCCCATGTGCAGGCTCCTATACCCCAGGCACATGTTAGACCTGCCACTCATGGGCCAGGTCTGGCTCTTGCTGTGTTAAATGAGGTCAGGACAACTTGGAGTGGTTTTCTTTCCTTTCTTTTTTCCCTCTCTTCCCAAAGGTTGGCTTTCATGACTGTTGTCTTGAAGTGGATTTGTAAACGTCAGATTTATGACCCAAAGATGATCAATGGCCTCTTATTCCTTGCAGCAGTAAGCCTTTGGCTTGGCTGGTATGTCAGAGCTGCAGAGGAACATAATTTAAGGGGGAAAGTGTATTCAAAATGCCAAAAATACTATCCCCATTATATGCTTTGGGTTTTATAGCTGCAGGTGACTTCCTGGAGTGACTGACAGCCCTGGGTTGAGGTTCAAGGGCCTACTCATTCTAAAAATGGAGGAATTATTAAAAAAAAATGCTTTTCTAGTGGTAGTGCTATGAATCCAATATTTTAGTGCCCAAAACAGAGGTTTTCTGTGGGGTTAACCCCACAGATTGAAAGAACTGAAAAAAAGTGTATGTTTGCGTGTGGAGATGAGGGGAGGGGTGCTTAAAAAGGGAACAAGGACCGAAAGTGAAATGTAGGCTGCAGGGAAAATAGAAAGCATAAAATGTACATAGTGGGAACAAAATGGTTAATAGTTCTTCTCTTCCTAACCCTCCCAAGCAGCTGCATCCAGGGAGGGAAGTTTGCCATGGAAACACAGGAAGTATCAGTGATCTGGGCAACAAGGGAAGCTTTTCTTGTTCTATCCAAACTGGAAGTAGCTCCCTTCCCACCAAAATGCCTGGGGCTATACAACACTTCTCTTTGCGGTGGCACAGGATGTAGAGACTGAGTGCTATTTATGGCAGCAGGCAGCCAGAGATGGCAGTTTGTAGAATACACTTAGAGGAAGAACATACTCTGAAAAATAGAGTTGATGAGGAATTTGAATTAAAGGTGAGCTTTGAGTAATTACAGATAGAGAGATAGCATTAAATAATTGACTTTATTTAACACAGGAGAGTGTCTTGACACAGGAGAGTGGCCCTTTTAACCCAGAGGGAGAGACACAGACACATACAGAGAGGGGTTCAGCGTCAAGCAGTGTAAGAGTTGGATCCGAAAGAGGAAGGACTTGTAAATAGGACCACAGCAGAGATACTCCCCTCAGCCACACCTGGACATGGATTATGAAAAATTTCTTAGTGATGAGGGATTGTAAATTAACATCAGCCCTACACTGAATTAAATACACATTAAACTGCACATAACATTCAGTTTAAGGTATTTGAATATGAATTGTTTATAGTTTTTTTTTCCACTATGGGATTTGAGTGATTCTCAATGCATTCCTTTTTATTTAATTTTTAAATGAAATCTGCAGTTAAAGACCCCTCCTGATAATGTTACGTCTGTTGCTTCACTGGGAGTGTCTAAATAATAAATTTGGGTACACAGTGTGACCCAACCAGGCTAACAGCTCCTCTTACAGAATGCAGCTAACTGAAGCTCACCCCCACTCTGATATACCATGATTTACAAATGCAAAGGACAAAGGGAAAAAGGCACAAGATGAGAGAGGCTGACTGAGATACAAGATCAAAGGAGGAAGTGCAGAAGAGAGTGAGCAGGTAAAGGGTAGCATGACTATTGAGGGTGAGAGAATCTGTAAAGCTGTGGATGGATCTGGGAGGAAGGGCCTTGCATAAGTTAGACGTGCTTTTGCTTTTGGCTGAAGAATGAGGAAGGGATGTTTGAGGGATGAGGAATGGTTATGGTAGTGGGCTGAAAGGGCGTTGATTCTGTCCTGGCTTCAAAGACAGTTGGTACAAGTTCTTGGGAGAAAATACTAGCAAAAGCAGAAGAAACTGTTTTTCTCTGTGACCCAAGTGAAATGGTGGAGTGGGCATTCCTTCCAGTAATAGACTTGAATAGTGTTCCTCCCGGCCATCTTGGGCTTCCCTGATAGCTCAGGTGGTAAAGAATCCACCTGCAATGCAGGAGACCCCAGTTCGATTCCTGGGTTGGGAAGACCTGCTGGAGAAGGGATAGGCTACCCACTCCAGTATTCCTGGGCTTCCCTTGTGGCTCAGCTGGTAAAGAATCTACCTGGGTTCGACTCCTGGGTTGGGAAGATCCCTTGGAGAAGGGAAAGGCTACCCACTCCGGTATTCTGTCCTGGAGAATTCCATGGGCTGTATAGTCCATGGGGTTGCAAAGAGCTGGATACGACTGACTTGCACTTTCAGGCATCTTGAAGAATTGCTGCTGCTGTCTCATTAGAAGGCAGCCTTCTCCTGAGGGAGCACCTGTAACTGAAGTAGTGATGAGGCATTGCCCTTGGGCGACTTCTTGAGGCCATCTGCCAAAGTGGGGATGGAGGGCAGCTCTGGATCAGAAGAGGAAGCTGAGGGGGTCATCCATGGTGAGGCACTTGTAAGAGTTCACGTGGCACCACCTGAAAACACGTAGTTATAATTAGACCAAAGTTCCTGGGATGCTGTGTAAAAACATAGAGTCATATATCAATGGTATACTTTTGTACAGCATTTCTATTAATATACCCCTTCTGTACCAGGCTTCCCAGCTGGTGCAGTGGTAAAGAATCTACCTGCCAATGCTGCTGCTGCTGCTAAGTCGCTTCAGTCGTGTCCGACTCTGTGCGACCCCATAGACAGCAGCCCACCAGGCTCCTCCATCCATGGGATTTTCCAGACAAGAGTACTGGAGTGGGGTGCCATTGCCTCAATCCCTGAATTGGGAAGATCCCCTGGAGGAGGAAACAGCAATCCACTTCAGTATTCTTGCCTGGGAAATCCTATGGATGGAGGAGCCTGGGAGGCTACGGTTCCTGGTGTCACAAAGAGTCAGACACGACTGAGTGACTGAGCACATAGCACACCGCGTTCTAGAAGCATGCTATTGTCTCCATTTCAATAATTAAGAAACTGAGGCTTAGCAGTTAAATAATGTGCTTACTGTGTTAAAATGAAAAGTTTTAAAGCCAGGATTTAAATCACTATTTATCTGCCTACAAAACTTATTTATGTTGCCCACTATGCTCAATGAGCCCTTCGGTGCTTCTCTGCCAGGCCAGTACAATCCCAGAAGCAGTTGAAGTAAGAACTTTAAAAGGGCAGGTCATGTGCCAGATCTCACACACTTGGGAGATAATGGCTAGATCAGCTGGAAATGTCAACAGAATCCTGAGGACAGTGGCTCTAGGTACAGATCACATAGTCTCTGGTTAATGGAGGAGGAATTTTTTGGCTAAGCAAAACCTGAATATGGGTAAGTTTGCTCATGGTTGTATGATCAAGTGTTTGGGCACTACATGTGTTAAGGGTGGGTATTGATTGGTTCACCAGTGGTGGTTATCTTGGCCAAGTTGCTTAACTTGCCTAAAATCCATTTTCCGTCTATAAGATGAAGAATATGAAAGCATGTGTTTTCTAGGATTATTGTGAGAATTCTCCACAAATACATACTGTGGCAGATTATATTTTCCAAAGATGACCACACCAGTTACATACCCCAATTCCACACGTGTTTCTTAAATGTGACTGACATTCTCCCACTAAAAGTTGAGGTCTATATTCACTGTTTGACTCTGGGCCGACCTGAGTTCTCTGGTCAATGGATATGGCAGGAGTGATGCTATGTGACTTCCAAGGCTTGGTCATAAAAATGATTCAGTGTCCACCTGTTCCCTTTCTTAGGCTATTTGCCTTTAGAACACAGCTATCGTGCTGTAAGGAAGCACAGACCAACTCACATGCAGAGGTCAACATGGAGAGCAAACACGGCCCCCTGTAGACAGTCATCACCAAACACCAGACATCAGTGAAGAAGCTTTCTGACCATTCAGGTTCCTAGCCTTTGAATCTTCCGTCGGCAGCTCCAGAGAGCAGAGCCCAGCTGCTCCTACTGTGTCCCATCCAAATTCCTGACCCGCAGTATCAGTGAGCATGACTCATTACTGTTCTGTGCCACTAAATTTGGGGGTAATTTGTTATGCATCCATAGTAACTGGAACAGACTATGATACCATGTAAATCATACAAAAGAAAAATAAGATAGCTAGGGAATTTAAGTACCCCATTTCCTATTCATTAAGTTAATATGCATTTGCTAGAGCAAGTGTACTCAATCAAGAGTCATTCTGGAATCTAACAACTTCGTCACCGAATTGTCAGGGATATACAACGAAAACAGAGAAAGAGACACAGTGATACTTTTTATCTACAGATTAAACATGGTCTCTGGGCCCTTTTAACTTTTTGACAGAGAAAACAAACTTCTGTTTGCTGATCTCTAACAAATATTTTAGCTGAGTGCTCACAGATTTACTTTTAACTAAAGCTCTGTTCAGGAATGAGGAAATTCTAATAAGTAGCTCAGGGGTGGCTAACCTTAGCTCCTGTAGTAATAATAAAACTTTATATTTACTTGGGGTTTTTACATCCTTAATCTCAAGTGGGATTTTTTAATTCCTTTGTACAGATTTAGCATAGAGGCATACAGTAGCCATAGAATATAATGTGTGTGTGTTTGCTTCTCCTTGCAGCTGTTGGGGTATGTGAGTGTGTGCATACCAAAGAGAAATATGTGCAACTGAGGATGAAACAAAGAAACTAGTGACCACTTTTGGCACCTATGTACTTGTATTAAGAAATACAGCTCTGGGATAGAACCCTGAGAGGATTTGTAAACTGGCACTTGCCCAGTTGCTATGTGGTTACAAGGCAACCATCTCACTCTTGGAGAAATAAATACCATGGAAGCATTGGGCAGGCAAAGAAAGACATTATATAGTTGCTTAAAGATTCTGAAGGTCCAAGGTTTTACTTTAATTGCAAGCTGACAGGCTAGCCTGCAATAGTTTCAAGGATGCAGTAGAGTTGAGACTGAGTCAGAGGCAAAGGACGTATGTTACTCACTCACAGCAATAGCAGGAGCTGGAGAATCAGCATTTTACACCAGTTCCTAGGTCGTAGTTCTCATGGGATGTCTTGAAGAGCGCAGACAATACCTGTAAACACAGTGAGTTTGTTATAGGAAAAGAACAGGGTTTGTTAGGGAACTTGCATCTGGTGTAATATGCAGTCAACATGCTTGATCTTTGCTTCAGGGAGAGGCATTTTCTTTATTATAAACTGGACAGTAAGCATGCCTGCCCTTTGCTTCATGGGGAAACACTATCTCTATCTTTCAAGGCTGTAAGTAAACCTGATCTTTGCTCTTGAGGAAGATATATCCATATTTTAAGGCTGTTTGCTATATGAGTATGCTTGAAAAAATATTTCAAAACAAAGGGAAGTCAATATCTGTGCAAACGAGAAGTGCAGAAATATTGAGATTCAAGGAAAATTGTCTCCCAGTAGTAATTCCCAGTCATCAAAGATCTAAAGAAATTGCAGCACAACTTATGCTTTGTTCAGTGATCAAAGGTCAATTACATCTATATGCATTAGAGAAAGTATAGATATTAATGTGTGCACTGTAATTTGGATTTGCATATTTTTTTCCGTCTGGACTGTCCTTCAGGGTGGTCCCCATCACTGAGACAGCAGACAGCCTTAAAAACATTGTTTCCTTTGAGTTCAAGTTTATCTTTTCCTGTTGGTTTGGGGATTAGGTGACTGTTGAGACTCTGAACGTCATAATTCACAATGACACTGTGAAGTGAGTAGAGTAAGAGGAAATTACTCCATGGCTGGTATGAGGAAAGAGAACACGAAAGTGACAGACTGGGGGTGGCAAATGCAGAAAGGTAGTAACAAAAGCTGCTTCTGAGACTTGCCTAGAAGAGTAAAGGAGGCTTATTGGGGCTCAGCTGCTTTGGGTTAAAGAGGATGTTAATCGCTCACTACTTTCAAATATATTTTCAGCCATTTTACTGCTCTGCTAATTGGCTGCATCCTTGTGGAAAAAAAAACTAGACAAACAGCTTATTGGCCCAGGCAGGTGCCAAGAAAGATGGTTTTTTTTTTTTTTTTTGCCTGAGCTCTTGCTGGAAACAAAAAATGTCCTTGACAAATTAACATCCAAATTATACCATATTTGTGGACTAGAAATCATGCTACTAAGAAATGTCATATGCATTAATCTCTGGCTAGTGAATTACCAGGGACATCGGGAGAAGCAAATACAAAGCCACTCTGAATGACTGCTTTCACAGCCCAGGTTGCAAAGGAATCCAAAGATTTGGACTCAAGATGAGCTCACAATAGAAAATTATAAGGTAAGAATCCATCAAAGGCAGTAACTTAAGATAGAGACAATAAAACAATTTTGTTTCAAATAATTAGATAAAAAGAGATAAAACCTCTGAGAAAAGAGTAAGATAAAATGAAAAATATATAAGAAAACTTGGAAAAAAACAAAAAAATCAACAACCAAATAAATAGTTGAATTCTGCTGCTGGCCAGGATGGGATTACCTGTTTCTTTCTTAGTGGTAACAGTTGACACTCTGGACAAAGCATGACAAACAAGCACCTGAGAACCCTGGAAATTTAGCAGAAGCAGACAGATTGGGGAAAGGAGTCAAAGTTTGAAGGAGTGACCTATACAGAAGTAAATTTGTGATTTTTTTCCTCTCAAGTTCTCCATTTGCATTGAGATCTCCAATTGCAGAACTGTAGCTACTTTTTTTTTTTTAATTTTAAGCTTTTTATTTTATATTGGAGTATAGCTGATTATACTTTACAGGAGACTCAGTGTTAAAGAATCCGTCTGTAATGCAGGAGACTTGGGTTTGATCTGTGGGTTGGGAAGATCCCCTGCAGAAGGGAGTGCCACTCCACTCTAGTATTCTTGCCTGGAGACTTCCATGGACAGAGGAGCCTGGTAGGTTATGCTCCATGGGATCACAGAGTTGTACACAACTAACACATTCACATAGGTGATTAACAATGTTGTAATAGTTTCGAGTGAACAGCAAAAGGGATAGCCATACATATGCATGTATCCATTCTCCACCTGCTCCCCTCCTATTTGGGCTGCTATATAACATTGAACAAGTTCCATGTTAAACACTAAGATGAGATCTTTCTGGCCAGCTCTGAAAACCAGAGAGGATGTGGAGAATGTCAGAGGAGAGAGTGGAAGAAAGGGACCCCTAATTATGTCTTTGAACCAGAACTAATTCCAGGCTCATGCTGGACCTGGGCAAGCATGGGGCGGGTACCTAAAGCAGTATGGCGGCAGCTTTGAAACCTGAACTCGTAGCGGAGCCACTGCCCAGGGAGAGTGAGACAGACTTGTGTTCTAGACCTAACCGAGTTGATTGTCTGTAAAACAAACAAGTTCTCCAAGACTTTAGCAGGACCTAATGTTTTACAACAAAACTCATAACGTCCAACATAAAGTTAAAAATTACCCTAATGCCAAAAACAAAAAAGACCCCGGGAAAATGTGACCAATTTTTAAGGGAAAAAGACAATAAACACAAAATCCCAAGATGACCCAGAGTTTAGAGAGCAAAGACTCTTAACTCAGCTATTACTATGCTTCATATCAAGATATAAGCACTCAATGAATGGAAAGATAGAAGTTTTATGCTGAGAAATAAGAAACTATAAAATAGAACCATGTAGAAATATTAGAACTGAAGTACAGTATCAGAAATTAAAAAAGAATCCATGGATCATCTCAGCAGCAGAATGCAGATGACCAGTCAGTGAACTTAAAAGGTAGATCAATAGTAATTGTTCAATCTTAGTTGTTGTCATTGTTTGGGTACTGAGTTGTGTTCAACTCTTTTGTGATCCCATGGACTGTATCTCACCAGATTCCTCTGTCCATGGGATTTCCTGGAGTGGGTTGTCATTTCCTTTTCCAGGTTATCTTTCTGATTCAAAAATAGAACCCATGTCTCCTGCTTGGCAGGTGAATTCTTTGCTGCTGAGCCAACAGGGAAACCCTTCCGATCTTAACAACACAGCAAACAAACAAACAAACAAACACATATTAAAACAAAAAAAAAAGAAAAGAAAAATAACCTAAAAATGAACAGAGGCATAGGGACTTTGGAGACAATAGTAATATGTCTAACATTTTCATCATTTGAGTTCCAGAAGGAAAGGAAGGAGATTGGTATAGAAAAAAAAAATATTGAAGAAATAATTACTGAAATCATCCCAAATTTGAGAGACAGAAATTTACAGATTTAAGAAGTTCAGCAAAACCCAAACAGGATACACACAAAGAAAAATGAGCCCAGATATATCATAATCAAATTGCTGCAAACCCAAAATAGGAAAAAATAAATCTTGAAATAATACATTCTGTGCAAAGAGACAACAATTTGAATAGCCAAAGATTTCTCTTAGGTCATGAAGGTCAGAAAACTGTGGAACTATATATTTAAAGTGCTAAAAAAAAAAAAAGAATACTGCCAATCCAGAGTTCTGTGTTCAGTAAAAATATGTCAAGAAGGAAGAAACTCTTAGAAAAGAAGGAAACTATTAGAAAACTAAGAGTTTATTACCAGCAAATCTGGTCTAAAAGAAATACTAAAGGAAGTTAATTAGGCTGAGGGGAAATGGTACTGCAGGGAAACTTAGAACTTGAGGAATGAAAGAACAATAAAAATAGCGAATATCTGGGGAAATTTAAGGCTGTCCTCAAGTTCTTCAAATTACAACAGTTGAGAGCA
Source organism: Bos indicus (assembly GCF_029378745.1). Taxonomy (NCBI): domain Eukaryota; kingdom Metazoa; phylum Chordata; class Mammalia; order Artiodactyla; family Bovidae; genus Bos; species Bos indicus. Next base: position 90,167,138 of record NC_091760.1, on the reverse strand, counting down.
AAAATTATAACTGTGGTGGAATTATCAATGTATATAGATATAAAGCATATGACAGCTATAACATAAAAGGAAGAAAGCAAACAGATCTATATGGTTGTACCATATTTTACTTGAAGTGCTAAAATATTAAATCAAAATAGACTAAAAATTAGATATGCTCTTTTGTTTGTATGGCAGCCATGAAAAATTATGCAGTTTATGCAATTATAGTCCAAGCATCAATGCAAGTTTAAATAGAATACCAAAAAACATTAAAAAATAACCAAATAAGCTTCATACGATTGTAAAATAGTTATTGACCTAGTAACTCAGTACATGGCTTAATCATCTGGCTGACAACTGAAGAAAAAATATAATAAATTGAAAGCTAAATATAAGAAAATTGTCAGAGACACAGCAAAAAGAGATAAAGCAATCAATTTTGTTGACAAGGTGAGGCAAATGTCTTTTGAAAGGTTTAAAAGAGTATCTAAAGTGAATTAACTGAGTAATATAATCATTCATCAGTGTTTTCAGTTTCATAAGCGTTAGTTCACTGCTTATATTTTTTAAAAGTTTATAAAATATTTGTTAATGCCTTGAGTTTGGACCCTCTGCATGGGATGGGATTTTTGTTTTTATGCATTTTTATATTTCTGTGCACTAAAAGGTGATAACATAGTACTGTATAGAAATATACAACAAACTGTGGGAAATTCTTAAAGAGATGGGAATACCAAACCACCTTACCTGCCTCCTGAGAAACCTGTATGCAGGTCAAGAAAGCAGCAGTTAGAACAGGACATCAAACAACGGACTGGTTCCAAATTTGGATAGGAGTACATCAAGGCTCCTTGTCATCTGTATTGTCACCTGCTTATTTAACTTACATGCAGAGTACATCATGCGAGATGCCAGGCTAAATGAAACACAAGCTGAAATCAAGATTGCTGGGAGAAATATCAATAACCTCAGATATGCAGATGACGCCACTCATGGCAGAAAGCAAAGAAGAACTAAAGAGCTTCTTGATGAAAGTGAAAGAGAAGAGTGAAAAAACTGGCTTGAAACTCAACATTAAAAAAAAACCAAGACCATGGCATCCGGTTCCATCACTTCCTGGCAAATAGATGGGGAAACAATGGAAACAGTGACAGAATTTATTTTCTTGGGCTTCAAAATCACTGCAGATGGTGACTGCAGCCACAAAATTAAAAGATGCTTGCTCCTTGGAAAAAAAACTATGACAAATCTAGACAGTGTATTAAAAAGCAGAGACACCTACAAAGGTCTGTCTAGTCAAAGCTATGGTTTTTCCAGTAGTCATGGTTATGGATGTGAGAATTGAACCATAAAGAAAGCTGAGCACCGAAGAATTGATGCTTTAGAACTGTGGAGTTGGAGAAGACTCTTGAGAGTCCTTTGGACTGCACAGAGATCAAACCAGTCAATCCTAAAGGAAATGAATCTGAATATTCATTGGAAGGGCTGATGCTGAAGCTCCAGTACCTTGGTCACGTGATGTGAAGAGCTGACTCATTGGAAAAGTTCTTGGTGCTGGGAAAGACTGAAGGCAAAAGGAGAAGAAGATGGCAGAGGATGAGATGGTTGGATGGCATCATCAACTCCATGGATATGAATTTGAGTGAGCTCTGGGAGTTGGTGATGAACAGGTAAGCCTGACGTGCTGCAGTCCACAGGGTTGCAAAGAGTCAGACATGACTGAGTAACTGAACTGAACTGAACTGAGAAAGTGATAAAATGATACTGTTGTTTTGGGATCTGCTTTGAAGTATGAAGAAAACTTGGCTATGCTGTTTTCCAAGTTGTCCTCATTCTTGTGGGCATAAATATCTGTTGTTACTAATTTGAGGAAAGTGATTCTATAATTTCTGCATCTACCTAATGTGAATTGCAAAATTCCTTGGCAATACTTTAAATTCATTCAGCAACTCAAAAGGACATGAGTCACCAGGCTGAATGTGGAGACCAGCCAAGTCTTGGTGGGATCATAACAATGTGCTCACCTCTTGCTTTGAGGGAGCTGCCTGCTGGGAAGAGCAGAGGAGCCCCTGGGTGAGACAGCTCTCTGTGCATCTGGGGAGGGAGGCTGTGCTTAAAATGCACTGGAAACAGAATTTGGCAGTGATGGGATACTTGTAAGTTTTAGAGAGTAAGAATTAAGGTTGCCCAGTGTTAGCAGGTTACATGGTAGTCAAACAGGAACAAGGTCAGTTTTCATTCCAATCCAAAAGACAGGCTATGCCAAAGAATATTCAAACTACCATACAGTTGTGCTCATCTCACATGCTAGCAAGATTATGCTCAAAATCCTTCAAGCTAGGCTTTAGCGGTACATGAACAGAGACCATCCAGATGTACAAACTGGGTTTAGAAAAGGCAGAGGAGCCAGAGATCAAATTGCAGCATTTACTGGATCATAGAGAAAGCAAGAGAATTCCAGAAAAATATCTACTTTGGCTTTATTGACTATGCTAAAGCCTTTGACTATGTGGATCATAACAAACTGTGGAAAATTCTTAAAGAGATGGGAGTACCAGACCACCTTACCTGCCTCCTCAGAAACCTGTATGCAAGTTAAGCAGCATCAGTTAGAGCCAGCCATGGAACAACAGACTTACTCAAACTTGGGAAAGGAGTGTGTCAAGACTGTATATTGTCATCCTGCTTATTTAACATATATGCAGAGTACATCATGCGAAATGCTGGGCTGGATGAATCACAAACTGGAATCAAGATTGCTGGGAGAAATATCAGCAACCTCAGATATGCAGATAACACCACCCTTATGGCAGAAAGTGAAGAAGAACTAAAGAGCCTCTTGATCAAAGTGAAAGAGGAAAGTGAAAAAGTTGGCTTAAAACTCAACATTCAGAAAACTAAGATCATGGCATCCGGTCCCATCACTTCATGGCAAATAGATGGGGAAACAGTGGTTGACTTTATTTTTTTGGTCTCCAAAATCACTGCAGATGGTGACTGTAGCCATGAAATTGAAAGATGCTTGCTCCTTGGAAGAAAAGCTATGACCAACCTAGACAGAATATTAAAAAGCAGAGACATTACTTTGCCAACAAGGGTCTGTCTAGTCAAAGCTATTGCTTTTCCAGTAGTCATGTATGGATGTGTGAGTTGGACTATAAAGAAAGCTGAGCAATGAAGAATTGATGCTTTTGAACTGTGATATTGGAGAAGACTCTTGGTCCCTTGGACTGCAAGGGGATCCAACCTGTCCATCCTAAAGGAAATCAGTCCTGGGTGTTCATTGGAAGGAATGATGTTGAAGCTGAAACTCCAATACTTTGGCCACCTGATGCGAAGAACTGACTCATTTGAAAATACCCTGATACTGGGAAAGATTAAAGGCGGGAGGAGAAGGGGACAACAGAGGGTGAGATGGTTGGATGGCATCACCGACTCAATGGAGATGAATTTGAGTAAACTCCAGGAGTTGGTGATAGACAGGGAGGCCTGGTGTGCTGTGGTTCATGGGGTCACGAAGAGTCGGACTCGACTGAGAGACTGAACTGAACTGAACTGATGCTGGAAAAGATTGTAGACAAAAGTAGAAGGGGGTGACAGAGGATGAGATGGTTAGATAACATCACTGACTCAATGAAAATGAATTTGAGCAAACTCTGGGAGATGGTGGAGGACAGAGGAGCCTGGCATGCTTCATTCCATGGGGTCACAAAGAGTCGGACATGACTTAGCAACTGAACAGCAACAATAGCAAACAGGAGCAAATGCTGTAATAAGAAATAGAACAAATTTGTTATTTATCTAACCAACCACTGTTCTTCTCTTTAATCCTCTCAGCAACCCTGAATGGCAAACAATATCGTAAACACCTTAGTGATGAGGAAACTGAGGTTCAGGGAAAGATGAAGCCAAGATTCTGTGACAGATGTGTCTGGCTCCAAAGCCTTTCTGTTACAACCTATGTAATTCTTGGCATTATTGATGTCAGTGGACATCTAAATAGATAACACTTGTTTTCTGTTCAGGTGTTTGTAATATACAGGTGTGTGTGTGCGCTCAGTCACTTCAGTTGTGTCCAACTCTTTGTGACTCTATGGATTGTAGCCCACCAGGCTCCTCTGCCCATGGGGTTCTCCAGGCAAGCATACTGGAGTGGGTTGCCATGCCCTCCTCCAGGGGATCTTCCCCACCCAGGGATTGAACCAGCATCTCCTGTGGCTCCTGTATTGCAGGCAAATTCTTTACCACTGTGCCACTGGGGAAGCCCATATACATGTAAACCTACCTATAGGAATTTTTGAATTATATCTGTAATGAAAAATGTTTTCATTTAAATGAGACATAGTTCAGTGTGCAGTGCCGCTATTGTCCACATCATAGATTCACTTTGATGGAGCATCTTCTTAAGACCCTCTTACCTAGTGAAGGGGTCTGCGTCTAGCTTTAGGGAACAGGGTTGGATTATATTCATTACCCTGTGTGGCAGGCTTTGTGTGGAAGTCTGTTGTTAGCCTATCCATCACAGTTCATTTTATGTGTGTGCACACACACATACATCCTATCACTGTCTCAGATTCTGTGAAGTTAAATAAGTCAGTAGATAGCGGAGGTTAGTTATCTGTTTACTCTAGAGCTCTAGTAAGGAAATGCCAATAGGTGATCATAAACCTAAGCCCTCCAGAGAACACCAGGCCTTGGTAAGCTGAGCAGCTGGTGGATCCATCCTGTGTTTGTGCATAAGGCAGGGAGATGTCTAAAAGGTGTGTTTCAGGAAATTCTAAAAAGCCATTATAGTGGCCTCTTTATAGTACAACACATACCATTGGACTAATATTTACCTAATGAGCCCTATGTATTAGGTAACTCACTGGGCTCTAGGACAGAGAAGACTGGCGTGCTGCAGTCCACGGAGTCACAAAGAGTTGGACATGACCGAGCGACTGAACGACAACTGTGTACAACAGAGATGAAGAAGTCAGAGTCTATGACTTCTCAGCTCTCCCTATCCAGTGACAAAGAAGGACCAGAAAGAAAATAACCATCAGGGTTGTAGGCTGCACAATGACCCAGGTCAGCACATACCTAGTGCTGTGAGGTGAGGTGGGAGGGGAAAGCCATGGAAAACTGCAGGAAGATATTAAAGTTGGATGTTATGGTTCAGTTAGAATTCACCAGGGTTATGAGAACACAGGGCATTACAGGCAGAGGGAAGTGTCGGGGCAGAGCAGTGGAGTGAACTCTGCTCCTGGCCAGTGAGGAGTGCGTGGCTTGAGCTTCAGAGAGTTTGGAGAGGATGGGATAGAAATGTGGAAGCGGAGGCCAGAAAGGGTCAGAGGCCACATCACAAGGAATATAGCTTTATCTTGTTGGCTGCAGTTAGGGTGATGATAAAATTGATGGTTTCAACTGGGATGATTTTGAGAGTAAAGAGGAGATGCTAAAAATCTTTGGAATTTAAAATTTTGAATATTCATTTATCATAAACATGATTCTATTAAGTTTTTTGAAGAGAAAATCCCTTATTAAAATATGAAAAACATTTGTTTTTGAAAAACAAAAAATATGAAAAAAATCTTGTATATTAAAGTAAAAATTAAAAATTGCTTTATGTGAACAATAAAAATAATATAAGAAAAAGCAAAAATTATTCTTACTATAGCCACATATTTTAATCTGCCTGTTTATAACTACCTTGAATACCATGCCATTAGTATTTTTCTGAGGTTATATTTTTCCATATAATCTTATTTTTAATGTTTTAATAAAACAGCAGTGTTTAAAGCTCCTTTTTATGGTATGTAGATTACAATGTTTGATAACTCCAATGAACTCTTCTCTTTTTTTAATTGAGAAAATACTTTCCCTGCAGGCACTGAGAAATGTTCAAAACAAATTATGCTAAATGGAGGATATTCTCAATTCAATTTTTTTCATATTAAAATGTGTAAACATCTCTGGCTGTTTTCTTCTTTTCAGTGTATCTTTCTTCAGCAAATTTTTTATGAGATAAAATTCATCAAACAAGTTGTTTCTGTTTATGATGTTTTTGAATTTTTGCCAAATATAAATGTTGCAAATTATCAGCTTTCTGAAATTTCATTATGTTTCAGAACAGAATAAAATTTATTCAATGAAAAATAGTAGCTTACCAAATGACACTCCCTACAAGAAATATATTTTAAAGGACAATTATAGAATTTCAAAACAAACCTACATACCTTTAAGCCCTTGTCATTTAAGTAATTCAGTTTTTGCTTTGCTTTTGGAGGGGAAGTTTCAATGACTTCCTTGTAAGCTTTGTCTTTAGAAATCAAAATTCACTAAAAACTTCAAAAACTGATTTTTTTTTTTTTTTTTTTTTACATTTTCAGTACTTTATTTTCAACTAGTTTTGATTAAAATGCAAACAAAAATTAGACCGCTTGTTTACAATAAAGTTCAATTCCATTTTAGGACACTTAGGTTAACATAAAGAAAAAAGACTATTCAAAGGCTCAAACATTTTTAATATCCAATTGAATGCAGGCAGCAAGGCAAAAAAGTATGTATTGTCATGTGAAATAATGTTTTTGTTTTCATACCTGTTATTACAAATTTTTATGCAGTTAAATCATTTAAACAATGTTTATAAGGGTACAGTTCAGTTCAGTTCAGTCACTCAGTCGTGTCTGACTCTTTGCAACCTCATGGACTGCAGCACGCCAGGCCTCCCTGTCCATCACCAAATCCCGGAATTTACCCAGACTCATGTCCATCAAGTCGGTGATGCCATCCAGCCATCTCCTCCTCTGTCATCCCCTTTTCCTCATGCCTTCGTTCTTTTAATTTTGCAGCTGCAGTCACCGTCTGCAGTGATTTTGGAGCCCAAGAAAATAAAATCCGTCACTTTTCCCCCTATCTATTGGCTATAAAGTGATGGTACCAGTTGCCAAAATCTTCGTTTTTTGAATGTTGAGTTTTAAGCCAACTTTTTCACTCTTCTCTTTCACCCTCATCAAGAAGTTGTTTAGTTCCTCTTTGCTTTCTGCTATTAGAATGATATCACCTGCATATTTGAAGTTGCTGTTATTTCTCTCAGCAGTTTTGATTCCAGCTTGTGATTCATCCAGCCTGGCATTTCATTAACAAACAATAAAATATACATTATAACAAACAATAAAATACATTATACAATAAATGGCAAACTTTTGCAATAAGAATATTCAGACTGTTCTTTACATGCTCTTTGTCAGAGTTGCTCAGTTTCTTTTTCCTGCACGTATTTTCATTTATATTTATTTATTTTCATGTTTCCCACTTGACTATCCATGTGTTAGTCTGTGACATCTTATACCTTGAATACAGTGTCTCTGAGCTGGAAGGAGTTAACTAACTTCCAAATATGTCAAAGAGCAGTTCGATTTATGAATGAATTATGAATCCTGTCTGCTGGCCTTGGAAGGGAGATATTTTTTAAGTTGGGTTTTGAAGGGATTGGGAATGGAAAGTTGGTTTATCACTGGTTATTGCTCAGATTTAACCAAATGTCGAGGTAAATCTTCTCATTGCATGTGATTCTCACATAGAACCAGAAGAGTCTCTGGGTTTATAAAGTTCAATTTAGCCACTCAGTCGTGTCCAACTCTTTATGACCCCATGGACTCCAGTATGCCAGGCTTCCCTGTCTGCCTATCACCAACTCCTGGAGCTTACTCAAACTTATGTCCATTGAGTCGGTGATGCCATCCAACCATCTCATCCTCTGTCGTCCCCTTTTCTTCCTGCCTTCAATCTTTCCCAGCATCAGTCTTTTCAAATGAGTCAGTTCTTCGCATCAGGTGGCCAAAGTATTGGAGTTTCAGCATCAACATCAGTCCTTCCAGTGAATATTCAGGATTGATTTCCTTTAGGATGGACTGGTTGGATCTCCTTGCAGTCCAAGGGACGCTCAAGTGTCTTCTCCAACACCACAGTTCAAAAGCATCAATTCTTCAGCACTCAGCTTTCCTTATAGTCCAACTCTCACATACATACATGACTACTGGAAAAACCATAGCTTTGACTAGATGGACCTTTGTTGGCAAAATAATGTCTCTGCTTTTTACTATGCTGTCTAGGTTGATCATAACTTTTCTTCCAAGGAGCAAGCATCTTTTAATTTCATGGCTACAGTCACCATCTGCAGTGATTTTGAAGCCCCCCAAATAATAATAAATTATAAAGTAGAGGTCCATTAAACATGCTATGACTTATTTTAATACAATTATTAATATCAATTTGGCAAAAAGTTCAAATCTAAGACTAGTGCTTAACTTGATGGGACACTCAGAGACAGAAACCAAGACTGTCTTCAGTAAATGGAAGCGTATTTTCTCTGTCTGGAAAGTACTGCTACAAGTTTTAAGCAAGGAAATCCCATCATAAGATTTGTGCTTTATAGGATAGATTCGGAATTCAGGCAGTGAGCAGTAAAGTTATGGTAGAAAGAATTTATAAAATGCAACTTCAAAGATTTTGGGCAATAGTAAGCAATTGTATGCTTTTAATAACTTTACTGTAGTTAATTTGGGGCTTCCCTGGTGGCTCAGATGGTAAAGAATCTCCCTGCATTCAGGAGATCTGGGTTCGATCCCTGGGTTGGGAAGATCCCTTGGAGAAGTGACTGGCTACCTACTCCAGTATTCCTGTCTGGAGAATTCCATGGACAGAGGAGCCTTGTGGCTACAGTCCATGGGGTCGCAAAGAGTTAGACATGACTGAGCTACTAACACTTTCACTTTCATAGTTAGTTTAGTGTGTGGTTAGTGTTACCTGGAAACTGGAGAATAGGATTGAGTAGAAATGTAACTTAGACAGGAACATTTTAACTGAGACTCAAGGTGAGGTGGCACTAGAGTACATAGCAGTCTTAACAGGAGTCAGAAATAAAAGGTGTCTGTCAGAGATGATTGCCTTTTGATCCCCAGTAACCATCTTCCTCTTTCTGTAATAGAATTCCTGGTTTTCAGCTGCACACATGTTATCGCAACCTCTTTTGAAAGGGGGTAGTGCAATATATCTAGCTTTCGGCTAATACATGCCACCAGGAATTCAGTACAGTTCCTGGAAGCATTTTGAAAGGGAGAGTAAATCCCCCATCCATCCTCTTCCTCACTGTCTGGGATGCAGAAATGATTGCAGAGCTCAAGCAGCCAACCTGGGTCATTAGTCCAGGAAGCTGCATGCTAAGAATGGAGGAGCATCAAGAGAAAAACATCAGAAGAGAGAAAGAGTTTGAGTCCTTGTGTTCTGTGACCCTGGACATCTTCCTCCCAAATTTGTTTCACATGAGAAAGAAATGAAATTCTGACTGTGTCATAGATAGTGTTTAAGCCATTATCATTTGGGTTGTCCTTTATATCTGCTGCAGATGGTGATTGCAGCCATGAAATTAAAAGACGCTTACTCCTTGGAAGGAAAGTTATGACCAACCCAGATAGCATATTCAAAAGTAGAGACATTACTTTGCCAACAAAGGTCCGTCTAGTCAAGGCTATGGTTTTTCCTGTGGTTATGTATGGATGTGAGAGTTGGACTGTGAAGAAGGCTGAGCGCTGAAGAATTGATGCTTTTGAACTGTGGTGTTGGAGAAGACTCTTGCGAGTCCCTTGGACTGCAAAGAGATCCAACCAGTCCATTCTGAAGGAAATCAGCCCTGGGATTTCTTTGGAGGGAATGATGCTGAAGCTGAAACTCCAGTACTTTGGCCACCTCATGCGAAGAGTTGACTCATTGGAAAAGACTCTGATGCTGGGAGGGATTGGGGTCAGGAGGAGAAGGGGACGACAGAGGATGAGATGGCTGGATGGTATCACTGACTTGATGGACGTGAGTCTGAGTGAACTCCGGGAGATGGTGATGGACAGGGAGGCCTGGCGTGCTGCGATTCGTGGGGTCGCGAAGAGTCGGACACGACTGAGTGACTGAACTGAACTGAACTTACATCTGCTGAACTTAATTCTAACTGGCATGAGTTATAATTATTAATTATAACATAATAAAATATTCACTTAAGAAAAGCTTTATATAACTTTATATTTGACCTTTATAAAACTTTTAGACAGGTAGAACAGATGAACTTCCTTTTAGAAAACAAACTGAGGTTCATATGTGATAATTTGCTTAGGGTCACATAGCTAGATAGGAATAGATCTAATATGTAATTTGAGGCCACTCACTTCAGATTCAGTTACCTTGTTAAATGTGGAGTTGGCACAGCACTGATAATGAAGAGAGGATCTTTGTAAGGGGAAGAGGGAAATCATGAAATGTGAATTTTATTCAGGACTAGTATAAAAAATATGCAAAATATCAGATATATAAAAGTTAAAGGGTATATGCAAAGTGGTATAGTTCACTTAATGCCTTATGTGCTTAATAAATAATGAATAAAAATGTCTTTGTTGGTATTTTCATGACTTATATCAATACTTTAAGATTCTGAGACAGAGCTTCATGGCACGTTAATGTAGGCAAGTGGGTATTTTGTAATTTAAAATTCTTGAGGGTGATGAACTTCATGCAGCTTGGAGTTTTGTTTTTAGGCAATATTCCATTAATATATACCTATTAGAGTAGCAGTCACATTAATTTTTTACCTTGAGAGATTAAAAATGAGCAAGGGAATATGAGTCATCTTTCTGTACTAGCATCAAACCTCAGCTGTGCTAAAATATGTTAATCTAATGGTAGGTTGGGGGATCTAAAAATCTAATACATTATTGGTTGGAAGAAATTCTAGTTATCTCTTTTATAGGCTCCAGTAACCTGAAAATATATTCTGGTTTATATTTACATATCATTTTTTTAAACCAATTTGATTCAATTATGAAGCTAATTCTCTACAGCATGAAGGCAATTATTTTCATTGCCAGTAAAATTTATTTAGAAGAATTAGTAAGTTCAAACTGAAAGGTTTGTTTAGAGGCAAAGTTCTCATCAAGTCTAAGATAATTACATGTTTTTAATGTTCTGTAAGCCAAAGGGTGGAAGGGGACAAGAAGAGATCTTTTGTTAGTCTTCTCAGTATTTTATGGGACATTCCAGGGGTTTCTTTAAGGTCCCCTCAACGTGCAGTTTCAAAATGTGATAACTATGTAACACTCAATAATAAGTGGCCTGGAAAATACTCACTTTACTTGACTAATCCGTCTAGAGATGCTTGGGATGACAGGTCATGAATTGATCTTCTGGGATTATGTCAGTGTTTAACCATGCCAACAGATCATGTAAACCCACTGAGAATCGAAGAGAAGGAAAAATATAAAAATTTCTAATGTTGCAAAATAACTATTGTTATATTATCAATTTTATTTGTTTATTTTTTTATATTATCAATTTTAAAATTATTTTTAATATATGTATTTACTATGTTAATCACTATATCTTATGACAAAATTTTTGACATGTTGGAAAGAATATTTAAGTGGGATGTACCATTATTTCTCTTTAGAAATATATCCTGATGAATATGTCCCCTGTGCTTTTTAAAACCATCACATGTCCATGCTACAAGATAGTTTTGAAAGAGTTAAAAGCTCCCCAGAGAAGTCCAGAGGCTACAGTTAATTATTAGCAAGTTCTCTTCTTATTAGATGCTTTTTTAAGATTAAGAAAAATCACTGCTCCTATTTTCCTGTGTTCAAAAGTCATATAAAGGCTCAATGCCTCAGAATGCTGATGGTCGCCTGTGGGGAAATACATTGCCAGGACTTGCAACTTTATCATGTATTTTTTATGTATGCTTAAAGGTTACATTGTGAGCTTAAACGTCTGTTAGTATTCGCAACACAGGGGACAGCTAAATCACCAATATTACCTAATTCTAAGTTTTCCTTCTGTTATAAACAACTCTGAGAACATAATGTTTCAGTGCTATTAGCCACAGAAGTTGCTCCTGGCCCTTTCCTGACATTTTCCAATGATAGCGATAGTGACAACAATCGGAAATAGGTTATTTTTAAATTTTAGAGCAAAATATTGAAATGATCCTAAGAGACTAAAACTTATATGTGAGGTGGTTCAGGGAAGCTAATTCCCAGAGGGGTAAAACCCTGAACTTGTAATAGAGCTATGGAATTGGTCACTTTCTAGCTAAAGCCGTTGGACCCAGTCTGCAGCATTACTGGAAATGTCACAGACATTCAAGATTTATTTGTGTTCTATGGAAAGCCTCAAGTCTTTGAGCATCTGTGGAGCACCTGCTTCTCTTAGAGCAGAGGACGTGCAGACACAGGACTGGGATGATGCTCTCTGGCACTCAGTGAGGGCCTTCTGGCAACGTGTCTGGTGCCCAGAATGTGGCTGAAGTACATTTACCTTTGGTCCTGATGAAGCCATGGGTGCGCTGGTGTCATGCTCAGGGACAGTCTCAGTGCTTATTTGAAATAAGGCAATGGCATCTGGGAGCATCTGGAGGATGGTCCTTTGAAAGAGTGCTGGCTTACTTAGGAGGAAAGAAAGTCCCAGTTGCAGTGTTTCTGTCTGTGAAGTTGAGGGGAAGCAGCACTTTCAGTTCTCTGCCTTTTCTTCTCATATGACCTGATACACACGCTCAGTCGCTTCAGTTGTGTCGGACTCTGTGCAACGCTATGAACTTCAGCCTGCCAGGCTCCTCTGTCCATAGGATTCTTCAGGCAGGGATAGTGGAGTGGGTGGCTGTGCCCTCCTCCAGGGGATCTTTCTGATGCAGCCATCAAACTCATGTCTGTTACTTCTACCTGCATTGGCAGGTGGGTTCTTTACCACTGGCACCATCTGGGAAGCCCTCTGATACACACACATTGCTGGTGGATTCCCTACTGTCTGAGCCACCAGGGAAGCCCACACATATTTACTCAAATACAAAACAAGCATAAAGAGTTCTAACGGGGAACTTTTTCGCCTGTCTTCTTTACTGTCTCCCCTAACAGAAAGTAGACAGCTAGATAAATAATTGTAGGCTCTTGGAGATTCACAGTGATTGCAGTAGTGTGCTGTGGTCCTAACGAGGCAGAGGTGAGAGGGACAGGGAATCAGGCGATGATGCAGGAATTGCTATGAGGTCTTCTCTAGATAGTTCCAGAGAGATGAGGTCAGCTGGGAGGTGGATCATCTCCACTGAGCCTTGTGAATTGGAGTTGGGGTTTCTCTGATGGTTCTTTCAGCCTCTCAAGTGGTTGAGGGTTGTGATTTATGTTGTGTGATGCTTGGAAAATCTCTAGTCATCACAAAAAACAGTACTTTTTCTCCTTTGTTTTCATGAAGTGGTCATCTTAAACATGCTGATAAAGATATTTCAGCAAGGCCTGAAGCCAGATGGGCATGTTCTGCCTGGGAGCCATTACCTGACTCAGGCTGTAAGCTTCTCATGGATTCATCTCTGTTCAGCTTTCTTAACACTCATCTGGTCCTGTGGGGTTAGTTATGTCTGCCTCTGTGTTCTTGAAGCACTTGCCACATTGAACACTAACTTTGTTTTTTATCTTTCTCCTATTGGATTGTGAGCTGCTTAAGATCAGAGACTTTTGTTTTATTTATATTTATATAAATTATAAACATATTAGTGCTTAGCAGTGCTTACACATAGTTGATATAAATAAGTGAATGTTCCAGAGTAACCTTTTGATATAGTTTGTAATTTTACTTATAAAGCAAAGGGCTTACCATAGAAATTTTGGAAAATGTAGATAAAGAGAATAAAATAAAATAATATTATACTATTACTCAGAGTGAGCATTGCAAACATTGATACGTATCCTGCCAAGCTTTATTCTAGGTTTGTGACTGTAAATTTAAAAATAAAAGAAAAAGGAAAAAATGGCATTATATAACACACTGTCTTACAAGCTGCTTAAAGTACCATTATATCGTGAATGTTTTTCCATATCACATATTCCCCTCTTAGTGCTCTTCTACTATAAGGTTCTACTCAGGAGTTCTTGACTTCCTTTTTATGAATGTAGGATAACTTACATGACCATTCTTCTATTTTTGGAAATTTGTGTGAGTTCCAATATTTCTCATGGACAGAGATTACCACAGTGAGCACCCGTGTGCATCCCTAGTAACTTAGGATAAATTCCTGGTAGTGGAACTGCAGACAGAAATACCCAAATTGCAGATAAATACCCCGTGGTGTGTCGCTGGATCGTTTGATAGTTCCATTGCTAATTTTTTGAGGAGCCTCCATACCGTTTCCTATAATGGCTGCATTCCTGTTAACATTCACATCAACAGTGCACAAACATTCTTGCAAATGCTTCTTATTTCTTATCTTTTCCGTAGTGGCTGTTCCAACACTACTTGTGTGAGTTGCTATCCCTTTGTGTTTTTTCGTTTCCATTTCTGATGGTTAATAATATTGAGCATCTTTTGCTCCACCTGTTTGGCATCTGTATGTCTTCTTTGGGATAAAGTCCATTCAGATCTTTTGCCCATTTTTAAATTGGATTGTTTTTTAACTATTGAGCTTTATGAGTTTTTTAATATATTTTAGATTCTAGCCCCTTATCAATATATGATCTGCAAATATTTTATCCCATTCAGTAGGTTACCTTTTCAGTTTGTTGATTGTTTCCTTTGCTGTGCTGAAGCTTTTTATTTTGACGTAGTCCTACTTATTTAAGTTTTTGCTTTTGCTTTTGGTGTCGCTTAAAACAAACAAACAAACAAACAAAAACACTGCCAAGTCTGACATCAAGGAGTTTACTATTTATTTTCTTCTAGGAGATTTATGATGTTAGGTCTTATATTCATTTATTCATTTTCAGTTATTTTTGAGTATAATGAAATGTGTACGATAGTGGTTGAATTTCATTCTTTTACATGTGATTGTTCAGTTTTCCCAGTAACATTTATTGAAGAGATTGTCTTTACCCCAGAGTATGTTCTTGCTTTCTTTGTTGTTTTTATGCCAGTACCAAAATGTTTTATAATAGTACCATACTGTAGCTTTGTAATGTAATTTGAAATCAGGGAGCATAATGTCTCCAGATATTTTCTTCTTAAGATTGCTTTAGCTATCTGGGATTTTTTTATGACCCCATACAAATTTTAGAATTGTTATATTCCTTTGAAAAATGCCATTGGAATTTTGAAAAGGGTCAAATTGAATCTGTAGATTGCTTTAGGAAGTATGGAGCACTTTAACAATATTGATTCTTTCAATCTATGAGGACAAAATATGTTTCCATTTATTTACATCTTCTTCAATTTCTTTCATTAATGTCTTAAAGTTTTCAGTATATAGATCTTTCACGTCCTTGGTTAGATTTATTCATAGATGCAACTAGGAATTCTTTTTATTCTTTTATTCTTTTTGATGCAACTCTACATGGGGTTGTTTTATTTCTGATAGTTATTAATTTATAGAAATACAATGGATTTTTGTGTATTGATTTGTATATTGCAATTTTACTGAATTTATTTCAACAGTTTTTTGATGGCGTCTTTAGGGTTTTCTGTATATAATATATCATCTGTGAATAGTGATAGTTTTACTACTTCCTTTGCAATTTGGATGCTATTTCATTCCTTCCTTACTCCCTCTCTTCCTCCCTCCCTCTCCTTCCCTACCTAGGACTTGTAATAGTATGTTGAATGGAAGTCACAGGATGGGCATCCTTGTCTTGTTCCTGATCTTAGAGGAAAGGTTTTGACTTTTCACTGCTGAGTATGATGTTAGCATTAGGTTTGTCATATGTGGCCTTCATTATGTTGAAATACATTCATTCTATCCCCCTTTGTTGAGAATTTTTATCATAAATGGATGATGAAGTTTGTCATATGCTTTTTATGCATCTGTTGAGATGATCACAAGATTTTTATTCTACATTCTGTCAGTGTGTGGTATATCATGTTGATATACCTGTGGGTGTTGAACCATCCTTGGATCCCTGGAATAAGTCACACTATCATGAAGTATGATCCTTTTAATTAACCATTGAATTCAGTTTGCTAACATTGTGTCAAGGGTTTTTGCATCTTTGTTCAACAGGGATTGTTGTTGTTTAGTTGCTCAGTCATGTCTGACTCTTTGAAACTCCATGGACGGTAGCCCGTCAGGCTTCTCTGTCCATGGAATTCTCCAGGCAAGAATACTGGAGTGGATTTCTTTCTCCAGGGGATCTTCCCAACTCAGGGATAGAACCCACGTCTCCTGCATTGGCAGGAGGATTCTTTACCACTGAGCCCTGGGAAGCCCATTCAACAGGGATATTGACCTGTAATTTTCTTTTCTTTGATATCCTTGTCTGGTTCTGTTATCAGGATAATGCTAGGGAGTATATATATTTTAAAAATATTTGGTTACATTAAATTTATAACTTACATTCTTACCAGTAGCATATTTACTGATCATTTTAACTGAAACTCTTACCAGTAGCATATTTACTGGTAAGAATGTAAGTCATTATAAATTTAATGTAACCAAATACTTTTAAAATATATATACTCCCCAGCATTATCCTGATAACAGAACCAGACAAGGATGTCAAATACTAGGTGTTGTTATATAATATATACATGTAAAAGTGGAGTCACTCAGTCGTGTCTGACTCTTTGCGACCCCATGGACTGTAGCCTACCAGGCTCCTCTGTCCATGGGATTTTCCAGGCAATAGTGCAGGAGTGGATTGCCATTTCCTTCTCCAGGGTATCTTCCCGACCCAGGGATCGAATCCGGGTCTCCTGTATTGTAGACAGACGCTTTACCATCTGAGCCACCAGGGAAGTCATGTAAAAATTTGTCAATTTAAAAGTCGAAAAACCACGTAGAATTAAGATGACAAAATGTTGTATCACTGAAATTATCCACAAAGACTTAGCATTGCTGGAACCTGGGAGTATATCTGGGGGCACCAGGCATCAGCTTAAAATCTGTTGATGGTACAGCTACTGGCAACAAGGAAGAAGGATTTTCCAGTTAAGGGCTGGTGTAGCAGGGTCAGAGAAGTTTAGGAGGAGAAGACAGGGAACATCTCTGGGAAGTCTAGGACCTAAATGGGCCAGATGGTGACCATGGTGGTGACCATCTCTGAGCCCAAGGAAGAGATACTGAGTCAGTTCAGGGAACAATTTGGGCAGGAGTGAGGAACCAAAGAAAAGACATGTTATGCCAAATATTGAGAAATCAGGATCAAGACTGGAAATGTATGAAAGGAATAAATCTGGAAGATAAGGCTTTAGAAGCCTACACTTGAGCTGAAAGTAGAAGTTGGATCAGGGCTTCTGAGCAGGTGGAATGTTGATCTTGTTCTGAAGACAAAGGAGAGATGACCTTTTCATCAGATCAGTCAAGGCTGGCTTAGAGTTTTGGCTTTGCCACCCACTCTGTGACTTTGAACATGGCATAGAGGCTTGAGTCTCAAGTTTCTCTCTGTTTAAAAAAAGGATGACTTAACAGTTCAGTTAAAATGATCTCTAAGATTTCTTCCAGCCCAGAAACCCTCTGCCTCTATTTCAAATGAAAACATTGTGGGGAGGTGGGGGAGGTATTGGGGTGGTGAGGATGTTGTGCAGCCATGGATTTAGCTTATATTTAGATTTATGCTTTGGAGTTATTACTTCTGACAACAAATCATCACCCAGAAGTCCACTAATACATTGAAACGACTGCTCTGTTTTGAAATTCTAAACTGTGATGCTGCTCAGTTTACTTGAATGAACAGTGGTGATATAATCAGCTGCAAATATTTCTTTTCTACGCAAGACATCTGTCATGTTCGACTCCTAACAGTGATCCGTATATGCGGAAAGTTGTGCCATCAAGCATTTTCATTTCTCTGTAGTCCTTGTCACTAATGAGAACTTTGAGTTGAAAGGGACTGGAAAGCTAAGGAAAGTGTGGGACCAAAACCCCAGCAAATGTAAAGCGACAACTGCTTAATTTCAAGCGACACTTTTCCATGTTTGGATTTTCCGGCACTATGAGTGGAGATGTTTGCCACTGGAAAGTCAAAATGCCTGCAAAAAGAAATGCCCAGTTTTCAAATATCTGGTCTGTACCATTTATTTTTAATACTAAATGTGACACAGTGTAATGTCCTATCGATTAAATTAAACTGCATGGGTGAGGGAGATAGAATTTCAATCGAATTCTTAGATGAAAAATGAGCTGCTTGTCGCAGAGTTTTCCTGGCAATCGTCTAACATCCTGATAGATATTGGCTGGCTCCACTTAAACAGCTGGAACCTTGCAGCCATCAAGCTATGTCTATATGAGGGGCAACCCCCACACATACACAGGGGAAAAAATCTTGGGCCTTTAAAGAAGAGGGAAAGGATTTCTTGGCTAGTGGGGGCTTTAATAATTTTTTTTTCTGCATGTGATTGACATCTTTTGACAATTTTGCATGCTTTTTTGGTGAAGTCATTATGATGTGCTGCACAGCTGCAACGTATGTTTAGAAGATGCATTTTACACTCAGTTCTTCTACCACCAACAGCCTAGGAAACAAGGAAGCCTATTCATCTTGCTATCTGCTGTTTAAATAATGTTACTGTGTTTGGGGCTGCTTGTGTGCTAAGTTGTCTCAGTTGTATCTGGCTCTTTGTGCACCTAGGACTGTAGCCCACCAGGCTCCTCTGTCCATGGGATTCTCCAGGCAAGAATACTGGAGTGAGTTGCCAGGCCCTCCTTCAGGGTATCTTCCTGACCCAGGGATCAAATATGCGTCTCTTATGTCTCCTGAATTGGCAGGCAGGTTCTTTACCACTAGTGCCACCTGGGAAGCTGGTGTCATCCAAATATGATGCTGTAGGAAGGTGTTAACAAAATGTAATATCCTAAGAAGACATTTCTGGTGGGATAACAGCAGTTCAAAGGGGAATGATACTTGTGTTAGTGTCATTTATTTTGTTCCTTGTCCCCACGAGGTGGGATAAGAATAATGTTTTGCACAGATCTAGATTTCTGCACAAGGAGGATGGGGTAGGGTGAGAACCTCCTCAGTGACTCTTAGCTCAGAAATTCTTCCTTTGTGGAAACTTAGGACAAAATGAATAAACTTCTTCTGGAATGTGATGATACCTGGGAGACAGAGACATAGTGTGAGGTCATTTGGGGCCCAACAGCTATGCTCAATTGAATTAGAATTATAACCAGTGAGGTCATTGATTTTGGACCAATGCTGCTAGGGTGTGGTTCCCTAGAGAGTACCGAAGGCCTACTACCCATCTTTTGGGATATGGTCAAAGATGAAATACAGCCTGGAGAAATCAGACCAAGAGCATCATGGGAAGGGAGCACAGCCTGCAAAGCCAAGTGACAGTGTGTATCTCTGGAAGCAGAGCCCAGCACTGAGGTATGCATGCACGACGTGCTGGAGACAGAGGAGGCATGAATTTCCCTAGGAGGACAGCAAGGAGGGCCTTGTCAGCTCTGTAAAGCAGTGCATGAAGTGCAAAAGCAAAGAGACAAAGATAGATTGAATATGCAAAAATACAACCAGTAATAGCAATAGCAGTGATAGGAACAACTAGAGCAGTCAGCTCTGTGCATTGGCAACTGAGCTTAAATAAATTCAGGAGTAAACTATGATAAACTTGGACTCCAAAGAAAAGATGCAAAGAGAAACACAGAATAGATTATGATATAGTTATATAGAGAATACCAGGCAGTCATTTAAAAGAAGATATAGTTGATAAACAAAATGAAAAGACAATCTGTGGACTGGGAGAAAATATTTGGAAATGATGTGACCAACATAGGCTTAATTTCTAAAATATAAAAACAGTGCATACAACACAATATAAAGAAAAACCCAAGCAAAAAATGGGCAGAACACATAAACAGATGTTTCTCCAAAGGTATACAGATGGCCAACAGACACATGAAAAGATGCTAAACATCACTAATTATTAGAGAAATGCAAATCAAAACTGCAATGAGGTATTGCCTCATACCAGTAAGAAGGCCATCATCAAAAAGTCTATAAATAATCAGTGCTGGAGAGGGTGTGGAAGAAAAAGGAACCCTCTGATATTGTTGATGGGAATGTAAATTATTGCAGCTACTATGGAAAACAGTATGGAGGTTCCTCAAAAAATTAAAAATAGCACTACCATATGATCGAGCAATCCCATTCCTGGGAATGAATCCAGAAAATGCTAATTTGAGAAGATGCACGCACCCCCAATGTTCATTGCAGCACTATTTACAATAGCCAAGACATGGAAGCAGCCTAAATGCCCATTAACAGGTGAACAGGTAAAGAAGATGTGGTATATATCTACAATGAAATATTGCTTAGACATAAAAAAAGAATGAAATAATACCATTTGTAGCAACATGATAGTCTTAGAGACTATCATACTAGGTGAAGGAAGTCAGATAGAGAAAGACAAATACATGATATCACTTATATATTGTTGTTCAGTCGCTTAATTGTGTCTGACTCTGCGACCCCATGCACTGCAGCACGCCAGGCTTCCCTGTCCTTCACTATCTCTCGGAGTTTGCTCAGACTTGTGTCCATTGAGTTGGTGATGCCATCCAACCATCTCGTCTTCTGTTGTCCCCTTTTCCTGCTGCCCTCAGTCTTATCCAGCATTAGGGTCCTTTCTAATAAGTCAGCTCTTCATATCAGGTGGCCAAAGTATTGGAGCTTTGGCTTCAGCATCAATCCTTCCAATGAATATTCAGGGTTGATTTCCTTTAGGATTGACTGGTTTGATCTCCTTGCTCTCCTCTCAAGAGTCTTCTCCAACACCAGACTTCAAAGGCATCATTCTTAGGAGCTCAGCCTTCTTTATGGTCTAACTCTCACAGCCATACATGACTACTGGAAAAACCACAGCTTTGACGAACCTTTGTTGGCAAAATAATGTCTCTGCTTTTTAATATGCTGTCTAGGTTGGTCATAGCTTTTCTTCCAAGGAGCAAGTGTCTTTTAATTTCATGGCTGTAGTCACCATCTGCAGTGATTTTGGAGCCCAAGAAAATAAATCACTTATATGTGGGATCTTAAAAAATGATACAAATGAACTCATTTACAAAACAGAAGCAGACTCACAGACACAGAATACAAATTTATGGTTACCAAAAAGGAATTGTGGTGCTGGAGAAGACTCTTGAGAGTCCCTTGGACTTCAAGGAGATCAAATCAGTCAGTCCTAAAGGAAATCAGCCCTGAATATTCATTGAAAGGATGATGCTGAAGCTGAAGCTCCAATACTTTGACCACCTGATGTGAAGGGCCGACTCATTGGAAAAGACCCTGATGCTGGGAAAGATTGAGGGCAGGAGGAGAAGGGGGCGACAGAGGATGAGATGGTTGGATGGCATCACTGACTCAATGGACATAAGTTTGAGCAAGCTCCAGGAGATGGTGAAGAACAGGGAAGCCTGACATGCTGCTGTTCATGGGATTGCAGAGTCGGACACAACTGAACGACTGAACAACAACGAACAACAACAGCAACAAAGGGGAAAGTGGGAGCGGGAGGGATAAATTAGAAACCTGGGATTAGCAGATATACACTACTATATGTAACATAGACAAACAATGAGGACCTGCAGGAAACTGTATCCAATATCTTGTAATAACCTCTAATAGAAAATAATCTGATCAATAATTTATATAGATATATATGTAATTTGTATATGTATAACTGAATCACTTTGCTGTATACCTGAAATTAATAAAAATTGTAAATCAACTATTATTTCAATTAAAAAATCAAGATAACAGCAAAAAAATTGTTTGTTTTCATATAAATGTCAGACATATTTCAGTTGAAAACATGTTACAGATGGTATACTATGATCAATTTGTAAAAATCTGTATGTATATAAGTTTGTGTAAATGTGTTGTATGAATACATGTGTGATTATGCATCTATGCACATCATGTTTTTCTATGTGTATATATTTTTAAGTAATATAAGGAATATTTCTGAAATTTCTGCAGCCTGCCAATAGTGATTTCCTCTAGGAAACAGATCATAAAAGATCAAGCTGGGCTGGAGAAAGGATAGGAAGGAATAAGAAAGTGTTGCTTTTAACTTTTTCTTATATTGTTTGCATTTTTTTTCCATGAGCATGTAATGATAACAATAATAATGATGTTGATAATGGCAACAATAAATTACAAAGACCTAGAACCTAAGTTGAAACTGTTTCTTATCTAGTCAAAGGAAGCTAGAAGAATTTAACAGTCACTTGGTGACAGACACATAATTCATCCAGCAGGTGCTGCTCATTAGAAAGTGCTAGAGAGTGGGTTAAATTATGTTTTGAGGGTACTTGGAAATGATATTGAGTGTTTTCATCTCTCAGTAAATTTTTTTTTTAAATTAATTTCCAAAGTCCTAACTAGACCTCACTTGCCACAATTATGAACACTTTGGCAGAGTTGACCCTGGCCAACTTTGTCACATTGATGTGTGTGTCCAGGTAGGGCCTTGTTGATCCTGTCTGGGGTGTTTGGCGTCATACAGATTCCAGCCACATAACTGGTGCCTGAACTGGGGCTGGCTCTTCAGTCAAGTCAGTATTATATAGGGAAGAGGGGGTGCTGCCAGCTCAGCAGATCACTGAAACGGGATGTGAACACAATGGAACACTTTGGCTGACCTCTTATCCTTTCAACGCAGGAATATCTCACTCAGTGTATCAGTGGATTTGTGTTTCCACTTCAAGTGTGAAAGAACATGAACTACTTTCATAGCTTCTTAGGCAGGAAGGAGGGAGACATTTCTTAAAAGCTATTCCTGAATGTCTTCCTCTTGTGATTAGAAGGGAGGAGGCAGCCTAGGGCTGGGGGCGGATAACATTCTTCAGCGTCTGACTGGGCTGCCAGCCCAAAAATCTTTCTTTTTTTTTCCTTCTCCTGCACCATATGGATACAGGAAAAATATAAAGAATGTGTTCCCTGCCCTTGAGGAATTTATAATCTGGTTGGGGGGCAGCCAAGCCGCTGCTGGGTAGCCTTGGATCAACTGCACCATGAGCTGGTGTGAGGCTTGTGCTGTCCCAGCAGGCCCCAGCTGTTCCCTTTCTGGGGGTCCAGCCCTGAGCCAGGCCACAGGTCAGTGGGCCGCAGGGGGAGGCACTATCACATTTCTCTTGTTTTGTAACATTGGTTTTGGCCACAGTTATAGAAATTTCTCAAACTGAAAGCTTCTGGTGAACTCTCTCTGGTTCAAGTTAGTAAGCTACATCATTAATAAATGGTTGTAGAACCCTGTTTTTCTTGAGAGATATATAAAGATGCAAACAAATACACACACGCATGCATGCATAGACTAGAAATTATAAAACCGATCTTTTTGGTGGTCGTAGCATCTTAGAATTGGAAAAGATTTTAGAAATCACCAGACAAGCCTTGTTGTTTTAACTTTGCAATAATGAAGCAAAGGCATGTGGTTTACCCATGGTGGGCATTTAATAAATAGATGGTATTTTCTAGTTTCTAAAGCAGTATTCTTTCTCATGGTAGAATTTGGGAATGCCTGGTAATGTGGACTAAATTCGTGTTTTGTTGCTGTTGTTCAGTCACTAAGTTGCGTCTCCCTCTTTGTGATCCCATGGACTGTGGCACGCCAGGCTCCTCCGTCCTCCACTATCTCCCAGACTTTGCTCAGATTCATATCTGTAGAGTCAGTGATGCTATCTAACCATTTTATCTCTGCCACCCTCTTCTCCTTTTGCCTTTCATCTTTCCTAGCATCAGAGTCTTTTCCAGTGAGTCGGATCTTTGCATCATGTGGCCAAAGTATTGTAGTTTCAGCTTCAGCATCAGTCCTTCCAGTGAATATTCAGGGTTGATTCCCTTTAGGACTGACTGGTTTGATCTCCTTGCTGTCCAAGGGACTCTAAAGAGTCTTCTCCAGCACAATTCAAGACTCTCAGTTCTTTGGCATGTGGCCTTGCTTACTGGAAAAACCATAGTTTTGACTATACAGACCTTTGTCAGCAAAGTGATGTCTCTGCTTTTTTAATATGCTGTCTAGGTTTGTCATAGCTTTTCTTCCAAGGAGCAAAGATAGTTTGATTTTGTGGCTGTAGCCACTGTCCACAGTCATTTTGGAGTCCAAGAAAATAAAATCTATTGCTGTTTCCACTTTTCCCTCTTCTGTTTGCCACGAAGTGATGGGACCAGGTGCCATGATCTTAGTTTTTTTAATGTGTTTTAAGCCAGCCTTTTCACTCTTCTCTTTCACCTCCATTAAGAAGCTCTTTAGTTCCTCTTCACTTTCTGCCAGTAGGGTGGTATCATCTGCATATCTGAGGTTGTTGATATTTCTCCCTGCATTGTTGATTCCATCCTGTGATTCACTTAGCCAGACATTTTGCATGATGGACTCTGCATGTAAGTTAAATAAGCATGGTGACAATATATAGCCTTGGCATACGTCTTTCCCAACTTTGAACCAGTCTATTGTTCCATGTCCAGTTATAACTGTTGCTTCTTGACCTTCAAGGAGATCCAACCAGTCCATTCTGAAGGAGATCAGTCCTGGGTGTTCATTGGAAGGACTGATGCTGAAGCTGAAACTCCAATACTTTGGCCACTTCATTCGAAGAGTTGACTCATTGGAAAAGACTCTGATGCTGGGAGGGATTGGGGGCAGGAGGAGAAGGGGACGACAGAGGATGAGATGGCTGGATGGCATCACCGACTCGATGCACATGAGTTTGAGTGAACTCCAGGAGTTGGTGATGGACAGGGAGGCCTGGCGTGCTGCAGTTCATGGGGTCGCAAAGAGTCGGACACGACTGAGCGACTGAACTGAACTGAACTGACCTGCGTACAGGTTTCTGAGGAGACAGATAAGGTGGTCTGGTATTCCCATCTCTTTAAGAATTTTCCAGTTTGTTTTGACCCACACAGTCAAAGGCTTTAGTGTAGTCAATGAAGTAGATGTTTTTCTGGAATTTCCTTGCTTTCTCTATGATCCAGTGGATGTTGGGAATTTGATCTCTGGTTCCTCTGCCTTTTCTAAAGCCAGCTTGTATATTTGGAAGTTCTTGGTTCATATATGGCTGAAGCCTAGCTTGAAGATAGCGTCACCTTGCTAGCATGTGAAAGGAATGCAACTGTATGATAGCTTGAACATTCTTATGCATTGAGCTTTTTTGGGGTTGGAATGAAAACTGACCTTTTCCAAATTTGTGTTAGTTCAGTGTATTTCAAATGAGAAGAGATGAATTTCCAAGTGATATCTTCATTTTTACTTATGTGACTACTTATTGTCAACATGGGCAGCTGGCAAATGAAAAGTTAATCTCCTTTATGTTTTATCTCTCTCAGGCAGGAGAACAGAGATAAAATGGGCTGAGTCAGAATTGGGGAAGAACAAGGGCCTGGATCTAGAATTTAGACAACCAGTCAGAACAAATTAGAGACTGACATAGGCTTGTAAGTTGGAGAGAGGCAGGTAACAGTAAGTGGAAGGGGAAGAGGGCAAGCACTGGTAGCCATGAGGTCCAGCAGAGACAGCAGGGAGCAGGGATCCGACGTGAAGACAGCCAGCAAGACTCCAGCTCAAAAAGGAACTGTGCCCAAGACAAGGAGTCAGCCATGGGGAACCAGGCAAGTCCCCAGCTCCTAAAGTGGTTGCTGACACCAGGGCTTAGTTATGGAGGTGAAGGGGCATAGAGGCCTTCCTACACCAACAGTAAGACTGAGTTGATAAAGAGTTTAGAAACCATCAGCCTAAGATTCTTTCATTTCCTCTAGTCCCTTAAAAGATTCTGGTATAAGGTTTAAGTCAGCAGGGATTCCAGGCTAGGGCACAGGGGATAATGCTCAGAGTTTGGAAATGGATGAATTAAGACCACCTAACAATTCAATACAGAAGAAATGAGAAGAGAACAGGTCCAAGGTCAGTAAGATTTGACTTTGCAGCCTAGTTCTTCTCTACATTAAAGTTTCTTTAAAAAATGTTACTAATTTGAATGGCTGTTGGTCAATGTATAGACAATGGAACAAACTTTGGAGGTAAGATTGTTGTAAGAGCTATAAAAAGGGTGAATCAGAGTGCTTAACTTGGTGGGGGATTAGTGAAGGCATCTAAAAGAAGGGCAGATTCTCAATAGGGACCCAAAGGACTTGTTTGGAGTTGGGGAGAGTGGTGTCAAGACAGGGGGAGCGATAAGGATGAAAGAATTTTAATGAGAAGATGGAGTGGGAGTATAAAAGTGAGGAGCTGCTGCTGCTGCTGCTAAGTCACTTCAGTTGTCTCCGACTCTGTTCGACCCCATAGACGGCAGCCTACTAGGCTCCTCTGTCCCTGGGATTCTCCAGGCAAGAACACTAGAGTGGGTTGCCATTTCCTTCTCCAATGCATGAAAGTGAAAAGTGAAAGTGAAGTCGCTCAGTCGTGCCTGACTCTTAGCGACCCCACGGACTGCAGCCTACTAGGCTCCTCCGTCCATGGAATTTTCCAGGCAAGAGTGTTGGAGTGGGTTGCCATTGCCTTCTCTAAAGTGAGGACAGCAAGCCTTATTAAAACTTGGCTCAGAAGGAAAGAAAAAAATGAGATAGGGAGGTAGTCTGAAGACCTATTTTCCTTCAGACTTTTGACATAATGAATACTCTGCTGTTGCTGTTGCTAAGTCGCTTCAGTTG
Source organism: Bos indicus (assembly GCF_029378745.1). Classification (NCBI taxonomy): domain Eukaryota; kingdom Metazoa; phylum Chordata; class Mammalia; order Artiodactyla; family Bovidae; genus Bos; species Bos indicus. The sequence goes on along the minus strand of NC_091760.1, from coordinate 90,140,583 downwards.
TGTCTGACTCTGTTCCACCCCATAGATGGCAGCCCACCAGGCTCCCCCGTCCCTGGGATTCTCCAGGCAAGAACACTGGAGTGGGTTGCCATTTCCTTCTCCAATGCATGAAAGTGAGAAGTGAAAGTGAAGTCGCTCAGTTGTGTCCAACTCTTCGCAACCCCATGGACTGCAGCCTACCAGGCTCCTCTGTCCATGGGATTCTCCAGGCAAGAGTACTGGAGTGGGTTGCCATTGCCTTCTCCTACATCAGTTCAAAAAGCTTATTTCTCCTGCTGGGTTGGTCGGTGGGTTTGTAACCCCTTCTTGGGGAGTTACTGATGAATTACTCAGTGAAGGGGGAAGGGCTTGTGTTTTCTCAGGCTGTTTTCAAATCCGTGAAAGCCCAGAGATTTGGCCTTTGCTTCTTTCTATCTTGGGCTTCCCTTGTGGCTCAGCTGGTAAATAATCCTCCTACAATGCCGGAGACCTGGCTTCCATCCCTGGGTTGGGAAGATCCCCTGGAGAAGGGAAAGGCTACCCACTATAGTATTCTGGCCTGGAGAATTCCATGGACTCTATAGTCCATGGGGTTGCAAAGAGTTGGACAGGACTGAGCGACTTTTATTTTCTTTCTATCTAACCCTTTTCTTCATCACTGAAGAATACATATGATAGGTGATGAAGAACTGGTTGCTAAGTATGTAGAAAATAATTTTTTTTCATCCTTGAATTAGAAAAAAGAAAAAAAAAAAAACCTAAAATGAAGGATCTTGGAGGGATTTAGAAAAAGAGTTTCTACCCACCCCCCATTACTTTGGGGTTTATGAAGTCTGTGAGTGGTTCATTGTCATTGAATGCTCTTTGCAAAAAGGGGTGAGTTGGTGAAGGATATTTCAAGGAAAGATGGATAAAGAAAAGTCAGCAAATGCCTGAAAGTAGATCTCAGCACGTCCATGTCTAGGAGGGTCATGAAACTATATCAGAACATGTACATGTTGTATTTGGTTCTGCATACTTTCAGCTATTAGTACTCACATACAGATTGTATGGTGTGATATAGGCAGGTGATAGAGGCCAACTGGCCCTGGAAAATCAATCATCTGAGGAAGCTGACAGCAAGAGTTTTCCATGTCATGGAGCTTAGTGGTAAAGAACCCTGCACCTTTTTATTTTTTAAACTACATTGACAAATATCCCCTCAAATAAATTAACATTCCCTCTCTGACTCATCTGATGGGAAGAATCAGTTCACAGACCAGTATGTGGGCTAATCCACATGGTCAAAAATTACAGGGAATGTCTCATTTCCCCGTAAGTTAACAAGTGATGGGGAGAAGGAAGTCATTCCATCTATCCCCCTACCCTGCCTTTTAAACACCATTTGCCCTACATTCTTGGTGTTAGGGTAATCATAAAAGTGAAAGTGTGCGACCCCATGGACTGTAGCCCACAAGGCTCCTCTGTCTATGAGGTTCTCCAGGCAAGAATACTGGAGTGTGTAGCCATTCCCTTCTCCAGGGGATCTTCCTGACCCAGGGATTAAAACCAGGTCTCCTGCATTACAGGCAGATTCTTCATCGTTTGAGATATCTGAGAAGTTGGGTAATCATAAATGTGCTAAATATGCACTGAGATAGTAGTAAATAGAGAATAGGGGAAAGGGGGCTAGGAAGAGGAAAGGATTGGGAAGATACTTCATTAGTCAACATATTTTGCCTAAAGGTCACGGAATAAGTCCAAGCAGAACATGCTCCATCACAGAGGCAATTATTGGACACCTTGCATGTGTGCTCAGTTGCTAAGTTCTGTCCCACTCTTTGTGACCCCATGGACTGTAGCCCACCAGGCTCCTCTGTCCATGAGATTTTCCAGGCAAAAATACTGGAATGGATTGCCAATTCCTCCTTCCAGGGTGTCTTCCTAACTCATGGATCGAACCCAAGTCTCCTGTGTCTCCTGCATTGGTAGGCAGATTTTTTTATCACTGAGCCACCTGGGAAGCCCAGGACCATTGGACATTTTATATTCAATAAAAAATACTTTAAAAATACAATTTTGAATACATTTGCACAGGGATAAATTTTAAAATGATGAATTATTTATTCATATCTGTTCCTTTCATGAAGAGCATTTGTAACCCATTAGATAGAGATTATTTCTCTATATCATAAGCAATTCACCAGGTAAAGACAGTAAGTCTTAGCTAACTTGGATGAGGGAAGAAAATAATGTTTATACAAGGCATTTAGTTTATGAAAATATAAATCTTTTGCTTTACAGGTCTTATTAACTATTATTGTCCAACAAAATGAATCAATTGGCTTTAGCTGTAGGTGGCTTGTTTACCAACTGCCTGTTCTTCTCCTGACAAATGTAATTTCAAATGAGGATTAGAAATAACTGCCCTGAAATCCATGTAATTTGGCTTTGCTTCTGGTAAAGGTTATGGTATAATTAGCTGATTCATGACACACTGTAAGTATCATATCAGAAAATAAAACCCTTTGGAAACAAATGACAGATGATGTACAAACAGATAGCCTAGCAATGTAAACAGTAGGGGGAATTCATTAAGTGTCTGCTAAAAGCATTTGATTTAATTTTGCTTATCTTTTATGAGATTTTTTTAAAATGTATAAACCAAAATGACAAATGATAATTATCTTGAAGGCATGTGGCATGATAAATCCAAAAATACATGATGTATTTTCTTATTTTTTTTAGAGACTCTTTTTGGCTTATTTGTTGTATTACAAAAAGATACGATTTTTTTTATCCATTGATTATTTCCTGGGAGGTACCATAATTTAGGTCTCAAGAATTAAATAGACTGGCACAATCATCAAATGACAATGAGCCATCCATGGTGTTGGGACATCAATCTAATAACATAAAAACTATTGGTTTTGAAAAATCTTACGCTCTTTTAGTGTAATTACCATTTCCATTTGTATAAAACTGAGGTTAATTTATGATGGGTTTATTTCTAGCCAATCTTGCTAATGTTCCAGGACTTTTCATATTCTGTATCATTTGATATGTATTGTCATAAAGCTTTTATATTTTTCAAACACTTCAGCAGTTTTATGCATTGAGTTTGTTATTAAATGTCATTGTGTCACTTTATGGGATCCTATTTAAAGAAAGTTAGTAGCTAAGGAAAGAAATGAGAAACATTTATAATTCGACCCCAACTAAACTCAAGGGCAATATGGGACTTGGTAAAGAGAATTTATAAATTTCTCAGGTACTCTTCATAAAAATAAAGCCAAAGCACAAGAAAACAAAAAGAAAACCGAAGATGAAAACAAACCAAATAAAAATTTTACTTGGTAATCACTTAATACCAGATGCTGGGTTTTATGAGTATGAAATTCTAGACAAAGTATCATGTTCTGGAACAGCCCTTCCTATATTTCACAGTCATTTAAAGGCTAGCTTGAATATTCCTTTCTCTACCCCTGAGGCAGAATTAGGGACATCCATGCCCATATCATAGAATTTGTTCATACTATTTTTTCTCACATGGTCATTTGGTTAGTTTTGTATTTGACTGACACCCACTCAGACTGGAATTCATAAAGAACAAAGACTTTGCTTTACCCATCCATGTTTTTCCAGCGTCTAAGACCTGGTGCATGGAAAGAGCTCAGTCAGTTTTGAAATAGCAGTTTTTGCAACTTCAGGTCTTATGCAATGATGACACAGTTCTTAATAACATGAGAAAGGAAAGGTTTAATTGGATCATTCCCTCCCAATAACTGCCTAAATGGTTTAGTGACAGTATGGCTGTGTGTACTAGAAGAAATGGAGGAGAGATTTGTCATTAATTTAGTGTGTTATAAATAATGCGAGACAAGGAATTTATACAATACAAATATGTGAAGCCTTTTCCATTTAAGACTTTCCAGGATCAAAGAGATTTTGTGCAAAATTAATTATTATCTATTATTATTATTATTTTTACTTCCCTAATTGTTTCAGCTATCTTTTTTTCAAATCAGTTGTAGTTGATGTCTTCCCTGAGAAAAGGCAAGTTGAACTCTCTTTCATTGGCCTCAGGACAAGCTGTGTAAGTAGTCACTATTGTGGTATATACTCTGAGAAATATCAAAATACTCTTGTCCCAAAATATTTCCTGGGATTCATCCTTTTGTGATGACATGCTCCTCTTTGAGGATAAAAATGGAGAGGTTTGGGATATTTTTTCGACTGGTCTTCAGAATCGGTTCCCCAGCACTTATTTGGCTCTGGTTGCTAGGGGTGGCCCCTTCTGGCAGAAGATTTAATCCTGATCTGAGAGTACCCATCTGACTCTGGAGCTTCTCTGTTCATCTGATTTTCACTTTACACTTCTAAGAAGGAAGGCCTCTTGTTTCCACTCAGCCACTATCACCTCTCACCTGGGGTGGGAGTGCACCCCCTAGTTCCTCCCAGGGTCGTATCTTCCTGTTATCTCCCCCTTGGTTTGCCTCACTCTTTGAGTTCTTTCTGGGCTCCTACAGGCATTTGGGTTAGTACTCTGCACTGTGTCTCTGACTTGTAAATCTGTTCTTTAGGACAGTCATGCTTTCCATATGATGATTGCTGCCATTCATAAAATAATATTTAGACCCCAGCTGGTCATACTGAAAGTGAGATAATCAACTGTTGTGCTCATAGTTGAGCTTCACAGGAAGAGTATATCCTTTTATTGTTTTCTTTTATTGAAGTAATGGTTAACATAAAGATGAGGCTACAGTTGGCAACTGTACATGAAGATTATGCGGTTTCCGCACTCAGTTGGGTGAAGCCAAAACCGCAGATAGAAATAAACACAAGTTGTGAGAAGATGGAACTTCATACAGTACTTGGGGAGGGTTTCCAGGGAAATTGTGTCAGCGACACCCTGGACCTTCTTTAGGTGGCTTTAATTCCCTCAGCCCTATTCGTGAGCCAGAAAGCATCTTGAGTGGATGCCCAGCAGCTCCTTTTCATCCTCTTCCCCAGAAAAGAAGATACAGGGAAGAATTAGGAGGCACATATTTGCTGGTTTTCTTTTTCTTTTTAAAGTCTCATTGCAATCTTAAGAAGTACACTTCCTGTCTTTGCAATACACAAATCACTTTGCTCTCTTTTAGGAATGGCCTACTAGGAGAAAAAAATTACAGGTCAGTATTCTACTTTTATCTAAGTTGTAATAGTTACTCTTGGTATTTAAGGAGAATAGTTAAAGAAAACAGTTTTAAATGGGCATACAGGTTAAAGAGATAGATGCTTTAGCAATGAAAATGAACAAAATGATTTAACACTTTGAAGAATCACATTCTGATCTCATTCTTATACATGCCATCAGTAAATGAAGTTTGAGATGCATTCTGTTTATGACTGATTTGTTCACAAAGAACACTAGAGCCTTGAAAGAAATTGTGTTTTTGGTTTGTTTCTTTGCAGCTGAACCAGAGGGGATGAGCACAGGGAACAGAAAGACAGTTCAGGTGTGGTTCCTTCGTGTCCTTTACACCGCCTTGTTCTTACATGTGGTGTTTATGAGTTATGAGGAAGGTAATATTTAGACGGATCCTTGGAAAACGGATCAGCATGTCCTTGGAAAAGTTCACTTCTAAAGAACTTTGTAAGTTGGCCAAAGAAAAGATTACTGGACTTTAGGCATCTTGGAGATGAGGAAGTGGCCTCTGTGGTCAACAGCAAGAGCACGATTTTGATGGGTGAGGCTGGTGAATGCTGTCTGGCTTCCAGAAAGTCTGGACAGAAGAGGGCAGACGCATTGAGAGAAAAGAGAATGGAGACAGTCTTTCTGTTTTTCCTGCCTTCACTGCTAATGGAAATTGGGTGTTTATTGGGGAGCCCATGTGTCATATTTATGTACAGCAATAATGGTAGAGAAGAATCAGTGGCATCAGTAGTAGGGAGCCTTGGGCCTGGGGAAATACTCCAGACAGTACCAAATGCCTTTTGGTAAACCATGACATTGCCACAAAAGTGTTGTGTCACAGAATCTTAAGAATCCTCAGCTGTGTCAATATATTTTTTTATGGTTAATTTCATAGTTTTTAAAATTAAAGATTTTTCTTATTGCAAGAACAAGTTTTTATTCTTTGAATTATACATGTGAAAGTACAGAAAAAGAAGGCTAAAAACACTTGTAATCCCACTCAGAAGAGTTAAGTTTGGAGTGGATATTTCCCTGCTTGAAGATACCTTTGTTAACGTTCTTCATTTAATAGTATACCTTGGACATAATTCTTATGGATCGTTGCTCAACTAAGTTATATCTGAGTGCTCTATAGTTTTTTTGTTTGTTTTCTTCTGCAGAATTCAGAAAATGTGATCAACATTCTTAGATGAGGGGAGGTGGACCCATGGCCAGGGCAGAAAGTTGGAATAGAGGACCATTGAAGTATGAAATGTTATTTTGGTGTTGATTTTAAGATGAATATCTTGTTTTTCGCTATCCAACCCAAAAACCCTAAGTAAAAAGAAAAATAAAACAAAAGCACCCAGTTCACAATGGGGAAATTTGGTCTTTTATTTGGAACAAGTGGTTATTTGGAAACTTGAAGTGAGAAAGGAGGAGTTGTAGGAGAAGGGGAAGCTCTTCCTCTGGGTTTAGCCCTTTGCAATCCATGCTTTCTCCATCTCACTGGCCACTTCTTTTGTTCCTTTCACACAGACCACTTGTCAACCTCCTGTCCTTGAGTTTCTCTACAGGTGGATCTGAACTTGGACTAATTTCCAAATTGATACAAAGCTCAAATTGCATCCCTCTTTTGTTAGTTTTACGTTGGAGAGGTTCACACTGCTCACAGAAGAACATCCCATTTTGTACTCTGACATTCAAAGCCTATCTATTACTGGTCTTTTCCAAATTCATTCATTCATTCTACATGTTTTTAAGCACCTGTTCTAAGTACTGAAGACAGACAGTGAGCATGACTCGGTTTTTTTTCTTACCATTTGTCTAAGGCCCTCAGAGACTCATGCTCTAGGCTGCTGCTCTCTGGACCTTATCACCTGCCATTTTCTCTGCTCTTTTTTCAAACCCTCAGTTAAAATCCCTTAGAACACACCTTAAACTCCACCTCCTTCATGAAGCTGTCTGTGATACTTCTAGCCAGGATTATTCTTGCCTTCTTCTGAGTTCCCTTAAATGCCAGTGTCTTCTCTTTGGTGACTGACTACACTTTACCTTGTATTATAGTCTTTTCTGAATATGTGTCATCTGTCCTGCCAATCAGTTAAGCTCTTTGAGAGCAAAAATTACCTTTCATTTATCTTTCTTTTTTCTCTTCCTAGAGGATAGTAAAGCACAGTGATTAAGAGTTGGGGCATTATGGTCAGATAAATCTGGACCTAAATCTGGGCTCTACCAACTTATCAGCTGCATTACCTTAGGCAGGTTACTCACTCACCTCAGTTTCCTCATCTGTAAAATGGGAATACTAGTTGCTCAGAAATTTGCTTGTAAGAATTAAGGTAATTTATGTACAGTGATGAACACTTTCCTGACACAAAAGTTCTTGGTAAACTTTGCATCATTGTCCCTCAGTGTGTATTTGCTAAGTGACTGAGTTAGCAGTTGATCTCTTAAGTAGCTCAGGATCAGTACCTGCTGTGTACATGAACCTTTCTGTATTCATCTTTGTTTATAAAGTATTGTTTGAAAAGTTGAATTATCTGAAATCTTGTTTCTTCATTTTTACCGTCCATAAATAGACTGTCCAACTTTATTCTTTCTCACATATTCCCCTTGTGTTTGGATATTAATAGTAAAACCAATGCTAAGTGGTGACTGTAAAATGAATATAAGCAGCCAACATCTCTATAGAATTTTTAAAAGATCATCTGATAGCAGTGCTTTTGCCTACATTTCCCCTGGGAAAAGAACTCAGCCTGAAGAGTGACAAGGCTCTTCTTGGAAGCCCCAGAGACATCACAGCTCTGACAGAGATAGACGCAGGTCTCATGGTGCAGCCTAATTTCACCATGAAGCAGAGCAAAGACACCTTCTTCCAGTTTGTTCTCTTTCGAAAGGCAAGACAGCCATGTTACAAATATTCAACAATTTTTACCGATGGGGAAAAGGTCTGGCTCTGTGTCCCATGAACACAGGAGAAGGCCATGGTGTTGGAATGAAGACAGTGTGAGTTTCTGCATTAAGTTAGTAGAGATGACAACGTGCCTAAAATCTGGATGAGGTGTCAGAGTGGGAACAGGTTGGATGATGATGTAATCCAGGTTCTCAGTTTAAAATGAGAGGAGGTTAAGGGACCAACATCACATGCTGCTAGCAAAGGGCAATACAGAGTGGTTGCTGGGGTCACACAGCTGGAAGCCGGACTGTTGGGGGCAGGAGAGCCCTCCATCTGTCAGCTATGGACCCCTGGGTAGTGACTTACCCTCTGTGTGTCCTGGCTTCCTTCCATGAAGAGAGGAGTAATAATACTTACTTCATAAGTGTGGAATGAGGGTGGAGTCACTTAATGTATGCAAAGCATTTAGAACTTAGGCTGCCCCATGGTGAGTATTCAGCATGTATTAGCTGTTGGTGGTGGTGGAAGATGGAGAAGAGCCCAGTCCTATGCCCTCTGAAGCAGGAGATAGGTTACCCCTGGTGCACAGAGAATTGCTATTTGGGGATTATGTGGCAGTGAGGGGCTAAAGTAAGGTGTGGGATGGGAGGGATGGGCTGAAGGTGGTCCTTTAAATGAGTAGAGAGCTGTGCGCATGGCGCACTTTGAAGACTGGGGGAGACATCCTCCATTAAAAACTTTCTAGTGTTATAGTCCCTGAAATCCCACCTTTGAACAACTTTTTTGGTCCAATCACGGTCTCTTCTTGGCAGTTGTCATTTACAGTGAAGACCCTTGGTCATGGGGTTAAGGATGACCTCAAATTATTAACATATTAGCACAAAACTTAAACTAGTTTATTCAAGGCTTTGAAAATTTGAGACTTCTGAGGGAGGTGCTGGATGCTAGAAGAGTACAAAAAAGGAGGGGTCGAAGTCAACATGAACCCCATCTTAATTTTTTTTCCTGGACTTGAAGGACTGAGAAGGGCAAGGGTAGGGCATGACAGGCCTCCTGGGTGCCGGGCTTGGTTTTTCTATGACAGAGACAACTTAGAGTGGCCCCCCCAGACTCAAGCACTGATCACCACTATGCTACTGAGACCATGATAATGACTCCTGATGCCTGATGCCTGGAACACCAGAGATTCGTGGAAGTAGAAGAAACTGCCTCAAAATTGAGGGGAGTGTATAGTTCTGCCCTTAAAACTTGCTTGCTATCAGTATGTTATACGTGAACAAATTCATATAGTTGCTTTATGGTGCACAAAATGGTATTTTAGCTGCCACAATGGATTAGAAACCGAGAATCTTCTTATTCATTCTTACAGTACATTTTAAAATTGCTAAGTCAATGCATATTCTAAATTAAGACTAGAAAGAAAAGAATCTTTGGGCAAAATTCTGTATGTCAGACTTGATCAAGAATTGAAATTATATAGAGAGATTTGGAAACATCTGGTAATGTGTTATTAATAAGCTAGCAGAAATGAATCAACAGTTCTAACTGAGAAACATTAATTTGCATAAAACACTAAATAAGAGTGCATAATATACATTTTTCATCATATACAATAATTGTGCAATCCAGACATTTAAAAACATACCAACCAAGCAGGAAATTTGTATGTTGTTGAAAACTAGATTAAATTTATAAATGAAGAGAAAAATCTGTTTTTTTAAGCATTATGTTTATTATATTTTGCAAATAAATTACAATATTAACTGTGGTACAGAAACAGCAGAAATAAATCAATTCTACATCCTCTTGAAGTGAAACAATTGTTCCTTGCTGCTAATAAATAGAACATGAATGCATAGTTAATAACATACATCAGACCTCTATTCAGACATACTGAAACACAAGCAAACTCTGAGTTTGAGTTTTATAATCTGAGCTAGATGCTTTATAAGAAATCTGCATATCATTTGGTATGCATCCTAAAGTGTCGAGTTGCAGGAGAATGACTGGACATGCTGTGTAGAGTCAGTCGAGTGGCCGTGGAGTAGGCTGCTCACTTCACAACATCCTAACCATATGTGTGGTTAGGAGCCACACAGAATGGCCAGCTGTGCTTGTCTCTTCTCAGCTCTGTGGTCAGTGCAGATGCCCACTGGTAGCTTGGGGTTGGCTGTGATGGAAGGATTTACACCAAGGGAAATGGCATCATGCTATGAATTAGGGCTTGTATTTGTGAAGAGATAATTGTGAAAAATTTTTAAAGATTTATTCATTTATTTATTTTCGGCTGCACGGAGTCTTCCTTGCTGCGCTCAGGCTTTCTCTAGTTGCAATGAGTGGGGGTTCCTCTCTAGTTGCGGTGTGAGGGCTTCTCATTGCGATGGCTTCTCTGGTTGCAGAGCGTGGGCTTGAGGCCCGTGGGCTTCAGTAGTTGTGGCACATGGGCTTAGTTGCTCCATGTCACGTGGGATCTTCTAAGACCAGGGATTGAACCCATATCCCCTGCAGGGGAATTCTTAACCACTGTACCACCAGGGAAGTCCCTAATTGTGAAATATTAAAAAAAAAATCTGTTCTGTGTGACCATGAGCAAGTTGCTAAGCCTCTTTGGTCCTTTGTTTCTTTATCTCTAAAATGGAAGAATGTAATATTTCAACCTTGTATGATTTTGATGTGATCTAAATGAGATAATTCATACAATTTCTTACTATCTGCCACATGGTTCTTAATAAGTGTTAGAGTGATTATATTTGGGACCACCAATGTTTTATATCTTCTAGTGGGAAAATTAACCTGGCAAGTTCTTTTTTTGGTAAATGAGGATGAATCACAAGAGTTAAATGTTTATTGAATATTTGTTATGTGCCAGGCACTATTCTAAGCACATCCTATATATTATATTATTAAATCCCCACCACAGCTCAATGAGAGAGGTACTCATTTTATCCCCATTTCTAAAATGATGAGAGTGAGGTTTGGTAAGGAACTTACTCAAGATGTAAATAGTAAGTGGTAAATCTGGGATATGAACCCTAGTAGTTTAGCTCTGGATTGCATGCTCTTAAGACTATATACTCTTATGCTGCTAGTAAAGTCTCATAGAACATTAGAAAAGGACAGGACCTTAGTTCAGCCTGGTCCAAGGCATTGTGTTTACAGATGAGGGGAAGAGACAGATAGACTTGCCCAAGGTCAGATACAAGCTTTTGTGTTTCCTGATTCCAGTTCAGCCCTCTATTTGTTTAAAAAGGAGATAGCAAAACAGTTGGGGCTTCCCAGCTGGCACAGTGGTAAGGAGTCCCCTTGCCAACACAGGAGATGCAAGAGACATGGGTTCAATATCTGGGTGGGGAAGATCCCCTGGATTAGGAAATGGAAACTTGCTCCAACATTCTTGCCTGAAAAATTCCATGGATAGAGAAGCCTGGTGGACTATAGAGAAACCTGGTGGACCCGGTCGCAAAGAATCAGACACGACTGAGTGACTGAGCACACGGCACAAGACACAGTTGTTGATTAGTCACTCAGTCGTGTCCAACTCATTGGCCACCCCATGGACTGTAGTCCGCCAGGCTCCTCTGTCCATGGCATTTCTCAGGCAAGAATACTGGAGTGGGTTGCCATTTTCCTTCTCCAGGGGATCTTTCTGACTCAGGGATTGAACCCACATATCTTGCTTGGAAGGTAGATTCTTTACCACTGAGCCACCTGGGAAACCCAGCAAGATAGTGCTTACACTCAAATATAAGTGGGAAAAGCATGCATGCTGGACTGGAATCTGAAAAAACAAGGAATATGTGAAAAAATATCTGGTGTTCTGTGGTCTGTCTCATTCTATGCATGCTAAGTCACTTCAATCATGTCCGACTCTTCGAGACCCTTATGGACTGTAGCCCACCAGGTTCCTCTGTTCATGGGATTCTCCAGGCAAGAATACTGCAGTGGGTTGCTATGCCCTCCTCCAGGGCATCTTCCCATCCAGGGATTGAACCTGCATGTCTTAGGTCTCCTGCCTTGGCTGGTGGTTCTTTACTACTAGTGCTACCCACCTAAGGATTAGTTTTCCTTCCCTGGGCTAGACAATGTGTCTTTTAACAGCTCCAGTGAAATGGGGTTGTCATTGGAGCAAGAGTCAGAAGCTGGTTAAAGGGCTTCATAGAAACTTTTAAAGATGTTTCAGAGGAATTGGTGGAAATACTCAGACCTTATGTAGGAAGAAAATGCACTGCTTTTCAGTCCCTTTGGCTTGAAGGAGGAAAACTTCTCAGTGTCAAGCATCCTCCCCTGCCAGCTCTCATTCCTTCTGATACTGGAGCTGCTTGTTTATGTTGGCCTGAGTGTGTGTGTAGTGGGGGATGGGATGTGAGTAGGTGGATGGACGGCCTGTTTTCAGGACCAAGAAAGCAGATGTGACACCTTGATGGCAAAACTTTGATCACAGTCTGACGTGGAGATGAATCTTATTAATCCTTACTAGGCAATTGTCCCAGCCCAGGTAATCTTGTTAGATGTTAAACCATGGGCAGGCCTGCTCTTCAATGCCCTATGGGAAGGAGGCTTCCTAAACTAAGACATAGTCATTCTTCCTAGTACACAATCTATAGCTATGTCAGTAGAACAAAATTCAGTAAACTTTTGGTATAACTTGCTCAGGAAAATAAGTGGTAATTATTTTCTATTTTTATAGGTGGGGAAAATGTTATATGATGATTGCAGATACTGCATGACACTTTGTATAGAAGTTTGGTTTGGGTCAGGCTGAGGAGTCTTAGGCAGGGGAGAGTCTAGAGGCAGAGGGTGGGATGAGGTAAATGCAAAGAGACCTAGTTCTATGAGGGCAGCTAAGATCATTATCTTAGTTTCTAGAAGCAGAGCCTGAGACAGGGATTCTTGAGCACATGATTTATTGAAGTGCTTTATTTATTGAAGTGATTTATTTATTTATTTATTTATTTCTCTATCTAAGAAGGATATACTTAGCTGGAGTCTAGCCTCATGGGGACCTGTGATGAACTGTGGGTAACAAATTGCACCCCAGAGATGGCTGCCCCTCAAGGCAAGGAGCTAGCTTTTGTGCCCCAGGTACTCATTCATTGGCCATTGGCCTAACTTCCATAACTTCCAAGGGAGGCAGCTCCATTTGGCTAGGGCACTTCTCTGAGGGGATTTCCCTCATGGTTCAGTGGTAAAGAATCCGCCTGCCAATGCAGGAGAGGCATGTTCAATCCCTGAATTGGGAAGATTCCCAGGAGAAGGAAATGGCAACTCTTTCCAGTATTCTTGCCTGGGAAATCCCATGGACAGAGGAACCTGGCAAGCTACCGTCCATGCAGTTGCAAAGAGTGGAACATGACTGAGCAAGTGAACAATGACAAGTTCTCTGAGATGGGCAAGCTGTGCATCTTTTGTATCCATTAGTCAATAAGCCAGGGCTGGATGTATCACCTGGCGCAAGTATTACAGGCACACAGCCAGGAATACCAAGATGTGTAGTTTTGGGACTTTGTGTCCAGTCAAAATTGTGCTGGGGAAAAGGGTTTTGAGGTCCCCACTGGAAATGCTAAACAGTGGAACAGACAGGTTTCAGAGCAGACTGCAGCAGCTGGAGTCAACCAGCCCCTAATGGGATTCAGGTTGCCTGGGTATTGGCAGTGAGTGGCTGGAGGGTCACACAGGAATCTGGGATCAGGGGTTGCCCACTTATCTGCTGCTCAAGTGCTGCCTAGAAAATCCTCTTGGAGTTTGTTGGCTACTAAAGGGGTCATTACTGTTTTAGGATTTGGGAATTCTCTAATGTTTTGTCAGCAGGGAACCTGGGGACTGAGTGGGATTCCGTTTTTCCAGGGGGCTGTGATGGTGGTCTCGGGGTAGTGATGGTGCTGGTGCTGTGAGTGTGAAGTGGAAGGGGGAGGAAGGAGGACGGAGTCTCAGCTCTGGACTTAAGCTTCACCCTTGTCCTTCTGAACAGAGGCTGAAGTCTCTATCCTGGCTGAGTCTGAGTCCTGGCCACTTAACGATGGTACAGCTTGGGACAAGTTGCTTAACCTATCTGTGCGTCTCTTTCTCCACCACCAAAGTAACATCAAAAATAGTTAACTTGTGGTTACTGTGAGGACTCTATAAGCTAATATATTTGAAGTTTATTGCATGTGGTCAGTGCCAATAAATCGTACGGATATTATTATTAGCTGTTAATGGATTTAGTTAGTAGTGAAAAATTGAATCTCTCTCTCCCCTTCTCTCCCTCTGCTTCCTATAAATCATATTCTCTGAATGTGTTCACATTATAGTTTAATATCTAAACATAAGGGAACTCTGAAAAAAGAAAGAGAATTTGGAACGTCACAAAATAACAGATATTTAACGTACATTTTCCTGCATATTTTATTGCCATTCAGTGTGGTAATTGTCTTTTATTCTTTATGCTTGCATTTGTGAAACCAATTTGGGGGTCATGAGAGCCCAGGAGATGAAGAAAGTGCTCCTTGGTTACCATGTAAGGGGCTGGCAAAATTTGACTTTGAATTAGCCAGGTTAAAATGAGCTTGTATTTTAATAAAATAACAATAAGACAGTCTAGGCAGCTGGGGAGTGGGAATTGTTTTGAATTACATACTCTTTGGAGAAAAAAGAGCTGTGATCAGAATAACAAGGTTTTACTGTACATCACATATTGTATGAATTCTGCTGTCTCTTAGAAATACCCTTTGTGTCTTTAGTCTTTTATGATTGTTGTGCCATTCTGGGAGCCACTCAGTCCTTTGTGTTATTCTATTGTCAGCCATCATGAAATAATTGAGATGACAATTATTTGCTTGTTTGGTTTCAAAAGTTTTCTGTGTTTAAGCCCTTCTATTGTCTGCCTCATGGTACCATGGTGTGATATATCATGTCTGCCTAGATTATAAGAACAAAAAGAGTCATGCTTTTATGCTCCCCCACCCCGACCCACCCAGGAGAAGTCCCTTCTTAAACAGAGTTTACTGGAGATATATTAAAAGTACTATGAAAGTGAAGTCGCTCAGTCGTGTCCGATCCTTTGCGACCCCATGGGCAGTAGCCTGCACCAGGCTCCTCCGTCCGTGGGATTTTCTAGGCAAGAGTACTGGAGTGGGTTGCCATTTCCTTCTCCAGGGAATCTTCCTGACCCAGGGATCAAACCCAGGTCTCCCGCATTGTAGACAGATGCTTTACCATCTGAGCCACCAGGGAAGTCCTAAAAGTACTATAGTGAACATTAAAAATAGTTGCAGCTATCCATGACTCAGATAGTTTATACACACCAAGATGGTAGATGAGGTCAAAGTCTCCCATGGGGTTTTTCAGTCTAATTTTATAAACCTCAAATCAAAGCAGATAGATTGACAGTGAGAGATAGGACTTGAGATTAGACTTGTTAGAAAACTCAGGAAACATGGTAGGTATTGCAAACATCACCACTTACCAGTTACTTAACTCTTCTGAGTCCCCTTATTTGTGTAAAAAAAATACCCCCAAAACCAAAAAGAGGGATTGGGAAATAATAGTTTTTGCCTCATGGAGTTATTTTGAGGCTCCAATGAGATGATGCAGGTAAAAGCACTAAGCCTGGTACATGATAAGGGCTCCTTAAATAGTAATGTTGTATTTCAGGATGGTTTCAGCCCTGGCTGCATTCTCCTGGGTGTGCCTAACTACCAGCATTTGCTCAGAATCAGAACTCTGGATTGCAGGTGATGCGAAGGTCTGTTTCCTTCCTTGGCTTTCTGGGCTGACCTCCCAGTTCTGCTCCCTCGCCTGACTCTGAGAGGGTTTCCCCTGTGGCTCAGCTGGTAAAGAATCTGCCTGCAATGTGGGAGACCTGGGTTTGATCCCTGGGTTGGGAAGATCCTCTGGAGAAGGGAAAGGCTACCCACTCCAGTATTCTGGCCTAGAGAATATATATAGTCCATGGGGTCGCAAAAAGTCAGACACGACTGAATCACTTTCACTTCACTGACTCTGAGAGTTGCATGGGCACAGATGGGAAAGAGCCATTGACTGTTACAAATGTCCATTGGGATGTGAAGGAAGAGTCTGATCCTGAATTTTGCATTTGAAACAGTTGCTTAAATCTGTTATTCTAGAAACACATGTGCTTATGTAAACACGTGCATGTACTATGCACATCCACATGTAAAGCTCAGATATTGTCCACAGGAGAACAAAATATCTTGATGAAAATGAATAATTCAGCTAATCACCCAGTTGTGTTAGCTATATGGTGCTGCACAGCTGGGTGATCTGAAACAGATAGCTGTTTGGTGACTTGCAAATAAAGCATGAAGATAATAGAATCTCCCTTTTTTCCTCCAGATTTTTGGCATCACTTAGACATAATCTAAATGATATGGCAACATATGGTAAAATCTCTCACATTCAAAGGCATACAAGCAGCTAGCTAACACTTTCTACTAAAAAAACTTGCTCATAGGTATTTTGATGAATCTAAAATTCTTACAAAGCACATCGTTTGAAAGAAATATGGCAGCGAAACAAACTGCTGCATTCAAAGCAGGAGTATTGAAAGGCGTCAGGCAAACACTTTTAACCTCATGTTTGTGTGCAGTCTGGTCAAAATAGAATAGATTTTCTTTTATGGAAGGAGTTTCAAAAGGGACGAAAAGACAAAGATTCAGTGTTTGAAGGAAATCCTTCAGGTTTGCCTAAACTTTGGCATCTAGCTATTCTCATTAAATAAGCATTTTTGGCTTCTGATGTGTCCAGTTTGAAGGAACCAGTTCAATGTTATGCTTTGAAATTAATTACTGTGGAAAGTCTTTGTAAATGTGACTGTGAAATAGAAATCAAGTTAGACCGGAAGCAAAGTGAATGAGCGGGAAGCTAAAATAAATACCATGGCAGCATGTGAGAGGTGGAAGTTAAGTTTTTAGACCATCAGTATGTTAGTTTTAATTCCCAGATTCAAATCTTTAAGAGCTTTTCTGAAGCTAATGGGATGATTGATGTTCCAGGGAAAGAAGAGAACCAGTGTGCTGGATTTTTCATTCTAGGTGCAGAGTTTTAAAGAATTATGGAGTGTAAGAATTGAATGAGACTAAGAGAACAGCTCGGAGAAGGCAATGGCACCACACTCCAGTACTCTTGCCTGGAAAATCCCGTGGGCGGAGGATCCTGGTGGGCTGCAGTCCATGGGGTTGCTAAGAGTTGGACACGACTGAGCGACTTCACTTTCACTTTTCACTTTCATGCATTGGAGAAGGAAATGGCAACCCACTCCAGTGTTCTTGCCTGGAGAATCCCAGGGACGGGGGAGCCTGGTGGGCCGCTGTCTATGGGGTCGCACAGAGTCGGAAACGACTGAAGCGACTTAGCAAGAGAACAGCTATCAAGAGTCACAAGTATAGATGCTCTAGAGCCCATGCAAGTAATTCATGGGAATGAAGCCGGGCAGCAAGTAGGCACATAAGCACACAATGAGTAGCTCCACGCATCACTCGGGAAAGGTGGGAACATTCCGGTGCAAAGAATCAGCTCCAGTTTATTGCTGCCATGGAGGAAGCTGACCCAACCTTAGCAGCTGCTCCAACTTTTCAAGAAAATCTGGAATTCTAGGTTTTATGGAATGTTTCCACAATATTTATGATTTTTCTCATTCAGTGATCAGCCTACTGATCTCCAGCTTGCTGTTTTTCATCTAGTCTAACCACACATCTTAATAGATGTGGAAGCCAGCCTGAGAGAAGTGAGTGCCTTGCTGAAAGTCCAATGGCTAGGTGGCAGCACTGGAACTCGAACCCAGATCACCTCCCTTTTCTGCTGCATTATTGCCATGGTGAGCATAGCATTCTACCCGTAACAGGATTCAACAAGGGATTGCTAGATAATTTCCATGGATTAGTAAAGGTTTTCATAACTATGCTCTAGCACACCCCCAAAGGGCTTCCCTAGTGGCTCAGTGCTAAAGAATCCTCCTGCCAGTGCAGGAGACACCAGTTCAGTCCCTGGGTTGGAAATTCCCCTGGAGGAGGAAATGGCAACCCACTCCGGTATTCTTGCCTGGGAAATCCTATGGACAGAGAAGCCTGGTGGGGTACAGTCCATGGGGTTGCAAAGAGTCAGACACAACTGAGCGACTAAACAACAGCAACAGCAATAACACCCCTGACACTATCCCTAAGATACTTAACACATTTTTGTCATTTGTCTTTCTTTTTAAATGTTGTTTCAATTTTTCTTTGTATTACTTCATTCAGCTCATTTTTTCTTTACTGTATTTAATATTTTTCTCTTCGTTGAACAATGCTTCCATACTCTCTGTATTTCACATATATCATCCAAGTTTCTGTATTTGGCTCTTATTCCTTAGAACTCAGTCTCTCAAGGTCTGAAAGTATCTTTAATTGATTATATCTTTTCTGTATATTGCTATGCACTCATTAGAGGGGATCAAATTTAAATTTGTAAATTGGAACATTAGGCTAATGGAGTCAGTTGTTGTTGTTGTTGTTAGTCAGTTGCTCAGTCGTGTCTGACTCTTTGTGACCCAATGCACTGTTGCACACCAGGCTTCCCTGTCCTTCCCATCTCCTGGAGCTTGCTCAAACTCATGTGCATTGAGTCGATGATGCCATCCAACCATCTCATCCTCTGTCAGCCTCCTTCTCCTCCTGCCCTCAATCTTTCCCAGCATTAGGGGCTTTTCCAATGAACTGGCTCTTCGTCTCTGGTGGCCAGAGTATTGGAGCTTCAGCTTCAGCATCAGTCCTTCCAGTGAAGATTCAGGGTTGATTTCCCTTAGGATGGACTGGTTTGATCTCCTTGCTGTCCAAGGGAGTCAGTTAGCAAATCCATTTTCCATGAAGGATGCCACTGTGTACTCCTCAGAGAATATGAGGAGAATGTCCACCTGTCTTCAAGCCTTCAGATCTTGAATTCAGTGCCTGTAAGAGAAGAAGCACTTATACAGAGAGATAAATATATACTCTGGCTGGGACTTCTTTCTGTGACTTCAAATAATTTTTGGAAAACTTTGTTTCCAAAGGCATAAGGTACAGAGAAAGGAAAACTACTCTTGTGAAGACATAAGGGTGAAACAGTAAGGAGTCTATTACTATGGAGCTGTTAGCCACACTCACACACGTAGAAACCAGACTAGGAACTCCGTTGTTCACACTTGTATTTAGGCTTGATGGGAAACTATGCTGTGATTCTGTTACTGAGCGTCTCCTCCATTTGAAGAGCACTTAGTTCCCAAAGGACTTCCACATGGTACTATTCTTATTTTATCATGGGAAACCTGAGGCTCAGAGGAGGTGAGTTTTTGTCATTGCTCAATACTTCACAGACCAGTCATAGAAAGAGAGAGACTAGAACTTGATCAGCTGCATTGCTCTTTCTCTGAGCTCTCTCTCAGCTTCGGGGTTGTTCTCACTAGCCTCCATGTCACGACGATCCATGTTAGATGACCTGCTGAAACAATTATGCACATTCGCCTACCCTAGGTAGTGCCATTAAAGATAATGGCTATCCATGGAAGTGATTAAATATATTAATAAAAGATCTCTAACTCTCAGACTCTCAATTCTTTGTGCATGAGGACTGTTATGGTAAGAAAAGGAAGAAATGTTTTCCTAAGTGGGATTTTCATACTAGCAAATTGGCTGTTCTGTCTTAAATTCATATTGTTACTAACTGGCCTTAGAATTTGTGTTCTGGGCTGTGCATATGCTAAGTAGCAATTTTCCCTACTTGTTTGATTATGGAATAGCACACACATTTTACCTTATGAAAAAAAGAAACAGCTTGTGCTGCCTCAGGAGGAAACATCTCATCTAATAATTATGCTTTGAGACATTGGCATAGCTAGATGCTGACCCATGAGCAGGCCAGGGAAAGAAACATGGAAAAAGCAGTTTTGTTCTGGGCTTTTTCCTCAACTGGATTTAAAAACAAACATCCTTAGAGCAAAGCACTGAAGGGTGAGAGGCAGCAAAGCGGCAGATTATTAAAGCATTCATCATACAATTGCAGGCAGGCCCAGGAAGGGTACCAGTCTTGCCAGGGCTGTCTGGATGAAAACTTCTTGTAAATGTTCAAGAGTCCCCAGAAGAACTCTCTAGGCAGGAGAAAGGGAAGGGCTGAATGACTCCCTTGCAAGTCTGCTTCAATAGTTTCTGAACTGTAGCTTCTGAAACCTTTCAAGGAAAGGGTCAGTTACATGTGGGAGGTTGAGCTTTGGGGATTGGAAGACTGGATATTTAGCATTACTTCAGTGATGGTATCCTGAGCATGGATTTTTATATACTTGTTCATTTATATGATTGAGAACTAAGTGTGTTCAATGTCAGGTGCTTTTTCTTGTCTGATGAAATGATGGAATATGTCTTTTTGTATTTATAGATTCACTTTTAATTTTTAAGTCTGATTAACTTATACTGTAATTCAGTTCAGTTCCTATAGGTATGTAGTAAATTTTTGCTTTAGTCTCAGTACAACATCTGGTCAAATTGTCTATTTGGTTTCAACTTTGGCCTTGACCTTTAAGGCTAAGTAACCAGGGTCTTTAATGTTGCTGATGAAATCTCTGAAGTTGGGATGATCAATGACTGAGTGACTGTATTAGTTATCATCATGTATAATGTACATGATAAAATCAGTAGTAGGCACAAAGCATGTCTATCTGAATAACCTCATTAAGATACAGATAAGTATGCTATACGTAAGGGACTTTATATATTGAAATTTCCACTTAAAATACAAGTGTATGTTAATTATCATAAGAATATTTCAGTTATTGATCATAAATATTGATAATTTCATGAACAAAACAGCTAAGAACCTTCCAATAACTAGGGCTATAAATTGACAGTTAACAGACAGTAGATTAGCTCCCTGGCTTTAAGGGTTTATATGCTATTTGAACCAGCATATGTTTATAGGCAAATAAATGATACAAAAAAACATAAGAATAAAGGTTGCATTATATCATAGTTAGCTTCTTTGTAGAACTGTTTGCATTGCAAAAACTAAACAAAACTTTAACAATGGTATTTGATTTTTATTTATTTTTTTAATTTTATTTTATTTTTAAACTTTACATAATTGTATTAGTTTTGCCAAACATCAAAATGAATCCACCACAGGTATACATGTGTTCCCCATCCTGAACCCTCCTCCCTCCTCCCTCCCCATACCATCCCTCTGGGTCGTCCCAGTGCACTAGCCCCAAGCATCCAGTATCGTGCATCGAACCTGGACTGGCAACTCGTTTCTTACATGATATTTTACATGTTACAATGTCATTCTCCCAAATCTTCCCACCCTCTCCCTCTCCCACAGAGTCCATAAGACTGTTCTATACATCAGTGTCTCTTTTGCTGTCTCGTATACAGGGTTATTGTTACCATCTTTCTAAATTCCATATATATGCGTTAGAATACTGTATTTATGTTTTTCCTTCTGGCTTACTTC
This sequence comes from Bos indicus, assembly GCF_029378745.1. Taxonomy (NCBI): domain Eukaryota; kingdom Metazoa; phylum Chordata; class Mammalia; order Artiodactyla; family Bovidae; genus Bos; species Bos indicus. The sequence goes on along the minus strand of NC_091760.1, from coordinate 90,119,116 downwards.
ACTCTGTATAATAGGCTCCAGTTTCATCCACCTCATTAGAACTGATTCAAATGTATTCTTTTTAATGGCTGAGTAATACTCCATTGTGTATATGTACCACTGCTTTCTTATCCATTCATCTGCTGATGGACATCTAGGTTGCTTCCATGTCTTGGCTATTATAAACAGTGCTGCGATGAACATTGGGGTACACGTGTCTCTTTCCCTTCTGGTTTCCTCAGTGTGTATGCCCAGCAGTGGGGTTGCTGGATCATAAGGCAGTTCTATTTCCAGTTTTTTAAGGAATCTCCACACTGTTCTCCATAGTGGCTGTACTAGTTTGCATTCCCACCAACAGTGTAAGAGGGTTCCCTTTTCTCCACACCCTCTCCAGCATTTATTATTTGTAGACTTTTGGATCGCAGCCATTCTGACTGGTGTGAAATGGTACCTCATAGTGGTTTTGATTTGCATTTCTCTGATAATGAGTGATGTTGAGCATCTTTTCATGTGTTTGTTAGCCATCTGTATGTCTTTTTTGGAGAAATGTCTATTTAGTTCTTTGGCCCATTTTTTGATTGGGTCGTTTATTTTTCTGGAGTTGAGCTGTAGGAGTTGCTTGTATATTTTTGAGATTAGTTGTTTGTCGGTTGCTTCATTTGCTATTATTTTCTCCCATTCTGAAGGCTGTCTTTTCACCTTGCTAATAGTTTCCTTTGATGTGCAAAAGCTTTTAAGGTTAATTAGGTCCCATTTGTTTATTTTTGCTTTTATTTCCAATATTCTGGGAGGTGGGTCATAGAGGATCCTGCTGTGATGTATGTCGGAGAGTGTTTTGCCTATGTTCTCCTCTAGGAGTTTTATAGTTTCTGGTCTTACGTTTAGATCTTTAATCCATTTTGAGTTTATTTTTGTGTATGGTGTTAGAAAGTGGTCCAGTTTCATTCTTTTACAAGTGGTTGACCAGATTTCCCAGCACCACTTGTTAAAGAGATTGTCTTTAATCCATTGTATATTCTTGCCTCCTTTGTCGAAGATAAGGTGTCCATATGTGCGTGGATTTATCTCTGGGCTTTCTATTTTATTCCATTGATCAATATTTCTGTCTTTGTGCCAGTACCATACTGTCTTGATAACTGTGGCTTTGTAGTAGAGCCTGAAGTCAGGTAGGTTGATTCCTCCAGTTCCATTATTCTTTCTCAAGATCGCTTTGGCTATTCGAGGTTTTTTGTATTTCCATACAAATTGTGAAATTATTTGTTCTAGCTCTGTGAAGAATACTGTTGGTAGCTTGATAGGGATTGCGTTGAATCTATAAATTGCTTTGGGTAGTATACTCATTTTCACTATATTGATTCTTCCAATCCATGAACATGGTATATTTCTCCATCTATTAGTGTCCTCTTTGATTTCTTTCCCCAGTGTTTTATAGTTTTCTATATATAGGTCTTTAGTTTCTTTAGGTAGATATATTCCTAAGTATTTTATTCTTTCTGTTGCAATGGTGAATGGAATTGTTTCCTTAATTTCTCTTTCTGTTTTCTCATTATTAGTGTATAGGAATGCAAGGGATTTCTGTGTGTTGATTTTATATCCTGCAACTTTACTGTAGTCATTGATTATTTCTAGTAATTTTCTGGTGGAGTCTTTAGGGTTTTCTATGTAGAGGATCATGTCATCTGCAAATAGTGAGAGTTTTACTTCTTCTTTTCCAATTTGGATTCCTTTTATTTCTTTTTCTGCTCTGATTGCTGTGGCCAAAACTTCCAAAACTATGTTGAATAGTAATGGTGAAAGTGGGCACCCTTGTCTTGTTCCTGACTTTAGAGGAAATGCTTTCAATTTTTCACCATTGAGGATAATATTTGCAGTGGGTTTGTCATATATAGCTTTTATTATGTTGAGGTATGTTCCTTCTATTCCTGCTTTCTGGAGAGTTTTTATCATAAATGGATGTTGAATTTTGTCAAAGGCTTTCTCTGCATCTATTGAGATAATCATATGGTTTTTATTTTTCAATTTGTTAATGTGGTGTATTACATTGATTGATTTGCGGATATTGAAGAATCCTTGCATCCCTGGGATAAAGCCCACTTGATCATGGTGTATGATCTTTTTAATGTGTTGTTGGATTCTGATTGCTAGAATTTTGTTAAGGATTTTTGCATCTATGTTCATCAGTGATATTGGCCTGTAGTTTTCTTTTTTTGTGGGATCTTTGTCAGGTTTTGGTATTAGGGTGATGGTGGCCTCATAGAATGAGTTTGGAAGTTTACCTTCCTCTGTAATTTTCTGGAAGAGTTTGAGCAGGATAGGTGTTAGCTCTTCTCTAAATTTTTGGTAGAATTCAGCTGTGAAGCCGTCTGGACCGGGGCTTTTGTTTGCTGGAAGATTTTTGATTACAGTTTCAATTTCCGTGCTTGTGATGGGTCTGTTAAGATTTTCTATTTCTTCCTGGTCCAGTTTTGGAAAGTTGTACTTTTCTAAGAATTTGGCCATTTCTTCCATGTTGTCCATTTTATTGGCATATAATTGTTGATAGTAGTCTCTTATGATCCTTTGTATTTCTGTGTTGTCTGTTGTGATCTCTCCATTTTCGTTTCTAATTTTGTTGATTTGATTTTTCTCCCTTTGTTTCTTGATGAGTCTGGCTAATGGTTTGTCAATTTTATTTATCCTTTCAAAGAACCAGCTTTTGGTTTTGTTGATTTTTGCTATGGTCTCTTTTGTTTCTTTTGCATTTATTTCTGCTCTAATTTTTAAGATTTCTTTCCTTCTACTAACCCTGGGGTTCTTCATTTCTTCCTTTTCTAGTTGCTTTAGGTGTAGAGTTAGGTTATTTATTTGACTTTTTTCTTGTTTCTTGAGGTGTGCCTGTATTGCTATGAACTTTCCCCTTAGGACTGCTTTTACCGTGTCCCACAGGTTTTGGGTTGATGTGTTTTCATTTTCATTCGTTTCTATGCAAATTTTGATTTCTTTTTTGATTTCTTCTGTGATTTGTTGGTTATTCAGCAGCGTGTTGTTCAGCCTCCATATGTTGGAATTTTTAATAGTTTTTCTCCTGTAATTGAGATCTAATCTTACTGCATTGTGGTCAGAAAAAATGCTTGGAATGATTTCTATCTTTTTGAATTTACCAAGGCTAGCTTTATGGCCCAGGATGTGATCTATCCTGGAGAAGGTTCCATGTGCGCTTGAGAAAAAGGTGAAATTCATTGTTTTGGGATGAAATGACCTATAGATATCAATTAGGTCTAACTGGTCTATTGTATCGTTTAAAGTTTGTGTTTCCTTGTTAATTTTCTGTTTAGTTGATCTATCCATAGGTGTAAGTGGGGTATTAAAGTCTCCCACTATTATTGTGTTATTGTTAATTTCTCCTTTCATACTTGTTAGCATTTGTCTTACGTACTGTGGTGCTCCCGTGTTGGGTGCATATATATTTATAATTGTTATATCTTCTTCTTGGATTGATCCTTTGATCATTATGTAGTGACCTTCTTTGTCTCTTTTCACAGCCTTTGTTTTAAAGTCTATTTTATCTGATATGAGTATTGCTACTCCTGCTTTCTTTTGGTCCCTATTTGCATGGAAAATCTTTTTCCAGCCCTTCACTTTCAGTCTGTATGTGTCCCCTGTTTTGAGGTGGGTCTCTTGTAGACAACATATGTAGGGGTCTTGTTTTTGTATCCATTCAGCCAGTCTTTGTCTTTTGGTTGGGGCATTCAACCCATTTACGTTTAAGGTAATTACTGATAAGTATGTTCCCGTTGCCATTTACTTTATTGTTTTGGGTTCGAGTTTATGCACCGTTTTTGTGTTTCCTGTTTAGAGAATATCCTTTAGTATTTGTTGGAGAGCTGGTTTGGTGGTGCAGAATTCTCTCAGCTTTTGCTTGTCTGAAAAGCTTTTGATTTCTCCTTCATACTTGAATGAGATCCTTGCTGGGTACAATAATCTGGGCTGTAGGTTATTTTCTTTCATCATTTTAAGTATGTCTTGCCATTCCCTCCTGGCTTGAAGAGTTTCTATTGAAAGATCAGCTGTTATCCTTATGGGAATTCCCTTGTGTGTTATTTGTTGTTTTTCCCTTGCTGCTTTTAATATTTGTTCTTTGTGTTTGATCTTCATTAATTTGATTAATATGTGTCTTGGGGTGTTTCTCCTTGGGTTTATCCTGTTTGGGACTCTCTGGGTTTCTTGGACTTGGGTGATTATTTCCTTCCCCATTTTAGGGAAGTTTTCCACTATTATCTCCTCAAGTATTTTCTCATGGTCTTTCTTTTTGTCTTCTTCTTCTGGAACCCCTATGATTCGAATGTTGTAGCGTTTAATATTGTCCTGGAGGTCTCTGAGATTGTCCTCATTTCTTTTAATTCGTTTTTCTTTTATCCTCTCTGATTCATTTATTTCTACCATTCTGTCTTCTAATTCACTAATCCTGTCTTCTGCCTCTGTTATTCTACTATTTGTTGCCTCCAGAGTGTTTTTAATTTCACTTATTGCATTATTCATTATATATTGACTCTTTTTTATTTCTTCTAGGTCCTTGTTAAACCTTTCTTGCATCTTCTCAATCCTTGTCTCCAGGCTATTTATCTGTGATTCCATTTTAGTTTCAAGATTTTGGATCAATTTCACTATCATTATTCAGAATTCTTTATCAGGTAGATTCCCTATCTCTTCCTCTTTTGTTTGGTTTGGTGGGCATTTATCCTGTTCCTTTATCTGCTGAGTATTCCTCTGTCTCTTCATCTTGTTTAAATTGCTGAGTTTGGGGTGTCCTTTCTGTATTCTGGCAGTTTGTGGAGTTCTCTTTATTGTGGTGTTTCCTCGCTGTGTGTGGGTTTGTACAGGTGGCTTGTCAAGGTTTCCTGGTTAGGGAAGCTTGTGTCGGTGTTCTGGTGGGTGGAGCTGTATTTCTTCTCTCTGGAGTGCAATGAAATGTCCAGTAATGAGTTATGAGATGTCTATAGTTTTGGGGTGACTTTGGGCAGCCTGTATCTTGAAGCTCAGGGCTGTGTTTCTTTGTTGCTGGAGAATTTGCTTGGTATGTCTTGCCCTGGAACTTATTGGCCCTTGTGTGGTGCTTGGTTTCAGTGTCGGTATGGAGGCATTTGATGAGCTCCTGTGAATGAACGTTCCTTGGAGTCAGGAGTTCCCTGGAGTCAGGGTTTGGACTTAAGTCTCCTGCTTCCGATTATCGGTCTTATTTTTACAGTACTTTCAAAACTTCTCCTTCTATACAGCACCATTGATAAAACATCTACATTAAAGATGATAAGTTTCTCTACAGTGAGGGTCACTCAGAGAGGTTCACAGGGTTACATGGAGAAGAGAAGAGGGAGGAGGGAGTTAGAGGTGACCCAAATGAGATGAGGTGAATCAATAGTGGAGAGAGTGGGCTAGCCAGTAGTCACTTCCTTATGTGCACTCCACAACTGGACCACTCAGAGATGTTCACGGGGTTATACAGAGAAGAGAAGAAGGAGGAGGGTAACAGAGGTGGCCAGAAGGATAAAAGGGGGGAATGAAAAGGAGGGAGACAGATCCAGCCAGTAATCAGTTCCCTAAGTGTTCTCCACCGTCTGGAACACACAGAAATTCACAGAGTTGGGTAGAGTAGAGAGGGGTTAGGGAGGAGACACAGGCGACCTGGTGGAGAAAAAGGAGAGTCCAAAGGGAGAGAGAGCACTCAAGCCAGTAATCTCACTCCCTAGTGAAAAATGGGTCCTGAAGATTGGGTCCTTAAAGGTACAAAATTGGTAACAAATACATAAAAGCAAAAATTAAAAATCTGGAGTAGAGTTTGGAATTTCAAAAATACGATGTTAAAGAAAAGAAGAAGGAAAAGAAAGAGAGAACGAACAAACAAAAACAAACAAGGTCGCGAAAATTATAAAGAAAGTACAGGTACAAAATTGATAACTAATACCAGAAAGCGAAAATTAAAAATCTAGAGTAGAGTTTGGAATTTCAAAAATACGATGTTAAAGAAAAGAAGAAGGAAAAGAAAGAGAGAAAAAACGAACAAACAAAAACAAACAAGGTCGCGAAAATTATAAAGAAAGTACAGGTACAAAATTGATAACTAATACCAGAAAGCAAAAATTAAAAATCTAGAGTAGAGTTTGGAATTTCAAAAATACAATGTTAAAAAAAAAAAAAGAAGAAGAAGAAAAATAAAGAGAGAAAACAAACAAACAAATACGAACAATGTCACAAAAATTATACAGAAAATACAGGTACAAAATTGATATCAAATACCAAAAAGCATAAATTAAAAATCTAGAGTAAAGTTTGGAATTTCAGATATACAATGTTATATAAAAGAAGAAGAGAAAGAAACAGAGAAGAAGGAAAAAAAAAAAAAAAGTCACAGAAATTATATAAAAAGAAACTATAGGTACAAAATTGATAACATATACCAAAAAGCGAAAATTAAAAATCTAGAGTAGAGTTTGGAATTTCAAAAATACAATGTTAAAGAAAAGAAGAAAAAAACAAAAACAAACAAACAAAAGAAACAAGGTCAAAAAATTATAAAATATATATATATGAAGTTTGCTGAAGAAGAAAAAAATAGGGTCTTTTTTTTTTTTTTTTTTTGCAAAGTAATAGGTTATAAAAGTGAAAATTAAAGGAACAATAGAGGACTTAAAATTTTTTTTTTTTTAATTAAAAAAAAAAGAAAGAATGATCGTAAAAATAATAAAAATATATCTAGGACTTTTTTGGTTTTTTTTTTTGTGGGTGTTGTGGGTTCAGTTCATTTTTGGCTAGTTCCTTGGTCAGATTTATATTTCTCAAGATCTATAGGCCCCTTCCTATGTAGTCCATAGTAACCACAGGGTTTTGATCTATTGCCTGTAGCTTCCAAGGCGTTTCCCTCTGTTATATCTTCTTCTGTTTGCTAGTCTCTTCAGTATCTGGTTTCCGCCCTGACTCAAAAGGCATGGTGGAGGACACTTTTTTTTTTTTTTTTTTTAGGCTTACTTGTTCAGTCGCGCTGTGGGGAGGGAGGGAGGGATGCTGCAAACAAACAACACAGGCGTGGGCTCGCAGTGCCTCAGCCACCCTGGGTCTGCCCCCGCTCACGGCGCGTGTAGCCTCCCTGTCCACACTGCTCGGACTCTAGGTTGTTCCGCCGGGAACAATCCGAGGCTGGCCCTGGGCTGCATGCACCTCCCAGGTCCAAGCCGCTCAGGTTCAGGCACTCAGGTAGTCCTCAGAGGCGCAGACTCAGTTGGGCCTGCGTTTTGTGCTCTTCCCAGGTCCGAGCGCCAATTTGCTCTTCCTAGGCGAGCACCAATGCTGCGACTTATCGCCTCCCCGCCACTCGGTTATCTGGATGTAAAACCGGCGCACCTTCTCAGGCAGATGTTGACCATCCAGACCCCCAAGAAGTTTTAGTTAGCAAAGAAGCCTGCTTACAATTTTATAGATAATGTCTCTCTGGGGCTGCGATTGCCCCCTTCCGGCTCTGGCTGCCTGTCACCGGAGGGGGAAGGTCTGCAGCCGGCTATCTCTGTTCAGTCCTTTGTTCCGTGCGCGGGCCTGGCGGTCTTAGGTTAGGGCTGGCTTTTCGCGTGGTAGGTATCCCACAGTCTGGTTTGCTAGCCCAAATTATTTCGCTCAGATAGCGCTCAGGGTATTCAGGCCAGATTCTTACTCTCAGCGATGCAGCCCACGCCGCGCCTCCCTGCCCAGCCCCGGTTTGCTAATGGCGGATGCAGGCGTCTGCGCTGCTTCTCTGCTGGGGGAGTTACCGTAGGGCTCGCAATCTGCGAGTTTTAAATTGTTTATTTATTTTTTCTCCCTGTTATGTTGCCCTCTGTGCTTCCAAAGCTCGGCACAGATTCGGCAGTGAGAACGTTTCCTGATGTTTGGAAACTTCTCTCTTTTTAAGATTCCCTTCCCTGGACGGAACTCCGTCCCTCCCTCTTTTGTCTCTTTTTTTTTGTTTTTAATATTTTTTCCTACCTCCTTTCGAAGAGTTGGGTTGCTTTTCTGGGTGCCTGATGTCCTCTGCCGGCATTCAGAAGTTGTTTTGTGGAATTTACTCGACGTTTAAATGCTCTTTTGATGAATTTGTGGGGGAGAAAGTGTTCTCCCGGTCCTACTCCTCCGCCATCTTCCATTCCAGTCTCGGTATTTGATTTTTAGTTATTTCAGTTCAGTTCAGTTTGGTCGCTCAGTTGTGTCCAACTCTTTGCAACCCCATGAATCGCAGCACGCCAGGCCTCCCTGTCCATCACCAACTCCAGGAGTTCACTCAAACTCACGTCCATTGAGTTGGTGATGCCATCCAGCCATCTTATCCTCTGTCGTCCCCTTCTCCTCCTGCCCCCAATCCCTCCCAGCATCAGGGTCTTTTCCAGTGAGTCAACTCTTCACACGAGGTGGCCAAAGTATTGGAGTTTCAGCCTCAGCATTAGTCCTTTCAATGAACACCCAGGACTGATCTCCTTTAGGATGGACTGGTTGGATCTCCTTGCAGTCCAAGGGACTCTCAAGAATCTTCTCCAACACCACAGTTCAAAAGCATCAATTCTTCGGCGCTCAGCTTTCTTCACAGTCCAACTCTCACATCCATACATGACCACTGGAAAAACCATAGCTTTGACTAGATGGACCTTTGTTGGCAAACTAATGTCTCTGCTTTTGAATATGCTATCTAGGCTGGACATAACTTTCCTTCCAAAGAGTAAGTGTCTTTTAATTTCATGGCTGCAGTCACCATCTGCAGTGATTTTAGAGCCCAAAAAATAAAGTCTGACACTGTTTCCACTGTTTCCCCATCTATTTCCCAGGAAGTGATGGGACCAGATGCCATGATCTTCGTTTTCTGAATGTTGAGTTTTAAGCCAACTTTTTCACTCTCCACTTTCACTTTCATCAAGAGGCTTTTTAGTTTCTCCTTACTTTCTGCCATAAGGGTGGTGTCATCTGCATATCTGAGATTACTGATATTTCTCCTGGCAATCTTGATTCCAGCTTGTGCTTCTTCCAGCTCAGCATTTCTCATGATGTACTCTGCATATAAGTTAAATAAGCAGGGTGACTATACAGGCTTCATGTACTCCAATTTGGAACCAGTCTGTTGTTCCATGTCCAGTTCTAACTGTTGCTTCCTGACCTGCATACAAATTTCTCAAGAGGCAGGTCAGGTGGTCTGGTATTCCCATCTCTTGAAGAATTTTCCCCAGTTGATTGTGATCCACACAGTCAAAGGCTTTGGCATAGTCAATAAAGCAGAAATAGATGTTTTTCTGGAATTCTCTTGCTTTTTTTGATGATCCAGCGGATGTTGGCAATTTGATCTCTGGTTCCTCTGCCTTTTCTAAAACCAGGTTGAACATCTGGAAGTTCACGGTTCACGTATTATTTAAATGTGCATTTTTTCCAAAAACAGTCCTGTTTAGGAAATTCTTCAAAGAGATATCATTATTTCTGCCAAATTTTAAAAGTCTGATTAGTAGCATTTTTAAAGTCAAGCTTATTAAGATATGATCTATGTATAGGGAAAGCTGCCCATTGTACATATACAGTTCAATGAGTTTTGACAAATGTAAAATAGTCATGTAATCATCATCACAATAAAAATCTAGACTATGTCTGTAATTAGTTTCCTCAGGCTGCCACTCCATAGTACCACAGATTAGGTGACTTAAACAAAGGAAGTGTGTCTTCTCAGTTCTGGAAGCTCTTCAACACATTTGTGGTAGGATAGTTTAGCTCATCATTTTTCCATCAGCCCAGAAAGTTCCCTTGTGCCCCTTTCCAGTCAGTCCTCTTTCCTGAGCCCAGCCCTTGACAATTCATTGATATTTCCCATCCCTATAGTCTGTGTTTCCCAGCTGTCTGTGCCGAGGCTTACTTGCCTGCCACATGGGAGCAGTGGCAGCATCCTGGTGCAGGGGTCTCCCTAGTGTAGGACCACACACATGCAGATGGGGGTCCAGACCCCAGCACTGTGAGTGTCTTCAGAGTTGGCTGGGTTGCTGAGCTGGACACACACATACACTGTCTCACCAGGACCAGCTAGCTGTGTCAGCCACATGTCTACCTCCTGGGTTACTCAGCACAGACATCCCTCCTAGTGTCAAGGTACCTGGAAGAAAGATGGGGTGATGACAATAAGGTTGCTAGGTGAAGTTGAGTAGCTGATTCTGGTCTAGGCAAGAAAAGCCTAGTGGTCAACCTTTCTCAAAAAGGTGCACATTTCCAGTATCCAGAGGGCTGGGCAATCTTCACTGACTGCCCCTTTCTTCGGGGCCAAGGATATCATCCTCCTTGTAAGAGGTCTTTCTTCAGATAAGGTGATTGATGAAATTATATCTTAAATAATACTAATGGCCATTGCCATTTGCAGACTATTCATAACATGACAGATATCAGTTCAAATGCTTTTAGGTAAGTTATAGTGAATTCCTGCACTAGTATAATTTTTCTCATTTAGCTGGGTCTTATTAAAATTTGTTGTTGCTCAGGCATTCAGTTGTGTCTGACTTTTTGCACCCCCAGGGACTGCAGCATACCAGGCGTCCCTGTCCTTCATTATCTCCCAGAGTTTGCTCAAAGTTACGTCCGTTGAGTCAATGATGCCATCCAACCAGCTCATCCTCTGTCACTCTCTTCTTCTCCTGCCCTCAATCTTCTCCTGCATCAGGGCATTTTCCAATGAACTAGCTCTTCGCATCAGGTGATCAAAGTATTGGAGCTTCGGCTTTGGCATCAGTCCTTCCAACGAATATTCATGGTAGATTTTCTTTAGGATTGGCTGGTTTGATCTTCTTGCTGTTCAAGGGACTCTCAAGGGCCTTCTCCAGCACAATTCAAAAGCATCAATTCTTAGGCGCTTAATCTTCTTTATGGTCCAGCTCTCACATCTGTACGTGACTACTAGAAAAACTATAGCTTTGACTATATGGACCTTTGTTGACAACGCAATGTCTCTCTAATTTTGTATGTATGTATTTCTCTGCTTTTGGAAACACATAAATGGAAGTTTAATGTGCTTGAGGCATTTGCCCAACTCTTACATCCTTTTTATATTCAAACTTATTTTCTGATACAGACAACCTAATGTGATATTGGACTTCCCAGATTTTCTCATTGTTTACTTTAGAGGTGTCATGAAAATCATCTTCATGAATTCCCCCCATCCTTGCCTTCAACAGAGGTCAAGCTGCCCTGAGCCTATGACGAGGAAGAAGATGGAGGATGAGATGCTAATGATGATAAATGATAAACATAAAATCACTTCCTGCCTTTTTTTCTAGAACATACTACAACAAATAAGATATTTAAAAATTTGTGGTCTCATTTTTTCCCTCTAAGCACAGTTTGTATTGATCTTTCTAAAGGAAACCCTCCAATATGGGTCCTGTGTAACTGGAAGACACCAGAGAAGTTCCTTTGTTTTTAACATCATAACATTTCAGAGAGAAACATCTTAGCCTGAAGACAGTGGAATTAATAAAATTATTTTTTTTAAACAAATGAAGAAGCTGAAGCCAGGGAAATTTCCATAACTTGATCAGAGTCATAGAAACTGCTTCCTGACTGACTGGTTCTCAATTTCCTGCCTGTTCTATGCTTCCATCCCACCTCTCAGAAGTAGCTGCTAAGTCTGACTCTGTGCGACCCCATAGATGGCAGCCCACCAAGGCTCCTCTGTCCCTGGGATTCTCCAGGCAAGAACACTGGAGTGGGTTGCCATTTCCTTCTCCAATGCATGAAAGTGAAAAGTGAAAGGGAAGTTGCTCAGTCGTGTCAGACTCCTAGCAACCCCATGGACTGCAGCCTACCAAGCTCCTCCATCCATGGGATTTTCCAGGCAAGAGTACTGGAGTGGAGTGCCACTGCCTTCTCCGTCTCAAAAGTAGAGGTAGGTGAAATTCCCACCATTGGAGTTAAATTTTTTTTTCTGGTCTAAGGCAGCATTGACATATGGGATTCATTTTATGTTCCAACTTGAATATATTTGAAATGGTTACCAAAAGCACTATGTTGAGCAGAATTTTGAATGTACACCTGAGCTTAATGTGAAAAGGTGTCATAATCGTTTTCTGGTGTCTGAGTATAGGTTGGGAATAGTGGCAGCATCTGTATCTGCCAATCCTGGGGTAAGGCAGTGCCACGCCAGTTGTTTTTTTTTTAAGAAACATCGTTCAGAATAATACATTAATGTTAACTTGTACATATATCTTATCATCTGTTAGTAACTACTGGAGCTAGGTGAGATTTGAAGAAGAAGGAGACCTATGGATCTGGCACTTGAAGTTGCTCTCAGATGACAGACTCAGTTGGGGAAAGGCAGAAGTGATGGGTGGGAATCTGGGCCAGCAAGAACTGTCAGTGCGGAACGAGTGCCTTGGTCTATAGCAGAGCTGTGGCTAGTGCCAACAAGCAGAAAGGATTCAGAAATCAGAGGTGGGGAGGTGCTAGAGTGACCGATTGTCCCAGTTTTAACACAGTGGTAGTCCCGGGCAAACTAGATGGATTGGCTATACTGGAAAGCACAAACAGAACTTTGGCCTATGTCATAGCTTTAAGTGAACACACTATTTGGTCAGTGCATTATCAAGCTATTGCTGTGATCATGCTACATACCAAACAACCCCCCAATTCTTAGTGGTTTGAAACCACCAGCACTTCTCTTTTTTGGTTCTATAGACCTGCTGCAGTTTGGACTCAGGCAGACTGTAGTTTGAGAACTACAGGTTTCCGCTGTGTGACTGTCATTCTCTTTGCACCTATGACTTTTAGAACAATTTCTTCTTATAGAAATGGATTGGACAAGAGGCCAATGCAAATTGTGCAGATATGCTTAAAGCCTTGGCTTGTGTCAAATACACTAAAGTTCCATTGGCTTAAGCAAAGTCATGTGGCCAAACTCAGTATCAATGGGGTAGAGAAACATACCCCACTTTTAATGATGCCATATCCTGTTTAGTCATGTGGCAAAGTTCATGGATGGATATGCCTTCAATAAAGAGGGAGTAAGGCCTGGGACCACTATTCAATCTATGAAGTCAGTAAGTAATCTGTGTCCAGACCCAAACAAGTGTATCCATATTTCTCCAGCACCGGCATATTAGGTGCCCCATAACTGTGTGAAAAATGAATGAATACCTCTAAAATAGGATTTTCTTATAATAAAGTGGTTCATGTTCCCATTTTTTCAAAAGTTGTCTGGCCCCTTTATTATTAGATGTTAGGAGCCTCCTGAGGGATGCTGTAGGTCAGATGTCCTAAATGGCTGTTAGGAAATCTTTCCTTCTCTTGTCCAGGAGTTTTTCCCCCTCTGCATTTCTCATCCTCCAGTTAGATGGCAGGCTCCTGGAAGCCTGGAGAAGTATTAGAGGTGTCCTGGCGCTTTCCAAACCAGGAAGACATAGTGACCTGCGTGTTCCAGGGACTGGTGCTAATTGTCCCCTCCAACGCTCTTCCTCAACACCTTACCTCCCCCCACCCACCCCCAGGGGTTGGCACATGGCTGGCTTGTGTTCCTAGAATACTGCTTGACTTGAAGATGAGGCTTGTGATTTAAAACCTTTTTATATTTCAGAATTAAATGCAGACATAATCACTACCCTTTCTTCCCCCACCGTCTGTCCCCACAGCCATTGTGTATGTGTGTGTGTAGTGTATTTGCTGAAATCATTTTAAATGTTTGCTATGATCCTGGTATTACATTTCCAATTTTGGATACTTTTGATTTTTTTTTTTTTTTTTACTAAGCAATGAAAAGAACTGTTAGATGTGGAGAGAAAAATACTTGAAAAGTTAGCCTAATATTAGACGATCTTGTATGGAAGCTGAGCCTTCTCTGGCACACAGAGGAATTCAGAAGTGTCTGTGTCCCTTAGCAAGCACTCAGGTATTCTTTTATATTTAGGATCCAAAGTACCCAGGAAAGAGTCACAGATCACCTTAGGTCAAACCTAGCTTTCAGCTCTGAAGACTTCCAGCACAGACATCTGAGCTTGTTGCACAGCAGAAGCCACAGTTTCCTTTCAAGCTTAAAAATGTATTCAGCAGCTCAGAATGAAGCCGCAGGACTGAGCCAGCTGTGCTCCATGTATAGGCACAGGGCACTCCTCTTTACACAAAGCTGAGGGGACATGGCTGAACACAGAGTCTCTCCTATTTAACATAGACCCGTTCCTGAAGAGTTTGCTGTGCCAACATCCACTTTTAAATTTTGAAATTGTATTTGGAATTAATTGTTGCTGTGCGCTAAGAACTTGGCCTAAAGAAAATCCTCCCAAGTCTTAAAAAAGAAAAAGACTTGGCTGTGTCATAAATTTCATCATGTAGAATTGTCCTTTTTCACTGACTTCAATAAAAGACTGGAAGAGACTTTTGAAAAAATGTGTGGCCTCTAAATGATGTAATACCACATGACAGCAAGAGAGAAGAAATAGGGTGTTAATAGCACTTAAAAAGAATTACAGATCGTAAAGGCTTTCCTTGGATGCTGATCCATAGATGTTGTTTTGTGACGTATTGCTGATCTGTATTAAAATCCCAGGGACAAAACTGGGGTAGGGTCAGCCCAGGGATTTGCTTTCCTGCTATTGAAGTGTTTCAGAATTTTGATTTCTCCTTTCTCTTTACCTCCCATTGGTCCAGCCAGGTACATTGCAAGAACATTTCTGAGTTCTTTTCAGCACTTGAGACCTTTTTTCTATCTTCAAACCTTGAGGAATATAACACATTCTTGTCATTATCAATAAATCACAGTGACTGATTTTTCCCTGGGTGAATGTCTACAGGGGGTTCCTGTGTAGTTAGAAAAGAGTAACTTCCCTTCCCCCACCGCATGTGATCGCTGTTGTTGACATGTATAAATCATTTCATGTTTATTTTGTATTTGATGCAAAGAGCCAGCTCATTGGAAAAGACCCTGATGCTGGGAAGGAGTGAGGGCAGGAGGAGAAGAGGGTGACAAAGGATAAGATGGTTGGATGGCATTACCAACTTAGGGGACATGAGTTTGAGCAAACTCTGGGAGATTGTGAAGGACAGGGAAGCCTGGTGTGCTGCAGTCCATGGGGTCACAAAGAGCTGGATATGACTTAGTGACTGAACAACAGTTTGCTTCCACCGTCTCTGTTCTCTGATTAACTTGGTCAGTCACTCTTTATACCTTGTAAGATGGACCTAATGATACCTGCTGTACCAAATAGTGGGGTAGTTCTGTGTCCTTCATGGAAATTGGAAATGTGGGATGTTGTTGAGTTGTTCCAAGGATTGGGTATCTATTGATATTAGTGGGAAGGGGCCAAAGATGCTTAATATTCAGCAATGCACAGGACAGTCCCACATAATAACTGGTTGCACTCCAAATAAGAACATTGCGAACAGATATGAACATTTTGTGAAAAGTTTAGCATGGCATTTGAATGCGGTTCATAGCTCATGTCAAGTACTGATGCCTTGTAATGAGACTGACTTCAGTTACACTCTTACCCATCTGCAAGAGGACACCTCTTTCTTGCTACTTGTTGTGAGACCAGTGGGTTCATCTTCTATTCATCTAAGCTCATTTAAGAAAATGACACTTCTAGTAATCACTATGATAAAAGTAACTATTCTTCAAGGAGCACATAATCATTCTCTAGGTACAGAACAAGGAAATTTTCATGCTTTAACCCATTTCTTCTTCAGGACAAACCTTGGAGCAGATGATAAGATTATCTAGTGCAGATGAGGAAGTTTTGGCTACCAAATCTTGCTAACTTTATTTCCAATCAAGAATCAGAGTTTCAAGGGGTGGAGAGGGTGGCTCGTTCCTTGGGCGACAAAGTGTGGTTCCTCTCCTCTCTTTGCTTCCCCTAGCCCTTCCCCTACTAAAAACAAACAAGATTAAGCAAATAAGCAAGAAAACCAAAGTGTGAGCTCTTTAATAAAGGCATTCAGGGCCACCAGTTTAGTCTGCACATATATAGTGTTCTTCCTGTTTCTGGAGATCACCCAACATGTGAGGCCTTGGTTTGATCAGGGCTCCCTGGAGCAGTGTGGTGTGACATTCCCTGGAATCCCTAATGGTATCATTTGTCTGAAACGTACCAGGTTTCTGACTCCAGCACGTACTGCGTGATGTATCTCGATGATTCTCTGGGATACTCCCAGCCATACTGTGGAGACTGCTTGAAGCTTGGTCCTGATCTGGCAGATGGGGTCAAGATGGCTCCCAGAATCTTCATGTGTTAAATATAACAGGAATCTGTAAACATTCCCTTTGAGTGTTTTGCTCTAGAAATTTGTAAACTGGGAGGTGTCTGTAAGATGAGTTATTTAATCTTATAAATATTTTTCTCTATGTAAAGAGGAACTGCTTTGTATAAAGATCAACCTTAATTAGAAGAACATATGATGTCATTATGATATGGGTTTGTTGAAAGCCTAATAATTGGATTATCATTGTGGGCTGTCATTAAGTAGAACATCGCTCTAGATTACAGCAGTGACTTAACTTGAGTCAAAGAGCATTTTCTGAATTTGTTTTTCCCAGAGAGTCAGGCCACCCTCTTGACTGAAGTAATGTTTTTTTGTGGTTTGTATATAAGGATGTGTGCCATGTCCACATTTATCCATTTTTATTCCAATGAATAAGAAAAGCTGCTTTTTAATCTATTTAATTCATTTTCACAGATCAGTGCATTTGCAAGAGTGGAGAGCAGAGACATGAGGTGAAATGGGGAGTCCTGACAAAAGCAATTGACAAAGGCACGGTTTATAATAAATGAGAATCTTGGAATTCTACTGCCAAATTATGCAGACCTTTCCAGAAAGAGTAAGTCAAAGTGGCTCGGATAACTGGCTCACAATTAACAGTGACAAAGAGCAGCATTGCTCCAGTCCTGCCCCTTCTATTGGTTTCCCTGTGGGTGTCCCTTTTGGGACTTCTCAGGTGGCTCAGCAGTAAAGAATCTGCCTGCCAATGCAGGATATGCAGGTTCGATCCCTGGGTCAGAAGATCCCCTGTGAAAAAAAAAGAAGAAGATCCCCTGGAGAAGGAAATAGCAACCAACTCTTGCATTCTTGTCTGAAAAATCCCACGGATAGAGGAGCCTGGTGGGCTATAGTCCATAGGGTCACAAAGATTCCAACATGACTTAGCAACTAAACAACAACAACAAAGCCAGGAAATGTTGCAAAAATACCTTAGTTGGACCCACGTGAGTTAGAATGATTAGTTCAGTCATTATCAGGACTTTGACAAGAAAAGAGGCACTCAAGGCCACACAAGGAAAAATATTCCATGGTAAAAGGAAGCAAATGTCAGTAGTACAATGCTTACGATTTTGTACCTGAGAGTTCAAACAATGAGACCTGAATGACTCAAAGATGTTCTTATAACCACACAAATGTGTACTCTGGGGTCCAGGGCATAATGAGACTGTGGCCAGTCCAGTGTTCCAACCCCGTCCTGGATCTCTGCCCCTGGTGTCCTGTTGAGCTTCCGCCTGGATCCATCCTGCCTCCTTTCATTTCTGGCACAACTCTGTTGTTTTCCAGTCCAGAACCCAAAGCAGCCCTTGCAAATCAGAGTGCCATATGGATAGGGAAGAAGGTAACATTGAGCCATCTCATTTATCCTCACAGCATTAGTTTGAGGTAGGGAAGGACAAGAGTTAAAAAATGACATCATAGAGAGACACAGTGAAGCAGGAAGAAATCAAGGACTGAGGTCAGGAAATGGTGGTGTTTGAGGACAAAGCCCCAAGGCTTCTAACAGCCAGTCTTAGGCTCTTGGACAGGATGAAACTGCTAGCATACTACAGGGAAACAGAAAAACTATGTTAGTAGTTTTTGCTTGTTCGTTTTTAATAATCCGTAGGCCACATCCCAGCTAAAGTTAGTGGGTAAATAGAACCTATTTCTCTCTTTGTAGCATTTGTCAAATCAGATTTTTTTTTTTTTTTTTTTAAGCACCTTGCTTGGTCAAAAGCATCTGGAAAAATGACCAAACCATTTTTTCTCACCATTTCCCTTTAGTTCTGACAAAATAGGATTGCAAACTGAGAATGAGGATTGCTGCTCTGGTCCCCAGGTCCCCAGGACTGCCTTGCAGGACTGAGCCAGCTTTGTCTGTTTAAGATGAGTGCTCACCTGGGTGCCGCCAGGGAAAAGATCTTGCGACACAGGTGAGACAGCACAGCCCTCCCACCCAGGCTCCATCCCCAAGTGCTCAGCTCAAGGGTTCTATAAGGATTCCCAGAGATGGAGCATTTGCTGGCAGAAATATTGTTGACATGAAAGAGCCAGTGCCAAGATTTTAGGATGCTTATATAGCTCATGTCCATTGCAGTGGTCTTGGATCTCTCCCTCTTAATTGCCATTCCTTGTCTCTCGCTAGAAGCCTCTTACATTGAATCTCTTGATGGTAGAACATTGTAATGCAAAGGAACAATCTTTGGGCTGGGAGCTCTGAGACCAACATTGTTTTTGATGGATTAAATATATATATTTTTTCATTGTTAGGCCATTTGTCTGGTAGGTTGAGAGATGGCTCTTGATTTTATCTTGGGAAATTTCCTTTTTAATTAAAAACACTGGTCCTCACCTTTAAGATCTTCCTATTTTAAGGAAAAAAAACAGACCTCAATATTCTTTAGTTAATGTTTGCAGAATGACTTTTGGGTGATTAGTGGAAGAGTTCCTTCTGCCTGTCAAGTTAATCCAATTTCAGTGACTTAGTTTTTTTAAACTCTATTGAATCACCTTGTTTTGTCTTTGTGGCACAGTCATTGCTAATTGTAGACTCTCAGAGCTAAGGGGACTTGGAGTTCAGTTCTTTTTGTAGATAAGGACATTCAGATCCAGACACATAGCTGCATTTGCTGGTGTGTAAGAGACATCCTTCCCCAGTGTAGCAAGCAAAAATTTCCTCGCATCTTATGAGTCATGGTTGCTGACTGAAGGAAGATGTAAATATCAAATTTGCTTTAGAGCAGTTATGTCATCAGAAGAGAAAATACGTTATTTCGTTCACATAACTATAGTATAACGCATTTCCAATAGAAAATTAGAAGTTGTGAGTATATATGCTGCTGCTGCTAAGTCAGTTCAGTCGTGTCCGACTCTATGCAACCCCATAGACGGCAGCCCACCAGGCTCCCCCGTCCCTGGGGTTCTCCAGGCAAGAACACTGGAGTGGGTTGCCATTTCCTTCTCCAATGCATGAAAGTGAAAAGTGAAAGGGAAGTTGCTCAGTCATGTCCAACCCTCAGCGACCCCATGGACCGCAGCTTTCCAGGCTCCTTCGTCCATGGGAGTTTCCAGGCAAGAGTACTGGAGTGGGGTGCCATTGCCTTCTCAGTGTGAGTAAATATAGTAATATGTAATCTGAAAAAGGTAAATTCTGAAAAATAATTGTGTTCATGCATGCTGTTGCTTATCACTTCCAATAAATATGTAATGAAAGTACAGAAAATACCCTCTCCCCTGAAGTCTTCAGTGACATTATGCATGCATCGTGCACATGAGTAAATATGTTCAGTAACCTTTTAAAATCTCACGTAACCCGACTGTGCTTTGCAAACACCTAGGGCCCCTTCAGAAAGAGTCACTTGTAAACAATTTTCAGAACTGTGAAAAGGATTTCAAAGGTTTTTTTTTTTTTTTCTCCTTTACCAAAGAAAGCCCTGTGAGAGGAGGAGGAGCAGGCGGGGGTGGGGAGTGTCAGAGATAAGAGCTGCTGCTGCTGCTAAAACCCCACACCCAGTGGCTGGTTAGTGATTCAGTGTAGAGGGCAATTGAGAGAGAAGCTCAGCTGGTGCCTTGAAAAAAAAAAATAGAGTGCAAGTCTGTTCTCAGCAAGTAATAGCCTCCATCATTTTAACCTGGGCCAAGTGGGTGGAACTGCCCCTCCCCCCTAGCCCCCGCAGTCCTCTGGCTGCCCTTGACTTTCATTCATTCTGATTTTACCAGCACAGAACAAAGACAGGGCGCTGGGAGGCAAGGTGGGAACTGCCCCAGGCCGCACTCTAGGCCCAGATCTGAATGGGAAGTGGGCTATTAGTCCCTGAAATTGCTCTCTGGGTTTTCCTTGGCCTGTATGGTTCTTTTTTGTACTTATATACTTTTTTCTTTTTCTTTTTTTAATAACTTGGTTTTGAATTGACCAGCAGACCTGTCTGTTTGCTCAGCTTGATCTAAATTGGCTTTTGGTTCAAACTTCAGGTGGTTTTTCAGTTTGACTCTGCTCCTCTCTCTCCAGGAAGACAAGTTCGCCCATATTTAGCATCTTTGCTGACAGAGAACCAGCAGGCTTGCTGTTTGAATCTACATCTGAATGTACCGTTTGGCCAAAAAAAAAAAAAGATCACTCTTTTAGGTTCGTGGAATTTGGTTGCTTTATTTTTGGCCACAGTGCTTCTCTGTCATGTTGTTTTACATTTCTCTGGAATTCTCTCTTCTGTGGCTCTTTCAGCAAATTTTCTCTGCGTTGCCAGCTTTTATGAACAAATGGGAGACAGCCTGAGTTCTGCAGTGTTCATCAATACTGGAACCTGAAGCACCTATGTGGGGTGCCCCACACAGAGATACTCTCTCTGGAGGACTGCGTCTTGAAAACAGAATTATCACTTACTCTCCTAAATCAGTCAATCCTGCACCTTTCGCAGTGTGTCAGTGGTGAACCTGTGTATGCTCCTAATAAAGTAATAATTAATCATTACCACTCAGATGCAGTATCACATATTAACAGGGGTAGTTCAAAACAATCCACAGAATGTAAAGGATACAAGCCAGTAACTCTCCTTCCCATAAGATAATTTCAAGGAACATTTTTCTGTAAACTTAATTTTGGGATTCTATATTTGATTTCATGTTGATAAATTTGGGAGAACAGAGGTTCACAAAAATTGTGCTTTAGAGAATTGCCCGAGTAATTGTGGTTAGGTATTGATCTAGGTTAGAAGTTGTAGCTGAAACCCGGTGGCCCGAGCGGATGGACAGAGAGAGGCAGTGTAAAGAGTGACTGCTGCTAAAGAGAAAGCACAGCTTGACAGGAAAATGGCCCAAACAGATTTTATTCAGCAACTATTGCAGTAGGGGTAAAGAGACCTCAATATAGAACTGGGCTCAGTTCTAAAGACATCATGGACAAGGCAGGATTTATAGCCAAGGAGCAGGGTGGGGTCAGTGGGTGGAAAATTACTGAGAGCAAGCCTGGGATGGGGAAGGATGTTGGTTAAACAGACCTGACAGGATTCTTGAAGGCAGGCCAGGGCGATCAGGTATCACTCAGTGAATGAAGAATTTGATCAGATAGAGAGGGTGATCAGATATGAGGATGAGGGATTCTCTAAATTGACTTAAGCAAGACTCTTGCTAAAACTGATGGTTCAGGCACAAGAAGGAGGGACGCCAGGACTGAGGCCCAGAGGGCTCAGAGGAGCCCCATTAAAGTTTCATCAAGGACAGAATTTTGTCGCTGCAAAGATGTCTGATTATGGCTTTAACTGGGCTAGATTGCTTTAATATATTGTGGTTAAAATTTGTTTTTTTTTCTTTCTTGCTGACCTTTGTATGTGGGTGGGAAAGGAGAAAGTTGGTGTATACAGTCACTCACAGAACTTAGCAGATACAACCTTTTTCTTTTTTTATTTTAATTGATTTTTTTTTTTTTTTTTTTTGGCTGCACTATGTGGCTTGCAGCAGGATCTGAGTTCCCAAACCAGGGACTGAACCTGGGCCATGGTAGGGAAAGCGCTGGATTGCCAGGGAGCTCCCTACAATCTTACAACTGCATTTTCTGGAACAGTCTCTCCCCTTTGGTTCCCAGGGCAGGGGAAGAGACTAGAGAGCTGTGCAAAGGCTTTTCATTGACTCACCCAGAAGGGACACGGCCACTTCCTCTCACAACTCATTGGCTAGAACCAGTTACATCACCCCACGATGGCACCCCACTCCAGTACTCTTGCCTGGAAAATCCCATGGACGGAGGAGCCTGGTAGGCTGCAGTCCATGGGGTCGTGAAGAGTCGTACATGACTGAATGACTTCCCTTTCACTTTTCACTTTCATGCATTGGAGAAGGAAATGACAACCCACTCTAATGTTCTTGCCTGGAGAATCCCAGGGATGGGGGACTGGGCTGCTGTCTATGGGGTCGCACAGAGTCGGACACGACTGAAGTGACTTAGCAGCAGTAGCAGTTACATCACCTCACCTAATATTAGACCTGGGAGCTGGGAAGAGTATGTGATAGTGAAAGTCCCTCAGTTGTGTCCAACTGTTTTTGACCCCATGGACTATACAGTCCATGGAATTCTCCAGGCCAGAATACTGGAGTGGGTAGTGTGTGCTGTGGGGAGGATTCATGCCTTTTTAGAGAAGTGGGGGCTTGCTAATTACCAATTGGATCCAAAAAGTCGACCCATGGCAATGGGGCCTCCTCCAACTCCACATTTCAGTGTGTTAGCTGATACCCGTTCCTCTACATCTTCGATCACCTCAGGTAAATTAATACCACCTATTCTTCAGGTCTGGTGGTTCACATGGTAAAGAATCTGCCTGCAATGCAGGAGACCAGGGTTTGATCCCTGGGTCCAGAAGATCCTCTGGAGAAGGAAATGGCAACCCACTCTAGTATTCTTGACTGAAGAGTCTCATGGATAGAGGAGCCTAGTGGGCCAAAATCCATGAGGTCGCAAAGAGTCGGACATGACTGAATGACTAACAGTAACAGCTTTTCCCTTCGCCAGGGGATCTTTCCAACCCAGGGATCAAACCCTGGCCTCCTGCATTGCAGGCGGATTTAGAAGTTCACTTAATGAGGATTGTTGTGTGTTCTATATTTACACTTATACATGTATGTTATACATGCCTTCCGTTGCCTTTAGGAGCAAGGTCAAAAGAAATATTGCAAATATGGAGCACAAGAACAGGAAAAGGCTTAATTCTTAGATGTGTCTTGTTGTAGTTTTAATTCAGCCCAATTATTAGAACATATTTAAACCATCAAGCAAAATAGTTACATGGACCTTCCTTACCCCAGGCACAAAAGCTTTCAAATAATGGATGTGGATATTTCCTATTTCCAGGAATGTCCTTTGAACTTTTGTTCAGAGAACATCTTGAAAGGGAGCAATTTAGGGATATTCTTTTCAGAGTGCCCACTTTGCCAGGAAGTGCTCTAGGAAGGGATTATGAACTGTATCTGGGAGGTGCATTAGTTTAGCAGTAGTGGTTAAGGGCTTCCCAGGTGGCTCAGCGGTAAAGAACATGCCTGCCGGTGCAGGAGACGTGGGTTCTATCCCTGGGTCCAGAAGATCCCCTGGAGAAGAAAAGGGCAACCCACTCCAGTATTCTTTTCTGGGAAAGCCCATGGACAGAGAGCCTGGTGGTCTACAGTCCATGGGGCTGCAGAAGAGTGGGGCAGGACTGAACGACTAAGCAGCAACAGTGGTGCTTCAGGCCACATCGATACATGTAGATACATGTATGTATACGCATGTATGTATATGTGTGTATACAGTTGACCCTTGAACAATATAGAGGTTAGGGGCACCAGCCCTGCATGCAGTAACCCCCTCCCCCTGTATAATTTATAATCAGCCTTTCACATCCCAGTTCCTGCACACCTGCAAATTCAACCAATCCCAGATCATGAAGCACTTAGCACTTAAGTACTGAAAAAAGTTCACATATGAGTGGACCCGTGCAGTTCTGTGTTGCTCACTGGTCAGTGGTATATGTGTGTATGCATCATATGTGCGTGTATAAAGTTGTAGGTGGGCTGTGCTTCCTACAGCACGGCACAGCCCAGTGACTCCTGATTTACCCAGCTCGTTTACTAATTTTGTTATCTGATGGGACTCCTGGACTGGCTAACCCTGTGGAAATGGGCGACGAAAGGCCCTCCCTGGGGCTCTTGCTCTAAAAGAAACTGGTTGCCTTTTAGTAGTTTCTCAGCAAACAATGAAGAGATTTACTAGTTATTTCAGAGAAATGAGTGAATAAATTGGACATGTGGTGCAAATTATGCTAACTCTGGCAGCATTGGACATTTAAAAGGTCAAAAAAAGTCTCTATTATGGTAAAAGGAAAATTACAATTATGTAAATAGGGAGTTTCACTATATTACTTGTGTTAATCTCTTATCTCCAAAGGAGTAAATGGTTTTAGTGTATGGTATACAACACAGAACCATTAAGTCCGTGAAAGCAGTATTTACTGAGAGAAATAGGAAAGTCTAATTTAATTTAAAACCAATGCATCCTGGGGAGCATCTGGCTTTTCCATATCATGCTTCAGAGCCATGAAGTGGAGCAGGCAAGGGTCCCCTGATGCATGTGAAGCAGTGAGGCCCACTCAGAGATGAGCCCTCAAAGACCTACAGGGTAGTATCCATGTTCTGATGCTTTTGGAGCGAGGCCATTTTCTCTTGAACCAAAACACACAATTGGGAACAGAAAAAATTTTGATATCCACATGTCAAGTCGGTTAGAATTAACTAGTTTGCTGAGCAGCTGAGCCAGATTTTACAAACTTGAGCTCGTTTGGGGTCCTAGATTCCTTCCTGGCATGCTGATTTTCAAGCTGGTGCCCATTATGCTGCTCATATTAAAATGCTATGAAAGCAAAGCATTTTGTGTTGAGTAGTTGAGCAAACTCTATTATACGGTAATTATACTATCAGTATAGAATCTAATTTTATATGGTGGAGGGGGTTTTAACCAAATGCAAGAGGAAAACTAACGAACAGAATTTTTTCTTTATCACTATGGGATGGTAAAATTACAGAACTGTGCTCACTTGGGAGGCTATTTTTAAACCTATTTCTACTAAATAAAATTAACTCCAATTTTGCTGTATTTTAATAAAACTTAGCCACTGTAAAAATAAATGTAAATTCTAGGGGGTTGCCTCTATCTGATGCTTGTTGACCAGGGAAAAATGCCTCTGTCAGTGACCAATCATAGGCACACTTGCTCCATTACACATACTATTTTAAGCGTCATTGGGATATTAGGCCTCAGGTTACAAGTGAGTAGGACCATCTCAGATGTAATTTCTTGCTAACATTGGTGACTTGGAAGATGTGGAAGGGGGAGGGGAAGACCTTGTTAGCTATGGAATCAACTGAGAAACTCAGGTTACTTATGAATTAATGAGGTTGGTTATATCATTTATTGGATTTAATTAAATACTTCTTATTAAATGCCTGCCATGTGCAGAGCATTCCATTAGGGACTGGAGATGAGTAAGAGTAGGGAATATATAATCTACTGTGCATCATTTGTATTTGTTTATTGGTTGCTATATAAGTATTAAGAATTAAAGTAATTACAAAGAAAGGGATTATCCAGTACATGGATTATCCAAGCTCTTTACAGCTCCTTTTCCTCTGACTACTTTACAGCTCACATCTACCTCTTCAGGGAGAAAGATGAAAAAATAAATGAAAACAAAACAGTAAAGCTTATTTTCTGCTTGTTAGGAAACCTGGAAAACTGGGCAGTTGGGAGCAAGAAAATGTACCAGTTAAGAGTTATAAACTTAGTGGTTTTTCTTTGTTGTTTGATGCTATTGACAGATAAATAATGTACATATGCATTCATTTGTTATACACATGATATATTTCCAAAGATATTCATGTATGCAAACATATGGATATTAAGAATATACAGTGCACATCCTGCACATGCTTAGGGTTGTGTGATGCATAATGTCTGTTCTGTTACAGCTAATGCAAGAGAAGAAGCAAATCTAGTAATCAGATTTCAGTCTGCATTTCCACAGTAAGGGGCTGTTATTTGTTTAAAGCTCTACACTTGGATGCAGAGTCAACAACATGAATTTATGGTCCTGGAAATGTGTGGCTTGCACAATAAAACATACTTATGGAAAACAGATTTTCATTTATTTAGTAAGTATTAATGGTATTCCCAGTTATTCAGTGGTAAAGAATCTGCCTGGCAATGCAGGGGATGCTGGAGACACAGGTTCCATCTCTGGGTCTGGAAGATCCCCTGGAGGAGGAAATGGCAACACTTTCCAGTATTCTCTCTTGGATAAACCCATGGACAGAGGAGCCTGGTGGGCTACAGTCCATGGGGTCACATGAAATCAGACACAATTGAGCATCTGAGCATGCACAATGCACAATGCATTAATATACATTGGGAAACTTAGCCAAAAAAATCTTTATAATAAAATGAAATTGAAAACTAGATGGACTCATACACTACATTGTCCTTTTCTGACACACATCAGTGGTGGCAAGTCTTCTGCCAAAAAATATGCCATTTTTTTTTTTACTGGCGTCATCTACACTGGATTTTACTTTTTTTTTTTTCCCTCAAACTTGAAACTCTACTTCCAGCAGGAATTGTAGCCCCCCAGTTGGCCAGAATCTCAGAGAAGGGGCTACCTCTGGGGAGAGGGTCAGGCCAAAAGGGGAGGTTGCTATTTCCTACCCTTTTCTTTTACATCAAATGGCCTGCTCCCCTCAAGAGGAAACTTGATAAGTCTTGTAGTCCAGAGCTCTTCCCTTCAAAATTTGATCCTCTTTTAAGCCAAGGGTTTCCAATCTTTTGAGATATGAATGATGCACTTTTCAGCCTAAAAATGTTCATGAATTCCTAAATGATAGCAGATTTCAGATTTATATCATCCTTTCAAGCCATGATCCTAGAGAAAGAACTCCCTCCTCCCCATACTCAGGAAAGTTATGGGAAAGATTCTTATTAATTTGGGTCACATACCCGTTCATTCCTCAAAAGTCAGATTCAGCTCTCTGGGCAGAATCAGCCCAAACTGAACCACATAGAATGGGGCTCAGACAAAAAAAAAAGCAATTCTTTTAACCAGAATAAAGGAGATGTGATGATGAGCTGGCAAAAAAGTGTATGTTTACCCACATTTACAAAAGTGCTTTGAAAAATGATGTAACAATATACAAATGCATAGCATCGATTTCCTTCTTTTGTTCTGCTATAGATTTAAAATAATGCTTAAAAATCAAGCAATTATGTTCAGTGTAGCATACATGTTAACATTGTGCTCCCCGTTCAGTTCAGTTCAGTTCAGTTCAGTTGCTCAGTTGTGTCCGACTCTTTGCGACCCCATGAATTGCAGCACACCAGGCCTCCCTGTACATCACCATCTCCCAGAGTTCACTCAAACTCACGTCCATCAAGTCGGTGATGCCATCCAGCCATCCCATCCTCTGTCATCCCCTTCTCCTCCTGCCCCCAATCCCTCCCAGCATCAGAGTCTTTTCCAATGAGTCAACTTTTCACATGAGGTGGCCAAAGTATTGGAGTTTCAGCTTTAGCATCATTCCTTCCAAAGAACACCCAGGACTGATCTCCTTTAGGATGGACTGGTTGGATCTCCTTGCAGTCCAAGGGACTCTCAAGAGTCTTCTCCAACACCACAGTTCAAAAGCATCAATTCTTCGGCGCTCAGCTTTCTTCACAGTCCAACTCTCACATCCATACATGACTACTGGAAAAACCATAGCTTTGACTAGATGGACCTTTGTTGGCAAACTAATGTCTCTGCTTTTGAATATGCTATCTGGGTTGGTCATAACTTTCCTTCCAAGGAGTAAGCATCTTTTAATTTCATGGCTGCAGTCACCATCTGCAGTGATTTTGGAGCCCCCCAAAATAAAGTCTGACACTGTTTCCACTGTTTCCCCATCTATTTACCATGAAGTGATGGGACCAGATGCCATGATCTTCTTTTTCTGAATGTTGAGCTGTAAGCCAACTTTTTCACTCTCCTCTTTCACTTTCATCAACAGGCTTTTTAGTTCCTCTTCACTTTCTGCCATAAGGGTGGTGTCATCTGCATGTCTGAGGTTATTGATATTTCTCCCACCATTCTTGATTCCAGCTTGTGCTTCTTCCAGGCCAGCGTTTCTCATGATGTACTCTGCATAGAAGTTAAATAAGCAGGGTGACAATATACAGCCTTGATGTACTCCTTTTCCTATTTGGAACCAGTCTGTTGTTCCATGTCCAGTTCTAACTGTTGCTTCCTGACCTGCATATAGGTTTCTCAAGAGGCAGGTCAGGTGGTCTGGTATTCCCATCTCTTGAAGAATTTTCCCCAGTTGATTGTGATCCACACAGTCAAAGGCTTTGGCATAGTCAATAAAGCAGAAATAGATGTTTTTCTGGAACTCTCTTGCTTTTTTGATGATTCAGTGGATGTTGGCAATTTGATCTCTGGTTCCTCTGCCTTTTCTAAAACCAGCTTGAACATCAGGAAGTTCACGGTTCACATATTGCTGAAGCCTGGCTCGGAGAATTTTGAGCATTACTTTACTAGCGTGTGAGATGAGTGCAATTGTGCAGTAGTTTGAGCATTCTTTGGCATTGCCTTTCTCTGGGATTGGAATGAAAACTGACCTTTTCCAGTCCTGTGGCCACTGCTGAGTTTTCCAAATTTGCTGGCATATTGAGTGCAGCACTTTCACAGCATCATCTTTCAGGATTTGAAATAGCTCAACTGGAATTCCATCACCTCCACTAGCTTTGTTCATAGTGATGCTTTCTAAGGCCCACTTGACTTAACATTCCAGGATGTCTGGCTCTAGGTCAGTGATCACACCATTGTGATTATCTTGGTCATGAAGATCTTTTTTGTACAGTTCTTCTGTGTATTCTTGCCACCTCTTCTTAATATCTTCTGCTTCTGTTAGGTCCATACGATTTCTGTCCTTTATCGAGCCCATCTTAACTGTTTTTAATGCACTAGGTCAGATGCCAACTAGCTTTTAAGAAGAAAAGTCCCGGTACATTTCTCTTTGATTTCCTATCAATCTTGATTTGTCCAGAATGTTCCAAAATTGCCTCTGACCAAAGAGAGTCAGTCCTCGATATCCTTAGGTATTCTTTCTTGCTTTTTCTCTTATTACCATATAGTGTTATTGTGGAGGACTGGTCGCACACAAACCAGTGATATTTGTCTCTTCCTTGTATTAAATCTGCTGCTTCACCCTTGCCAGAGCTTCAGTGGGTTGTCTCAGACTCCAGAGTTCCAGCTCACATGCACAAATACTATTTATTAACACTTAGGCCAGGAAGGAATGATTTCCAATTTCAGTTTAATGCCGTGCAGGAGCTGGGGTTTCCTATGGGGTTTTTGGCCAACAGGGTAGATTATAATACCATAGCCTCTGTTTCTGGTAAGTTCTCCTCTGGGAATCTTGGGGTCCTCCCTTGATACTAGACCTTGAGCATGCCCTGCAGTCTTTGCCCAGTAGTGTCTATACCTTTGAGTTTTGGTAGGAACCTGAGTGCTTTTCTCTCAGAAGGCATTTTTAAAGTGAATTGATTTATCTTATCATATACTCAAGAGAGGAATTGCTTTTCCTTCTCAGGTCTTTGTGAAGGGGACATTTTTTTCTCAGGGCAAGGGGATACTTTTTAACTTTTAATTTTTACAGAACAGCCAGGCTACTCTTATAAGAACAGCAACATTTTCCCCAAGGAGAGTTTCTCTTTTGAGATGGTGGAAGACTGGCATAATTCTTTAAAAAAATCTCCCTCTCTGGGCATCCTCTTAACACAAAGGTAAACCTGGATTTCTGCCTCAAGGTTGCACCCCCTGACGTGTTCCCCATGTTTATGAATGAATGGTATCTCTTCCTACCAAGATGACCAAGGCAAAAGCTGGAAGTCAGATCTGAGTCTTCTTTCTTTTCAACTTCCTAACTTCATTCAAGCCATTAGCAAGTGTTGTCATTTCTTCTTCCCATTATCAACTGATTCCATTTCCTTCCATCCCCATTCACACAAACTTAATCTCTCCTCTGGATTGCTACGACAGGTCCTTCTGACCCAGTGTCCATAGTGCAGCTGGGCTTTCAGTTCAGTTCAGTTTAGTCGCTCAGTCGTGTCTGACTCTTTGTGACTCCATGGACTTTAGCACAGCAGGCTTCCCTGTCCATCACCAGCTCCTGGAGCTTGCTCAAACTCATGTCCATCTATTCGGTGATGCCATCCAACCATCTCATCCTCTGTCGTCCCCTTCTCCTGCTTTCAATCTTTCCCAGCATCAGGTGGCCAAAGTATTGGAGCTTCAGCTTCAGCATCAGTGCTTCCAATGAATATTCAGGGTGGATTTCCTTTAGGATTGAGTGGTTTGATCTCCTTGCAGTCCAAGGGACTCTCAAGAGTCTTCTCCAACACACCACAGTTCAAAAGCATCAATTCTTCCACTCTCAGTCTTCTCTATGGTCCAACTCTCACATCCATACATGACTACCGGAAAAAAAAAAAAAGCTTTGACTAGACAGACCTTTGTTGGCAAAGTAATGTCTCTGCTTTTTAATATGTTATCTAGGTTTGCCATAGCTTTCACTGAAGTGCAGATGTGATCATGTGATTTCCTTACATACAACTTACAGGTGGCTTCTCATTTTCTTCAGGCAGGATTCCAGAAATAGTGCAGCATCTTTCTCATCTCTCTCACCTGTCTCTCACTATTTCCTTTATCACAATCATTGTTCTGCTTATACCAAGCCCTCACTTTTATATAGGGCCCTGGACTGACTTCTGGACCCATTGATTGTGCAGTTCTATTCTCTGGAAATGTCACTCCTCAGATCCCCTTCCTTCACATTATATATATTTCTACCTAGGTTCAGATTTCTGACATCCCCCAGCTGGGCTGAAATGCCCCTACCATGGATCCTCTGTGTTCTCTACCACAACACCCTGTTCATCATTACTCTTCAAATTGCCTTTCCTGCCAACAAGACAGTGAGCTGCATGAAGACACCAGCTATGTCTGCTCTGGCACTGTCGTGCTCCCAGAGGTTAGAACCCACCTGGTACATAATGGACACCCATTACGTATTTACTGTAGCAAATACATTAATATGTCTTGGAAGGCAGCATGGTCCAGGGGAGAGAGTTTTCACTGACAGTCAGGAGGTATAAATTCTGTGATTTTTTTTTCACTCCCTGTATGACTTGTGTGTAAGATGCTATATTAATTTTCCTCCTGGAGGAGGGTCACTCCCTGTTGGGGTAGAATCTGGTCCTTAGTCAGGGATGCCTGGCTGAGAGCTGAACTCTGGAGGCAGTGCTCAGCAGCTCATTTTGATTCACTCTCACATTTTCTACCTGTGGCTCTAACTATGAAGGGAAAATGTGAATGCTCTTGCATGCCCCTCAAAATATGAAAAAAAAAAAAAAGTATCTGAAGGCCCCTGAGTGAGATGACTGATTAGGCTAACTCTGAATTTCCAGTACACTAGAATTGAAATAATAGTCCCAGAGGTAAAATTATACAACAGGAATAATGTTGCAAGCTGATAACACTAACTTTCTGACCTAAGGATGGTCTCTTTTCCTTCTGGAAACCATATTTCCACCAATAACATTCAGAAAGCTGCTTATCTGGGCTGGAGTTCATGTGATTAGGTTAGAAATGGGCTATGCTGGCAGTGGCTATTTGTACTGATTTCTCCTTTTAAAAAAAATGCATTTAGAAAATGATTCAGTTCCTGTACAGCAAAATACCTATCTATTTTTTTACAGTGCATTTTTAAAATGGCAAATCATAAACTATTGACCTTAAGAGAAATTCAATGAATCATTAAAATGCTTCTGCTCACAAGCCCAGTTCTGACTAATTCCTCACACTTGGCATTATCAGATATATTAAGACTTTAGTCACCCTTACCAACCACCTAAATATTGCACACCCTGGCAGCCTTTTGCTAAATGTAAACCTCTGAATCAGGGCGATAGGATTTTCTTTTGGCATCAAATGTATTATTTATCTGTTTATTTTCTGGGATAGAGGGCATGGAACCCAAATGCCTGGTTTCTCTGCAGCCTATGTGCTGGAGCATGCACATTTGCAGAGAGGCACTCCAGTGTTCTTGCCTAGAGAATCCCACGGACAGAGGAGCCTGGCAGGCTACAGGGTTGCAGAGTTGGACGCCACTGAGCAACTGAGCACTCCCGTCTGGAGAATGACTGGTGGGCCTCTGACATGGGGGAAGTGAATAATAGAAGGGTTGATGGAGCCAAGACTGCCACTCTCAGACTTGTATCATTTTGGGGTGGGATGTGAAGATAAATGCTTAAACAATGTTTTATTTTACTTTTTGGATGGTGATGATTTTAAAACTTCAGTCACTTGAATTAGAAAGTGATTATCTCTCACTTTAACAATTCAAATACTGCAGATATCTCTAAGGTAACAAAAGTCTTCTTGGGCTTCCCTGGTGGCTCAGTGGTAAAGAATCTGATTGCCAATGCAGAAGACAGAAGTTTGATCCATGGTCTGGGAAGATCCCACATGCCATGGAGCAACTAAACCCATATTCCACAACTATGGAATCTGGGAGCTGCAGCTACTGAGCCCAGGTGTCCCAGTTCCTGAAGCACATATACCCTAGAGCCCGTGCTCTGCACCAAGAGAAGCCACCACAATGAGAAGATCGTGCATCGCAATGAAGAGTAGCCCCTGTTGACCACAACCAGAGAGAAGCTTGTGCAGCAACGAAGACCCAGTGCCATCAAAAATAAACAGAGTCACTGAAGATTTTTTTAAAACGTCTTCTAAGTTGCCTCCTCTCCCACTCATATGCCATCATATACTCTTCTAAGTTTTATTTTGTTGTAATTATCGGCACATATATGGCATCTTTGTTTTCTTTCTATTTAAAAATATTTATATAAGAGGCTCATACTAAACATACTGTAACTTGCTTCATTTGTTTATTTAGCCACTTATCTCTCTATCTGCTCATTAGCTTAATGTCTTGGATTTCTGCAGTGTTCTCTTTTCTGAACTCCGTTATGGGACCTGTGCTCTGCCGTGAATCTGGCTTTTGTGGACCTACTGTGTTCCATGTTCACTACTTCAGTTGTGCTCTTGTTTTCTCTCTCCAACCGGATTTAAGGACAAAGATGGCATCATCCTTCTCTCAGTGCTTACCACTTAGTAACTGATCGTTTAGAGCTGTTTTTAACCAACTCTTAGGGCTGAATTTCAGTTTAATTTAAACAGGTTCCTTTTTGTAGGCACACGCTTTGAAGTCATGCGTTTTGTATTCTCTGGCCATGAACCAATTACCACACCTACTTGTAGAGCTAAATATTTGTGCACCCAAAGTGAAGCAGATAATTATACAATTACTCAGATAATTCACAGGAAGACAGGAGTCTGCCTGAATGACTCAGGTGATCCTGGCTACTGTATCGTATATTAAAGGAAGCAAATTCTTTCCTTTATTAAGATGTTTCAAAGTATGGGGATGAACCCTCTTGGGGGTGGAGTGAATTTTGTGGGTAAGCAAGAATTCTTTGTTAAAGGCTTCCCAGGTAATTGTGAAAGTCACCTTCTCTATTTGAAGATTATTGTCACAGAAAGTGATTATGAAGGCTGGCACTGTGCTGGTGGTTGGGAAGGCAGTTGTGAGTAAAAAACACATAAGGTGTCTGTTCTCATAAGGCTTACAGTCTGTATGAGTTTCCTAGAGTTGCTGTAACAAAGTGCTACAAACTGGGTAGCTTAAAACAACAGATGTCTTTTTATTTTTTTAAATTAAGGCAGAGTATGGTAGAGTTACAATATTATATTAATTTCAGGTGTATGACGTGGTAATTCAATATTTTTATAGATTCCATTCCATGCAAAATTATTATAAAATATTGGCTGTATTTCCTGTGCCATACATTACATCACTGTAACTTATTTATTTTATACCTAGTAGTTTGTACCTGTTAATATTCTTCACCTATTTTGGCCCTCTACTGTCATTCTCGGAACCACTGATTTGTTCTCTGTATCTATAAGTTTATTTCTGTTTTGTTATATTTGTTCATTTAAACAACAGAAATTTATCCTCTCACATTCCTGGAGGTGAAAAATTCCAAAACCAAACTGTCATAGGGGCCATGCTCCCTCTAAGGCCTCTAGGGCAGGACATATACTTGTCTGTCTTCATGTCTGGAAGCCCCAGATGTTCCTTGGCTTCTGGTAGCATAACACCAATCTGTCTCCATCTTCACATGAACATCTTCCCTTTGCATCTCTGTCTTCACTGGTGCTCTCTCTGTGTCCTGTGAGCAAAATTCTCTCTAATAAGGACACTGGTTGTATTGGATTAAGGCTAACTCTGGTGACCTCATCTTAACTTATTTAAATTTGCAAAGTCCCAGACACAAATAAGATCACATTTGTAGGTGTTGAGTGGGAAGAACTTCAATTTATTTATTTTTTTTGAGGGAACACAATGCAACTCATAACAGAGTCTAAGGTTTTACTCCAGTGGGGCAGACAGACATTTATTCAAATCATCAGAGAGACAGATAGAGTATAACCAAGAGGACTTACAGAGGAGAGTGACAGGGTGCTCTAGCATCTCATACAATGAGGATTAGACCTGGTCTGGTTTCTGGGGCAAGTAGGCTTGGGCTGAGTAAGTATTAACTAGGGGCACAGGGGAAGGCAGAGCAATCAGCATATGTGGCAATACCCCAAGAGAAGGATGTAAACACCAAAGAAACTAATGGGATTGGAATGGAGAGAGCAAAGGGCTGAGATGAGGATGATCAGTGCTCAAGAGGTGAGCCATTATCAGACCATGCAGGGCCTGGAGATCAATGCTGGGCATCTGTATCCTCATCCTAAGACAGGCAAGAAGCTGGTGAAGGGTTTAAGCTATGCTGGAGGTTGGGAGGCAATGATGCCTTAAGGGTGAACTCATCCGATTTGCATGTCATAACCATCTGTAAAGAGGAAAGATTTTGGAAAAAAAAAAAAAACATACTTGAAGGATGAAGCAAAATAGAAATTGGGGGTCAATTGGACATGAAGAGAACCTAGTTAAGGTTGGTGTGAAGGTTCCTGACCTGAGAAATCTGGTGAGGGAGGGAGCCCTGGAAGATGACCCCACTGGGGAAGGAAGATTATGAAAGGAGCTTCTTTTGAAGTGACATTAAGACATCCAACAAGAGACAGCAAGCGGGCCCTGGATATACAGGGCCTTGTTTGAGGCAGCTAACAATTTGTTCAGTAACTGAAATTTTGTACAGCCCTGAACAAATATATTGGGTGGAAGTCTGGTTTATCCTTCTCAAGCCAAGGGGAGGATTCTGAGCCTCAAGGCTTCCAAAACAGATTTTAAAAACACAAGACAGATCATTCCCTTCTAGCTATAATAAGTGTAATTCTGGCAGCTACCATTGGACAATGTTTGGGAGAGTCTGCTAAGGGGTAAAAAGGCCCAATGAGTGGAATGTTTTAGACATGGCTAACTCAGGGGATGGAAAGTGAAAGTGAAAGTTGCTTAGTAATGTCCAACTCTTCGAGACCCCATGGACTGTAGCCAGTCAAGAATACTGGAATGGGTTGCCATTCCCTTTTCCAGGGGATCTTCCTGACCCAGCAATCAAACCCAGGTTGCTGCATTGCAACCACCAGGGAAATCTGAGCCACCAGGGAAATGGACCGCAATTCAACAATTTTTAATTTTTCCATGAAATATATTACTAAAAATAACAGGGTGAGTAATTAGTGATCCCTAGTTACTGTTTTTTGTTTGTTTTTGTTTTGTATCACAGATCAAGATTAAAATACTTCTGGAAAAGGCAAGTGAAAGACCACTTCCTTTAACCTTACAAGCATCTTCTCAACATAACATAACTTTAGTTTTCTTTCTGCCTCTTGAAAACATCTGCTATCTCTCACCTATAAAATTTCTCAGCATTTTCCCTCAGCCCGGGAGGCCTTTGTAATTTGAGTATTAAAAACATTTGTTGCCCTTTTTCTTGCTGCTTAAATTCATCTAGGCTCATGGGCCAATGTCTTCCTTACTCAGCTATTGTGCTCAGGATCTCGCTAATTAGCTAGCTCTCTCCTGCAAGAGAGCTCATTGCTTTTTCTTGGGGCTGATGTCACTCCCCGAGCTAGGAAGCTCCACACTGTCTTTTATTTCTAGAGTCTCTTTCTTGCACTCCACCTTGCTTTGATTATTCAGACTTTTCCTAAGACCGAAAGAGAAAAGCTGATAATGTATTTCTTTCTCTAAAAGCTGTCTCTAATCCTGAGATAATTTCTCTCCAACTGGGAGAAAAGTTACCTTAGCAACTAAGCAACTAATTGACTCAATTAACTTTTCCCCTCCTCCTTTATCAATATTCAATTAACATTAAATCGCTTCTTTGCTATGCTCTGTAGTTTAATAACCTTCTAAGCAAATAGCTGAAGTGGACCATGGACTGCAAGTAGCTGGATGAAGAATGTCTCAGAGGGGATGAAATGTTTTGGAAGGAGAGTTGTGGCAAACCTAGACAGCTTATTAAAAAGCAGAGACATCACTTTGCCCACAAAGGTCCATATAGTCAAAGCTATGTTTTTTTTTACATATTCATGTATGAATATGAGAGTTGGATCATAAAAAAGGCTGAGCACTGAAGAATTGATGCTTTCGAACTGTGGGACTCTTGAGAGGACTCTTGAGAGGACTCCTGAGAGTTCGTTGGACTGCAAGGAGATCCAACCAATTAATCCTAAAGGAAATCCACCCTGAATATTCATTCTAAGGACTGATGCTCCAATAGTTTGGCCACCGGATGTGAAGAGCTGACTCATTGGAAAAGACCCTGATGCTGGAAAAAACTGAAGGCCAAAGGAGAAGGGGGTGGCAGAGGATGAGATGATTAGATAGCATTACTGATTCAATGGACATGAATTTGAGCAAACTCCAGGAGATAGTGAAGGGCAGAGGAGCCTGGTGTGCTGTAGTCCATGGGGTCACAGTCAGCTATGACTTAGTGACCAAGCAACAGCAAGAGACTCAGAACCTGAAGCCATCTTCTTCATTCCCCACCTTCTCTTGGTGTTATTTTAAGACTCCTGGATGCAATTTAGATGAAGCTGTTGGGAATGGAGGGGAAAGGGACGAAACTCTGAAGTGACCAAGATTAATTTTCTAGCAGTCAGTAAAATGGGCCTCAGGACCAGAAACAGGTCCTGTGTTTTGCCTATAAGGAAAAACAGAGTTACATGTTTTGAATTTTGAGTTTATGGACAAGAGATTCATATTATTGTCAAAAGTAATAGAGGGCAATGAAGGAACACCTACCAAATTAAACAAAACAAAACAAAACCAACAATAGCAACTGTAAAGCCAAGAAATAAAAAGTGGGACTTTCCCTAAAAGGATCAAAGGAGAAATGAGCTGGATACTAGCCTTATTCCTGTAAGCTGGTTTGGAAATCCATATACTTTTCTCACCTTCTCCAAATGCAGAAACAAGTTGCTCAATTGAAAATTCTCAGTGCTACACCCATGACTGCATTTGCTTCTTTAACCTCATTATCACCTGCCCCAGACAGTTTCTCTAGCCTGAACATAGGCATATACTTCTTATGTACATCATCCTTTCTGGGAATGAATGGGGGTAAGAATAAATGCATTTATTCTATTCTGTTATATTAATCATTTAAGCAAAATGAGTGAATAGATACATAAAAATTGGAAAATCATCTCAGTGACCCTTATTGGGTGCTTGCTGCTGCTGCTGCTGCTAAGTCGCTTCAGTCATGTCCGACTCTGTGTGACCCCAGAGGCGACAGCCCACCAGGCTCCCCCATCCCTGGGATTCTCCAGGCAAGAATACTGGAGCGGGTTGCCATTTCCTTTTCCAATGCATGAAAGTGAAAAGTGAAAGTGAAGTCACTCAGTCGTGTCTGACTCTTCGAGACCCCATGGACTGTAGCCCACCAGGCTCCTCCATCCATGGGATTTGCCAGGCAACAGTACTGGAGTGGGGTGCTCTTGCCTTCTCCGACAAGAGTGCATAGGTAGGTTTAAAGATCCCTCAGTCATGTCTGACTCTTTGTGACCCCATAGACTGTAGCACACTAGGCTCCTCTGTCCATGGAATTCTCCAGGCAAGAATACTGGAGTGGGTTACCATTTCCTTCTGTCATATTCCATGTACTCTGATGATCTCATTAAGAACACCCTAGGAAGTAGATGCCATTGCCCTCATCTTACAAATGAAGGAATCTAGGCTTGAAAATGTATGTACCTCAGTTAACGCTACACACTGAGTCACTAAAGTTCTGGGATTTGGATCCAGATCAGTTGAATGCTAAAGATCTTTATTCAGTTACTGTCTATGCTGTCTGCATGATCAGGGAAGAGAAATTATTTCCCTAATTAAGCACATGCCTTCCAATGCCATGTCCAGGGACACTCTGACCTTGGCAAATGATCAAATGAAGCTCATGCATACAGAGGTACAAGTCACATGTGTGTAAAAGAACCTGATCCTACATAAACTTCCAATAGTGAGATTCATCTTTCTGTCCATTGTATGAAATAGCTGTGAATATACTGTTTGTTTATGAGCAGCAACCCTGGGACTCAGAACTGCTGGATTTAGCAAATAAAATGACAAGGTGAGCATTTAAATTTCAGATAAACAACAAAAAATGCTTAGTGTATGTATCTTCTTTGCAATATTTGGGATATACTTATATTTTAAAAAAATCATTATTTATCTGAAATTCAAATTTTACTGGGTGTCCTGCATTTTATCAGGCACTACAGGGACTAGATTCAGTCACTCCAAAGCATGTGCTTCCTTCTTCTTCACTGTCTTGCCTAATAATGAGCCCTATTACTCTGGTGAAGAGCAGAAAAAACATATCACATACACAGCTCTCCCAAATACACCTGTGATCCAGAGCAATTCCCTGGAGGACAGCAATGTGGGGGGTCTTGCCTTGGACTGGTCTTTCCTAGCACCTCCTCTCTCCCACTTGGAGCTCCCTGGTTGGAGAGTTGCATGTTGCCAACAATGCTTGTTTCTCCTCCTATTTCTCTCTCATCTGTATTTCTCTCCCTAACCCTAAATACGCGCATTACTGCCTTCGCATTTGGTACTGATTATGCATAAGGCTGGGGTCAGTATTTGGAACTGGAAAGACTCATGGATATTGTTTCACAGTGAGGAAACTGAGGGCCTCATACATACATACACATGCATTGTTTATTATAAGTTGCACAGCTAGAAAGAGGCAGGACTGCTGTGGGAACTGATGGTCAGCCAGGAATTTTTCTGCTTTGGGTGACTCTGCTTTACCACACTGTGGGACAAGTTCTACTTCTCTGCTTATATCCCCTTCTCTGATGGTGATGATGATAACTATTACGACAATAATTGATCTCTTCAGTCCTAAGGATTTTATACATTTTTTTTCATCTAATAGTTCGTATAACGGGTAAGTTAAATGCTGTGAGTTGCTAAGTTTGATCCACTAGATTTTCATGCTGCTAACTCTCATTTTTACTCTCCCCAAGAATACCTCAAGAACAACAGAGCCCATCTTGAAATAAGTTACAGTAATTTGCAGAGCGTTTGAGAAGTATGTATTTGTGCTTGTTAAGCCTGACAACTCTTTCAGCTTCTTGTTTCCAAGGAGTGGGTCGATACCGCAGTTGGAGAGGCAGCCTATCTAACTCTGGTACTGAGCCGACATGCACAGTCCTCAGAGGCTCCCTAGACTTCCCTCCTTTCATTTTCTGTTTACACCAGCATGCTTTGCAACTTGTGTGTATTTATTTTATTGCTTTGAAAAATTGAAGATATTTGAGTGTGTATTGTTTTTAAGGAAGAATATAATACAAACACTCAGAAGAATTTCTTTTATGTTACACATTTGCAAATAATTTTGTTTGATATGATTAATTTATAGAATATGGCTTCTCTTGTGGCTCAGACAGTAAAGAATCTGCCTGTAATGCAGGAGACCCAGGTTCGATCCCTAGGTCTTGAAGATCCCCTGGGGAAGGGAATGGCAACCCACTCCAATATTCTTACCTGAAGAAATCCATGGACAGAGAAGCCTGGCCACAGTCCATGGGGTCACAAAGAGTCAGACATAATTGAGTGACTAATACTTCCTTAATCACATGATTAATTTGGAAAGAACTTACAATTTATTGGACCACATGGGAATATAATGGTTACTACCATTTATTGAGTATCTGCTGGATCACTGAAAAAGCAAGAGAGTTCCAGAAAAACATCTATTTCTGCTTTATTAAGACTATGCCAAAGCCTTTGACTGTGTGGATCACAATCAACTGGGGAAAATTCTTCAAGAGATGAGAATACCAGACCACCTGACCTGCCTCTTGAGAAACCTATATGCAGGTCAGGAAACAACGGTTAGAACTGGACATGGAACAACAGACTGGTTCCAAATGGGAAAAGGAATATGTCAAGGCTGTATATTGTCACCCTGCTTATTTAACTTCTATACAGAGTACATCATGAGAAACGCTGGGCTGGAAGAAGCACAAGCTGGAATCAAGATTGCCAGGAGAAATATCAATAACCTCAGATATGCAGATGACACCACCTTTAAGGCAGAAAGTGAAGAGGAACTAAAAAGCCTCTTGATGAAAGTGAAAGTGGAGAGTGAAAAAGTTGGCTTAAAGCTCAACATTCAGAAAACGAAGATCATGACATCTGGGGTCATCACTTCATGGTAAATAGATGGGGAAACAGTGGAAACAGTGTCAGATTTTATTTTTCTGGGCTCCAAAATCACTGCAGATGGTGATTGAAGCTATGAAATTAAAAGACGCTTACTCCTTGGAAGGAAAGTTATGACCAACCTAGATAGCATATTGAAAAGCAGAGACATTACTTTGACAACAAAGGTCCGTCTAGTCAAGGCTAAGGCCTTTCCTGTGGTCATGTATGGATGTGAGAGTTGGACTGTGAAGAAAGCTGAGCACCAAAGAATTGATGCTTTTGAACTGTGGTGTTGGAGAAGACTCTTGAGAGTCCCTTGGACTGCAAGGAGATCCAACCAGTCCATCCTAAAGGAGATCAGTCCTGGGTGTTCTTTGGAAGGAATGATGCTAAAGCTGAAACTCCAATACTTTGGCCACCTCATGTCAAGAGTTGACTCATTGGAAAAGACCTTGATGCTAGGAGGGATTGGGGGCAGGAGGAGAAGGGGATAACAGAGGATGAGATGGCTGGATGGCATCACCGACTCGATGGACATGAGTTTGAGTGAACTCCGGGAGTTGATGATGGACAGGGAGGCCTGGCGTGCTGTGATTCATGGGGTTGCAAAGAGTCGGACACGACTGAGGGACTGAACTGAATTGAACTATGGGCTAGACACTATGTAAGATGTGTTACCTAGTCTACTTCTAGTTTCCAACAACTGCGGAAATGTAGCTATTTTTGTCCCAGTTTCACAACATAGAAAATGTGAGTCTCTGAAGGGTTAAGGAATTTCACCATGAGCATATAGGAAGTGGAAAGGTTGAGTATTCGACTTGGAGCAGTCCAACTTGAAAGTCAGTATGCTTTCCAAATACTGTTTAAAAAGAAGTTGTGTAGTTTATGTTTATGGAAATACTTTCTCTCCTCTTAGACTTTAACAATGTCCATCAGCATGTTAAAGACTCTAAAATTCCTGCAACAAAGAAGTCTATTGGACTTTTAAAAATTTATTTATTTATTTATTTTTGGCTGTGCTGGGTCTTTGTTGCTGAGTGGGCTTTTCGCTAGCTGTAGTGAGTGGGGCCTACTCTTTAGTTGCAGTGTACGGGCTTCTCATTAAGGTGGCTTCTCTTACTGTACAGCATGGCTCTAGAGCACGTGGGCTTCAGTGGTTGTGGCATTTGGGCTCTGTAGTTGCGGCCCTGGGCTCTAGTGCACAGGCTCAGTAGTTGTGGTGCGTGGGCTTAGTTGTTTAGTGGAATCCTCCTGGACCAGGGAGCAAACCCATGTCTCCTGCACTGGCAGGTAGATTCTTTACCACTGAGTCACCATGGAAGTCCTATTTGACTTTTTGAAGCTCAGAGTTTGCATATAGAACTTTTTTGATGAAAGAAGTTTTTTTTGTTTTTAAAGGGTACATCTATTAACACTGTAGGGACCAAGTATGCAATTACTTTACCCCTCCCATGGTAGGGGCCATGGGTATATCCAGGATTACAGAAGACTTAACACACTGCCATTGGAGGCTCAATTAATGACTTTAAGAGGAAGAACTGCAATATAGAAAAGAAAATTAAGGAGCAAGAAAAATATGGTAATATTTTGAAATATCTGAAATGCTGTCATGTGAAAGACTGCTGCTGCTGCTGCTAAGTCGCTTCAGTCGTGTCTGACTCTGTGTGACCCCATAGATGGCAGCCCACCAGGCTCCCCCGTCCCTGGGATTCTCCAGGCAAGAACACTGGAGTGGGTTGCTATTTCCTTCTCCAAAACATGAAAGTGAAAAGTGAAAGTGAAGTCGCTCAGTCGTGTCCCACTCTTCGTGACCCCATGGACTGCAGCCCACCAGGCTCCTCCGTCCATGGGATTTTCCAGGCAAGAGGACTAGATTGCATCAAAAAAGTCCATGCCTGCATGCATGCTTAGTTGCTTCAGTCATGTCTGACTCTCTGTGACTCCATGTAGCTGGGGAGGCTCCTCGGTCCATGGGATTCTCCAGGAAGAATACTGAAGTGGCTTGCCATTCCTGGAGTGGGTTGCACTCCAATAATGGAGTGCGTTGCCCTCCTCCAGGGGATCTTCCCCACCCAGGGATCAAACCCATGTCTCCTGCGTCTCCTGCATTACAGGTGGATTCTTTACTGCTAAGCCACTGGGGAAGCCCTCCACGGTCTATAAGGGGTAGAAATAGAGCCAGTGCTTAGATGACACAGGGAAGTAGATTTTGGTTTTACTTAGGAACTTCCTAACACAACTGCCAAAAAATGAACTAGACCCATTATTGGAAGTAAAGGACTGTAAATGCCATGGCTACTTGGTGAAAATAGCTGAGTGCTTGAACTAGATAACCTTTAAGAGTTTTGCCATCTATGATTCTGTTTGTATTTAAACTGGTTAACCTCATTCAAAATATATCAATTTAATGATGAGCTGTTGATCCACTAGTTTATATTTGTCTCTATAAATATAAAATTAGCCAATTGTATCATTCGTTTGTTCAGTCACTGTTGTATCCGAAGCTTTGCGACCCCATGTAGCACTTGAAGCTTCACTGTACTTCACCATCTCCTGGAGTTTGCTTAAACTATGTCCACTGAGTCATGTTGCTATCTAACCATCTCATCCTCTGTCGCCCCCTTCTCCTCCTGCCCTCAGTCTTTCCCAGCATCAGGGTCTTTTCCAGTGAGTTGGCTTTTCATGTCAGGTGCCCAGAGTATTGGCCAATTGTATAATAAACAACAAATTATATGCCTGATTTAAAAAAAAAAAAAAACTAATTTCTGACAGTGCATACTGCAGGATATTGATATCAAAGTCCACATTTTTCCAGAAAGGATGTTCTTTCTTAGTATGTGTTTCACTTTACAGGCGTTGGTTACTGACCTAATCAGGGGCTATGGGATTAGGAGCAGTGCTGATGAGGTAAGGGGAGTGATTTTCTGGGCTGTTAGTGTGTCAAGGGGGGTGCTTTTGATCTGGGTGGATAATAACAAATTTCTGAGAGGCTAGGTCTAGGTTAACAGGTAAAGTTTCAAATCTTTTTGTTTTACTTAAGTAAACTCACATTAAATATATTAAAA
This sequence comes from Bos indicus, assembly GCF_029378745.1. Lineage (NCBI taxonomy): Eukaryota > Metazoa > Chordata > Mammalia > Artiodactyla > Bovidae > Bos > Bos indicus. Next base: position 90,075,563 of record NC_091760.1, on the reverse strand, counting down.
GTATTTATAATTACATATGTTACCCAAACTCTCAGAGAGGAAATTGTGAAAACATTAATAACTCTGTAGTCCCTAGGAATGTAAACACCCATCTTGACCGAAAACATTAGAACACCTTCAGGGTGTAGAGGATTTGGGAGTTTTGTTGCTATTTATGGGACACAGTGATATGATGATGTACTTGATTCCATTAGATGAGCTACAAACAATTTCAAGGTCAGGAAGTATGACTGTCTTATGTGAAAGTCACTCAGTCGTGTCCGACTCTGCGACTGCATGGAATATATGGTCAATTGAATTCTCCAGGCCAGAATACTGGAGTGGGGTAGCCGTTCCTTTCTCCAGGGGATCTTCTTAACCCAGGGATCGAACCCAGGTCTCACACATTGCAGGCAGATTTTTTACCAGCTGAGCCACCAGTGAGGCCCAAGAATACTTGAGTGGGTAGCCTATCCCTCCTCTAGTGGATCTTCCCAACCCAGAAATCAAACCGGGTCTCCTGCATTGCAGGCTGATTCTTTACCAGCTGAACTACCAGGGAATCCCTATGACTGTCTTATATGCATATGTTATAAAACCATGACCACAAGTATGAATATAACCCAAGCTACAAAACTTTTTTTTTCCTATTAATGTGTATTTGCTGCCTTTTGTTTTCTGATGTTTATTAATTTGCCAGCAGGCACTGAAGTTTTGAAAAATTATGAAAAAGACTGAGTAATCTGAGTGCTAGGTTTTCAATCCCGAGTTCCCTTTTGCAGGAAATTCCATACGCTATTGGATGTCTGAGGATTCCTTGGGAGTGTTTTCATGTCCTGATCCTCTCTCCTCACTGTCTTCCTCCTCCTCCGCTAGCCATACTCTGAACCGCTGTCCCCGTTTCAGTTCAATGGATTCTTGTTACTCAGTGTGCCCCACCGTCACCAGTAGGTTGGTATTTCATGGTCCCACCTCACCCTGCTGAATCAGAATCTGAATTTCAGCTGGTTCCCCAGGGATTTGCACCTACATTTAAGTTCGAGAAGCTCTGTTCCGGGTCACCTTTTGGCATCTCACAAAGATGTTCTTTCCTTGTCCTTCTTTGTCCCAAGCATGGGCCAGGGGCTTCCTTGTCCCTGTTGATGGGGTAGCGAACTAAGGGCTTCTAGGGACTAAGGTGGAAAACCAAAGAGTAGATTTAGGGCATCCCTGCTCGCAACCTTGCCCAGGCATTTTATAAGATCCTATAGTGGCTGTCTCTCTCCTTAAACCTTAGTTTAATGCTGTGTTTTTAGGGTCTACTTGTAACTCAAATTAAAGTCACCTTTTTCATATGTTTTCCTCTTAAAACCTAGGGCTTTAAGTCTTCTGCCTCTGATACCCTCAGAGTATGCCCCGCATTAACATCATAACCTCCTTTGTCCCCAGTCCATTTTCCTGGGCACTTTATCTCTCTTAGCTCAGCTTCTCCCTCTAGGCCTCAGCCACCTATAATCACAAGTCTCGTTTCAGTGTTTTCTCAAGCAAAACAGGGGACTTCCTCCAAGGATAAATCATGTGCTATATTGAAAGGTGGAGACAGTTGTGGGAAGAGTTAAAATGAATACATATGTATATATGTATACATGTGCACATGTTTGGTGTGTATATCTTTCTGTATTTTAAGTAGATAAAAACGGAAAACCTTTTTTTTTTTTTTTTTTTTTTAACAAATTCAGAAAAGAGTACTGTTATTTAGATTCCAAGTTTTATGGAGCGTACTGTTTCAAAAGAATTGTCTTATTCTTTTAGTTACATTGCCTAGTTTAAGTTTAGGTTTCTGAATTTATATTTCAGGTGATAAAGCTAAATTATCTCAGAGTTTCTTAGGAGATAGACATCGTTTTGTCTTAAAAGAGATTTGAAGTTAAAATTCAGACCTCGTTTCTACTGTCTTTGCGTCAGTAATTTTAGAGGTCCTATTACTTTATTCACTTTTTCTTTAGCTACAATATGAGACATTTGAGGGTGGGCACTGGGTTTTTTCATTGAGTACTTTTGGGGCTTTTTGTATGTGTCATCTCATTTTGCATTAATCACTTTAACATATTTGTGATGTTGTACAACAGAGTTCCAATGAGTTGCTTCTTTGACCACCTTATGCGAAGGGCCAACTCATTGGAAAAGACCCTGATGCTGAGAAAAATTGAGGGCAGGAAGAGAAGGGGGTGACAGAGGATGAGATGGTTGGATGGCATCATTGACTCAATGGACATGAGTTTGTGCAAACTCCAGGAGACAGATAAGGACAGGGAAGCCTGGCGTGCTGCAGTCCTTGGGGTTGCAAAGAGTTGGACAAGAGTTAGTAACTGAACAATAACAACAGTACAACATTTTTTTGATGCTATTTATTTTAAAGTCAATCAATCAACAGATATTAATTGAACTCCTGCTATGTACCAGAGTCCTGGCCTTAAAGAGCCTAAGTTCAGTAAGCAGGACAACTCATTTTGTAGATAAAGACAATGAAGCTATAAGAATCTAAGTGTCCCTTCCATGGTCAGCCAGTTAGTAAGATCAAAGCCAGGCTGGAACCTAGTCTGACTCTGAGGGTTATGCCCTCTTTATAATGCAGGATTGAGTTGTATAGCCTGTAGCTTCTCGGTCAATGTTTATGTAATAAGCGGTGAATAAATTGTTTGGAAGAAATATATTTATAAGCTGCTAGGGAGTGTAAACAGAGACCTCAGGGATATATTCAAAAAGTAAAATATTCTAATTATTAGATTAAGAAAGGTATCCACCCCCCTTTTCTGAGAATCAAAAAAAAAAAAAAAAAAGAGAGAGAGAGAGAGAGAGAAAGAAAACATAAAGGGAAATAGAGGGAAGAGGAAGGGATGTTAACATGGATGCTCAGGGCAGACTCTAGGTCAGTTCCATGATTTTCAACTCCCAAAGCTTCTGGTGGTGTCTCCTGAGGTATCCAGGAGCACTTGGTGTGAGAAAAACCAGGTTCTGAGAGCCCTGAAGGTTTTATCATTCTGGAGGCCTTCTTTCTGAAAAAGAGCATAAAGTTCCAAATGAAGCAAATAGGAACAGAGTCTTAAAAGGCGCTTGCATAAGTTAGAGGTTCTGAAGGTTAAGCATCATCAGCTCATCAGCTTTAAGGTAAATCCCCCTCTGAGAGGATCTGGTATATGAAGGACTGAGTGGGATGTGTGGGTTTAGATGTTGCAAAGCAGAGACCACGTACAGCTGCTGAATGTAGGAACCAGGAAGTGGGGAGAGGAGCTGGTATGAGAACTCAAGCTCCCATTAATTAGCAGAAATGTGGAGAGGGCTTTGGACCTCCTTACAGAATTGAATTGGGGGTGTGGGTATCAGGGGTGGATGGGGTTGAGTCAATCTTATCTACAGCTCTCAAGAGACTCCTTTGTATTATCAGTTCTTTTTAAAATAAATTAACAAATGAAATACTATTTATTTTCATGCCTTCTATGCTCCAATCAAATTGGGATACTCATTGTTTTAATAATGTTCACTAATATAATTATATGCCTGAATAATTCAGACTGATAACATGGTGCATTATAGGAAAGTTCCTGATGGATATGAGAAAATTATTAGGGAATTTGAACTAATGGGAATGGTGACTGATTCTCAAAGTGAAGAATGATAATACCTTTTATGGGAAGGAATTTAATGGACCAATCATTGTTAGGTACAAAATTAATTTATACAGAAAATCTTTCTGAGCCTTGGCCCTGTTCTAGACATTAGCAATAAAAATAATATTAATAAGACAAAAATTCTTCCCTCATAGAGAAAACAGACCAGTTAGTGGCTATATCAGTATTTGGGGGCAAGGCAATAGGATAGGATGGAAAAATCACTGTAGTAAGGAGATCCAAAATTCTTTTAGAAATCTTGCCATTAACTAGAGGTATGAGCTTGGTAAAGTCACATTTGCAATGGCTTCTTTCATGGAGTGACAGAGAAGTGAGGAAGGGAGTATGTGTCATGATCATTCCTGCAGGAATGTGAATCTTGTGTGGAAGATAGAGGAAGATGAAGGATTCATAGCCTGTAATTGTCATGGGAGCTATTGAAACTCATCATCTGGCATGTTATATGTGGTACCAACAGGTTGAGTAATATGCTGGCAGAGGATATGTATACTTTGGATAATTGGGCCTTGGTTACTTAAATTCACTGGCCATTGTAATGGAGATTAGCTAGCTGTTATCCAAGACTGTTTCCTCTTCCCCTTGAACACACAGTAGAATGGTTTCCCAGCCTGTCTTGCTCTTGAATATGCTGATCTGAATGAGCCCTGAACAATGGAAGGTGTATCCAGAAGGACTTGCTTGTAAGAACTACCCACATGGAATGCTTCATATTCTTTTTGCTGCAAAGGAAGTCTTGAAAGTTTTGCAAGGTAATGAATGAGATAGTCAGTAGAAGGCATCTGTGTCCCTGAACCACAACTTGGAGATTAAGAATTTGCTGTTATTGTTTAGTCATGTCAGACTCCTTTGTGACTCCATGAGCTGTGGCCCTCCAGGCTCCTCTGTCCATGCCATTTTCTAGGCAGGAATACTGGAGTGGGTTATCATTTTCTTCTTCAGGGTATCTTCCTGACCCGAGGATTGAACCCATGTCTCTAGCATTGCAGGCAGATTCTTTATCACTGAGCCACCAGGGAAGCCAGAGACTAGGAATAGATGTCTACTTTTCAGGTGGCTCAGTGGTAAAGAATCCACCTGCCAGTGTAGGAGATGCAAGAGGCTCAGATTTGATCCTTGGGTTGGGAAGATCCCCTGGAGTAAGAAATGGCAACCCACTCCAGTTGTCTGGAGAATCCCATGGACAGAGGATCCTGGCGGGCTGCAGTCCATGGGGTCATAAAGACTCAGTCAAAACTGAGAACACACACACACAACACAATCGAGAATACCTATTTGGCTCATGTGTGAGAAAGAAATGTCTGTTTTGTTAATAACTAAGATTTTAAGTTTGTTTTTATAAAGGCTAATTATCCTAATTCAGAGGTCAATAGTCTATGGCCCACAGGTCAAATCTGGCTTATGGCTTGCTTTTTCAGTCTGTGAAAAACTGTTTTTTTTTTACATTAAAAAAAATTGAAATATCATCTATTTAAGATATTGTATAAATTAATTTCAGGTATACAGCAAAGTGATTAAGTTTTTTTTCAGAATATATTCCATTATAGGTTATTGCAAGATATTGAATATAGTTCCCTGTGCTATACAATCTTTGTTGCTTATCTACTTTATGTCCAGTAGTTTGTATCTGTTAATCCCACACTGCTAATTTGATCATCTCTCCCTCCCTCTCCCTTTTGGTAACCATTGTTTTCTCTGAATGTGAGTCTTTATATTTTTAAAAGGTTGTTTTATAAAAAAGAATATACAACAGAGACCATATGTGGCCCACAAAATCTAAAATATTTACTGTCTGGCTCTTTATAGAAAAAGTTTACCAATCCCTGTTTAAGCAATACAGAAATTTCATATGGCAGAGACTTTGGATTCTAGGCTGATAGAAAGTCTCCTACTTACAAATAGTTTTTAACATATAAATGTGTATAATATATTGAAAAAGAAACCATAGACTTCCACTTCTAGAAAAAAAAGAAAAAGGAATAACAGGGGCTGGTTTTATCTTCCAAAATGAAACAATTAAGAGGAAAAAAAAAAAACCTCTGAATGTATATTTGGTTTTTAAGACTATGAATTACCAGGCAATGAAGAACAGTGATCCCTGAATGATGGGAAACAAATGAGGTGAGTTCAGTTTATTGCTTGGAGAAAATTGCTACACCTTGTTACAAAGAAGGAGACCCTTGGAGGTGCCTGACAACCTCTTTGAGTGTATCTTCAATGGTGGGGGGAATCCCCATATTTCCTTCCATATGGAGGAAATCATGGAGGAGACTAAAGTCACCACCCAGAAAAGCAGACATGAGAGCTAGGGAGAGAATTGGCTTTGCTTGAGATTCTGGTTGAGTCCAGTTGTTCCTGAGAACCAGTGATAGGCCTGACCTTTCTTTTTTTCTCTTTTCTTATACTCTGTGTGCTATTAACTTCCTCATTTGTCAAGTTACTTTAAATTAGGCTTCTCTCATACTAAATACTTTAACAGTTTACTATGTATTTAAGAAAGTGATTTCTAATATCCCTTTCTTTCAGTGCCTGAGATCTTGGGATAATACTGAGTCAACAATTGGTATGGGTTTTACCAAATCAACACTTTCCTTTAATATGTTTATGAAATACCCACTAAGCCCAAGGCATTCTGTTTTTTGCTGAAAGACATTCTTATCAGGAGTGCATTTAAGCAGCCACTCAATTTTGAACAACTAAGTAATTTTGAGGCTCCCCACTGTAAATAATTTTGCAGCAAAACTCCCAGGTGTACATTGCTGAAAAAAAAGAGATGAAACCCCAAATTGAACTCATTAGAATTATGTGACCACAGGGAAATGAGAAGCATCCAATGATAACTTTTATTTTCTTAGAATCCTTTGGATTCTAAATCAACTGTGGACTAGAAACTGGTTCCTAGACTTTATCTTTTATGGTAATGTACACCATAATCAAGAGAATGTTTTTTGGTTCCGAGGAATTTTAATTTAATAAAACACTCTGAATTCAGTCATCCATTTCTTCCTCTGTTGTTGCAAACCAGTGGGAGGTAAAGAAATCCAGCACATGTTGTAGCTCTTCCTTACAGTGTTTTTGTTTTGTTTTTAATTTGCCTTTTGTGTTGTATATTGCAGCTGATGGATTATTTTTCTCAGTGGTTTAAGGGGTAAAAATAGGTCTTCCCTGCCATTGGAGGGCCCTTTTTCTAGAGTGTGGTGCTGCTTCTAAACAGTCCCTCTTACCCCTCATGCAGGTTGAATAGCCCCGAGGAAAACATCTTAGGAATGATTAGATTGTGGCAGGGTAGAGTGCTAATAAACAAAGAATCGGTAGTTAATAAACATCTACGAAGTGAGATGTAGTTAGAAAATCTGTAACTGATATTCACATATAAAGCTACTTCAGCCTCTAAACTTATTAAGATATTCTTTAGAAATTTATAACATCATGAAAAAATATGCTTTTGCAAAAGTTTTAAAATTTTGTTGTTTTTTCCTCTTTTGGAGTAAATGAAAAATTGTTTCTCCACTTTTGCCTAAATAATAGTGTCTGATAAGAACTTTTATAGCTCATCAGTCTAGAGGATCCCCGTATTTTGTATACCGAAGTACCATGTTTGTCACATTTATCATATTTATCAAAGTGTTATCCTGCCTAAGACTTTTTGCTGATATTAGAATACCTTACTTCTCCATCTCTCTCTCTCCAGTGAGAATCTAGCTGTGATTAATACCCCTTTCCCCCTCATCATTTTTTTAATAATACAAGTAATACTTTTGTCATTGTATAAATGTGAAGAAATGAACTAAAAAAATAAATCACTCCTCATTTCCGTACCCAGTGATGTCTGTTGTTAACCTATTAGTAAGGTTAATATGAAGAGGAATTAAAAAGCCTCTTGATGAAAGTGAAAGTGGAGAGTGAAAAAGTTGGCTTAAAGCTCAACATTCAGAAAACGAAGATCATGGCATCCAGTCCCATCACTTCATGGGAAATAGATGGAGAAACAGTGGAAACAGTGGCAGACTTTATTTTTGGGGGGCTCCAAAATCACTGCAGATGGTGACTGCAGCCATGAAATTAAAAGACGCTTACTCCTTGGAAGGAAAGTTATGACCAACCTAGATAGCATATTGAAAAGCAGAGACATTACTTTGACAACAAAGGTCTGTCTAGTCAAGGCTATGGTTTTTCCTGTGGTCATGTATGGATGTGAGAGTTGGACTGTGAAGAAGGCTGAGCGCCGAAGAATTGATGCTTTTGAACTGTGGTGTTGGAGAAGACTCTTGAGAGTCCCTTGGACTGCAAGGAGATCCAACCACTCCATTCTGAAGGAGATCAGCCCTGGGATTTCTTTGGAAGGAATGATGCTAAAGCTGAAACTCCAGTCCTTTGGCCACCTCATGTGAAGAGTTGACTCACTGGAAAAGACTCTGATGCTGGGAGGGATTGGGGGCAGGAGGAGAAGGGGACGACAGAGGATGAGATGGCTGGATGGCATCACTGACTTGATGTACGTGAGTCTGAGTGAACTCCGAGAGCTGGTGATGGACAGGGAGGCCTGGCGTGCTGCGATTTATGGGCTCGCAAAGAGTCGGACACGACTGGGCGACTGAACTGAACTGACTGAATATCCTATTATTTCCTTTTCTTCACCAACTCCTCCTGTTTTTATTTCCCTTCCCTTTTTCTTTCTCTCTTTCTCTTACACATGTATGCACTCATGTATAATGTGTGCTTTGTTGTGTAAACTGCAGTAGAATTGAACTCTTTATCCCGTATCATAGAAGTTTCAATATCATCAAAAACACACAGAGTATCACCTCTAATGACGATCTAATGCTGCACAGGGTTTTACTGTGCAATTATGCTTCAGTGTAGCTTCAGAAATACATAAAATATTAGTGAGTTGAGGAATGGTTTTCAGAATGTCAGCTAGTCATCCTTTCTCAGACTTGGCTATTCATTTCCGCCTAGGAAAGCAAGACACTAAATTTACCCAGAACACTACACAGGAGTGGTGTATGGGATTGAAAAATACTTGAGACAGTAATTTAGGAGGTGAGAATCAAAGGATTGCCCTGAGACAAATTGCAAAATAGGAGAAACTGACTTTTGAGACTCAGCTTTCTCATCTGTAACTTGGGATTAATATCAGTATCATAAGAGTGTAATGAGGACAGATATTAGAATAAGAATGAGAAAGTATCAGCCACTGAGACTGACATCTAAAAAGACATCAGCAGATACTACTGTCCTACCGTCCTGCTCTGAGTTTTTATTTTCTCTCCTCCCTGCTTTGTCAATTCTTTTCTTGTTTTTCTCTGGTCCCCAGGGAGCCTATATTTATCCTCACTATGAAAAGCCCAGCTTTCAGCTCCTTCCTTCAGTACTACACATGTCAGTAGTTATTAGGTGCTTGAAGAACATTTTAACAGGTAGTAGGTGATGTTCTGACTGGAATTTCAGATGTTTGGCATTGGGCTGGTGAGATTTATCCCCAGTCAGTGGGGATTTAGGGGATTTATTTACCTTGCTTACCGTGCATGAGTTTTCCATGATGGCCAATAATAACAAGGTTGGTCTTCAAAATATTTAACCAACTGGTTCTTCCTCATCAGCCTGGATGTTGACAGAAAACAACTAGTTTGGCCAGACAGTCTGTAGTGGATGTATGTTGACCTTGGTAAATCACTTTACAGACCCTTGAGTTCTTTACTCTGTTATCTGGGCAATGTACCTTTGTGCTAGTAGCTGTGGGGTGGTGGAAAGAATCTGAGATTTGAAAACATTATATTCAAATCCTGGCTCTGCCATTTCCTAGCTGTGTAATTCAGGCCTCAGTTTTCTCATTTCTAAAGGAGCATTATCATATGTACTTTCCAGGGTTGGTTGGTTTGTTTTTGGTGAGACCCCAAAGAGATTTTTCTATGGAATTGCTTCATAAGGAGAGAAATTAGTTGTGATTCAGGAGTTCCAGTTCTCTGTATGTGACAAAGATAGCACCAACAGTGCACCCAAACTACAATGAGGAAAGATTCCAAATTTGGTGTAAAATGAAGTTTCGTATTTCAAGTCTTAGTGAGATGTATATTTCTGTGTTTGAGCCTCTTTCTCACCTATGAAATAAGGGTTTGTCCTCAATTATTGCTAAGGTTCCTTCCAACCCTTTCAAATCTATACTGTCAGGAGCCACGGCTTTTTATTAGGCAATCTCTTTGGGGATGTGTCTTCTTTGCCAGGCTGGTCAGACTCATTTTAACTGAGTACAGCTGCTTCAAGGCCAGGCTCAAGCGATTCTGGTCTGAACCCATGAGTGGCCCAGAAAATGAGAGAGGCAGACAAAGGTTTCAGGTTTCTCAATCAAAGCTTCCTGCGGCTGTACCAGCTATTGTGTCTGCTTTCCCAGCTGACTCAACCCTGACCTGTCATGCTGTGCCTGATATTTATATTTCTGGAAATGGTTAGCCACATTACTAGGTAATAAGGTTGCAAATTCCAAGTGTCCCCTGTAATTCAGGTCAGATGTTGTCCTGGGAGTGGGTGGGAAGGCAGAAAGCCCAAAATTGAGGTTGCTTTGCTTGAGGGCAGATGACGAGATCATGCCTGGCTGGCTACAGTATTCCGCGGTAGTTGTTTGTACTTTGGGAAAGGACCTACTGAGCTCTTAGCTCAAGTTTTCTTGTTCATGATTTAGATTTATGTCACACTTGAATTTTTTCAGTTCTTAGTGCCTCATATTTAATGGAATTTGCCTTAAAAAAGCAGAATATTAGTATGGGAATAGAACCAAGAGGTTAAATAATTCAACTCACTCTTTCAAGGTGAGGGGAGACACACAGAGAAGACTTCCTTGACTCAGCTCAGGGCCACAGAGCTGCTAAGTGGAAGAGTCAGGCCTGAAAGGCCCAGTTCCTGATTCTAAGTTGATTGCTTGATTCAGAATCCTTTTCCAGGCTGCTTCCTGTTTGGTGGTTTGTCCTTGGACACCTCTGATGTTCTCAGTTGGCCTCATTCCATCTGTTTGTTCCAAATAAGCACTGTTGTTCCCAACATACTCATCCCGGGACATGATCTGCATACAGGGATCTAAAAGTGCTCAGGGTGTGGCAAAACAAACCAACAAAGCACAAAAAACAAACCCTGGAAAGGAAGGGAAAGACAGAGGCATAATACGGACCAGAGCGTAGGTTGCTGAAGGTGACAGAATTCTCACTGACACGGATGCAGATCCATTGGCTCAGTCAAGACAGTGATATATTTTAAGTCTTTCCATGGGGTGCCCAGGGAGGTGAACCAGCTGCCTCCTCTGCTTTGCTGCTTTGTCCTGGGACCTGGAGGTGGAGGGTTTGTCACTTATAAGTCCCCACCAACACCTCCTCTCAGACCTTTCAGGTTCTGCCAGGAACCAACTTGTAACTGCTGGAGCCGTCTAGTCAGCCTCAGGTTCCTGACATCTGGTAATGGGGAGGAACAAAGGGAAGGAGGCCAAGTAGGGAACAGATGAGCTTTGTGGCTGGAAAGTGAACCAGAGCATGAACAGTGGCCCTGGCAGGGAGATGCAGAGACACGCACTCAGATGACGCATGTCCTGACACATCTCACACTCTCACCAGTACACTCACACACAGCAGTGGGAGGCAGGGAGAGCCCCCTAGGCCGTGGTACTTCCGAACTCATGTTACCTTCTCCAGCACCGCCATGAAGGTGGCTAACCTGGCATGTACTCCACCACCTTGGAGATCCACAACCCTCTGCAGAAGAGCATGGAGTCCAGGAGGGAACCCTGCATGGTCTGGTCTGCATGGTTTCCAAGTCCCCCAGAATGGGAACCACGTGTACCTCTTGCCCGGCATGCAGTTTCTACCATTTCCCAAGTCTTGGGAGGAACTGATGGGGCTTGGGCATCTCCTTTAGCAAGCAATGAAAATGATTCTGAGAATGAAGCATGTTTAGGGGAACACTGATGAAGAAGGAGGAGCCTGGGCCTTGGGATCCAACGAACCTGAGTTTTGAAGCCAGCTTCATCCAGTAGGTGCTTTATAATCTTGAACTAGAGTTTTCAGGACTGTAACTGAGAGGCCGTACTGTGAAGAGGTCAAGGGTGTAGCTTGTGGAGCTAGAGTGCCTGGGTTTGAAATCTTGATTCAGTTCTTTGCAGGCCTGTGACAATAGGCAAGCTATTTAATTTTTCACTACCATTTCCAACCTATAAAGCAGTATGATGATTAGAGAACTTTTCTCATTTTTATGAAGACTGAGTTATTACATTAATTTACTCAGAAATGTACCTGATTCATTGTAAAGACCATATAGGCACTTGCAGTTCATATTAGACAATGGATGATGATATTATGTTTTCATCTTTGGTTAAGGTTTGTGCATATAAGATAATGTAGATAAATTACCTGTTATGAAACTGATGCTCAATAAACAGTATATCCTTATTAAAAGCAGGCTACCTAACAATGGTCTATATGAGACCTTATTATTATATTGCTGACTAATTACTGAACTACTTAAGAGACCCCAGGAAAAAGGAATGTTGAGAAGGGTCTTTCTCAAGCCCAGTTTATCAGTCATACTCCAGCTGAAAGTATCAAGCACTATACCTCCTCTAAGGAGAGAAAAATACATCCACTGTCTGTGCATGAGCAATACTGAGGACAGTTTCAGAGCCCTGGACAACTGTTATTAGTTCAAGTCAACTCAGATCCTGGTAAAAAATTAAATAGATTTGAAAACCCTAGCTCATTTGAAAACTGCTAAAATGCATGAGAATAGCTCCGGAAATCCCATCTGTTTTATATTTACAGAACTCCTAGTTCCTTTGGTCTGGGCACAACTGACTCACTTTTCATTGTGTTCCTATGGCACAGTGTCTTGTCATTTCTGAAGGAACCAAACAGCAGGTTGTGTGCATGAGTAATGTGCATGCCCACTCTTTGAAATTGATAAGGCTGTCTAAGGATTTGATTACTTGTGATTTGCATGGCCAAGAGATGATATAATATAGCAAAGTTACAGTTCTTCTTTTTTAGTGTTACGTTGTGATGTCTAATCCATGTCTATCCCCTTTCTTTTGCTCACATATACACTGAGGGACTGCAGTCAGCAAGGATTCTAAGACTATATCTGGCTGTCTCCTAGTTCCAGCACTTAGTAGCCATGTGACCTTGGACAAATTAATTAATTAGTTCCTCTCTGCCCCAGTTTTCTCATCTATAGAAAGGTTGAGTAGAGTACCTGCCAGTATTATTTGATTAATTAACACTACCTTTGGCAGTACCTCCCAAATCTTAGAACAGTAAATGTTTATTTCTTGCTCACATCACAGCCTAATGGGAGTCACAAGTTTATCCTGGGTTGCTGCCTTCCAAGAAGTGATTGGATCTAGACATCTTCCATTATGGGACTTGCATCATTCACTACGGTCATGCCATCTATTTAAATCTAAAGTAATTAAAATATTAAAATTGAGTTATGCTAATTAGATCAGTAATGCTTCTTCAGTAGCGCTGAAGAAGCTGAAGTTGAACAGTTCTATGAGGACCTATAAGACCTTCTAGAACTAACACCCAAAAAAGATGTCCTCTTCATTATAGGGTACTGGAATACAAAAGTAGGAAGTCAAGAGCTACCTGGAGTAACAGGCAAATTTAGCCTTGGAGGACAAAACAAAGCAGATCAAAGGCTAACAGAGTTTTGCCAAGAATGCAGAGGTCATAGCAAACACCCTCTTCCAACAACACAAGAGACAACTCTACACATGACATCATCAGATGGTCAATACCAAAGTCAAATTCATAATGTTTTTTGCGGCCAAAGATGGAGAAGCTCTATACAGTCAGTAAAAACAAGACCGGGACCTGACTGTGGCTCAGACCATGAACTCCTTATTCCCAAATTCAGACTTAAATTGAAGAAAGTAGGGAAAACCACTAGACCATTCAGGTATGACTTAAAATCCCTTATGATTATACAGTGGAAGTGAGAAATAGATTCAAGAGATTAGATCTGAGAAAGTGCCTGAAGAACTATGGACGGAGGTTCGTGACATTGTACAGGAGGCAGTGATCAAGACCATCCCTAAGAAAAAGAAATGCAAAACGCAAAATGATTATCTGAGGAGGTTTACAAATAGCTGAGAAAAGAAGAGAAGCTAAAGGCAAAGGAAAAAAAAAGATATACCCATTTGAATGCAGAGTTCCAAAGAATAACAAGGAGAGATAAGAAAGCCTTCCTCAGCGATCAATGCAAATAAATAGAAGAAAACAATAGAATGGGAAAGACTAGAGATCTCTTTAAAAAAATTAGAGATACCAGGAGAACATTTCATGCAAAGATGGGCATAGTAAAGGACAGAAATTGTATGGACCTAACAGAAGCAGAAGATATTAAGAAGAGGTGGCAAGAATACACAGAAGAACTGTACAAAAGAGATCTTCACGACCCAGATAACCACGATGGTGTGATCACTGACCTAGAGCCAGACATCCTGGAATGTGAAGTCAAGTGGGCCTTAGAAAGCATCACTATGAACAAAGCTAGTGGAGGTGATGGAATTCCAGTTGAGCTATTTCAAATCCTGAAAGGTGATGCTGTGAAAGTGCTGCACTCAAATATGCCAGCAAATTTGGAAAACTCAGCAGTGGCCACAGGACTGGAAAAGGTCAGTTTTCATTCCAATCCCAAAGTAAAGCAATGCCAAAGAATGTTCAAACTACCACACAATTGTACTCATCTCACACGCTAGCAAAGTAATGCTCAAAATTTTCTGAGCCAGGCTTCCACAGTAAGTGAACTGTGAATTTCCAGATACTCAAGCTGAATTTAGAAAAGGCAGAGGAACCAGAGATCAAATTGCCAACATCTGCTGGGTCATTGAAAAAGCAAGAGAGTTCCCAGAAAAACATCTACTTTTGCTTTATTGACTATGCCAAAGCCTTTGACTGTATGGATTGCAACAAACTGTGGAAAATTCTTCAAGAGATGGGAGTACCAGAACACCTTACCTGCCTTCTGAGAAATCTGTATGCAGGTCAAGAAGCAACAGTTAGAACTGGACATGGAACAACAGACTGGTTCCAAATTGGGAAAGGAGTATGTCAAGGCTGTATATTGTCACCCTGCTTATTTAACTTATAGGCAGAGTACATCATGAGAAATTGGGCTGAATGAAGCACAAGCTGAAATCAAGATTGCTGGGAGAAATATCAATAGCCTCAGATATGCAGATGACACCACCCTTAATGGCAGAAAGTGAAAAAGAACTAAAGAGCCTCTTGATGAAAGTGAAAGAGGAGAGTGAAAAAGTTGGCTTAAAACTCAACATTCAGAAAACTAAGATCATGGCATCCTGTTGCATCACTTCATGGCAAATAGATGGGGAAAAAATGGAAACGGTGAGAGACTTTATTTTTGGGGGGCTCCAAAATCACTACAGATGGTCACTGCAGCCATGAAATTAAAAGACGCTTACTCCTTGGAAAAAAAGCTATGTCCAACCTAGACAGCATATTAAACAGCAGAGACGTTACTTTGCCAACAAAGATCTGTCTATTCAAAGCTATAGTTTTTCCAGTAGTCTTGAATGGATGTGAAAGTTGGACTGTAAAGAAAGCTGAGCGCCGAAGAATTGATGCTTTTGAACTGTGGTGTTGGAGAAGACTCTTGAGAGTACCTTGGGCTGCAAGGAGATCCAACTAGTCCATCCTAAAAGAAATCAGACCTGAATATTCATTGGAAGGACTAATGCTGAAGCTGAAAGTCAATTACTTTGGCCACCTGATGTGAAGAACTGACTCATTTGAAAAGACCCTGATGCTGGGAAAGATTGAAGGCAGGAGGAAAAGAGGACGACAGAGGATGAAATTATTAGATGGCATCACCGATGCGATGGACATGAATTTGAGTAGGCTCCGGGAGTTGGTGATTGACAGGGAAGCCTGGCATGCTGCAGTCCATGGGGTCACAAAGAGCTGGACACGACTGAGCGACTGAACCGAACTGTATTAGATCTTAAGTGCTCAGGAATGAAATATGTCTGGTGGTTACCATATTGGACAGCGCTGTCCTAGGGTTCCTTGGAATTTTCCACTGTATCATCTCCATTAAGCCAGCTGCTGATGCTGCTGCTAAGTCGCTTCAGTCGTGTCCAACTCTGTGCGACCCCACAGACAAGCCCTCCAGGAATCTTGCAGGACAGAAGGAAAAGCCTTCAGGAGTTTCTCTCCACTCTGTCATACTAACTTTAGGGCCTGGTTATCAGTAGATCAAAGGATTTTCTTTTCTGAATTTATAAGACATCGTATAATCTGAGTTCTTAAGGCTTGCATTTTGATATTCTACAAAATTAAAGAAAATGCTCTCCCTTTTTCTTGATATATCCTGCTCTCAAGTCTGTTGCCCTGATGAAAAATCTTATTTTGAATATCAGAAGCTGAATAGTATCTTGATTTTTCTCTTTCCTTTCCTTATGTAATACCATAAAAGGCAGCCTCAGAGCCTGAGGAGAGGATCATCTACTGGAAATGCAGAAGGGAAAAGCACATTAACGTTTTTTATTCTGTTTCCCTGTTAGCACATTTTGCCTGTTTACACTGATCCCTGCTTCTTTCACAGGAATCACCTCTAGCTATTCTCTTCTTAAGGGTTAATACTGTGGTAATAGGACCTAAATAACTAACTGGCACCATGTGCCTAAGACTCAGACTGTGAGATCATATAATGAAAATAAAATCAACTTATTTAACCAATAAGTGACAAGGGATCTATCAGATTGGTATTTTGGCACTATATATATATATCCAATTACATGACTATTATTTCATTTGAATTATCTCATTTTTCAGGAAGTTGCATCCTGACCTCAGGGACACAGTCTCTGGTTGTCTTTCCAACATTATTTTCTGCCTCTTCAAAGTCATGACTAGGGAATATATTAGGAATTTTCCATTTAAATAATAATTTTGCCTCAACAATAGTATAATAATGTTTTATTCATTTTTTAAACACATCATTTGACTCTTCTGCCCTCATTGTTATAATTTGATTGTATGTTTGGCTCAGGCTGGAGGGAAACACTGAGTGAGGAGGCCTTTGCTATTTTTAGGATAACCAGCCAGCTAAAGTTGATTTTCATTTGGTGGATCCCAACTGCAAAAGAGTTAGTGAACTTGTCACTGGATCTTTTATTCTGAAGAATCGTATAGTGTTGTTACTACGTGTTTAATTAAATTAACTGACTGAGCACTTGCTACATGCAGAGTTGCACAGTGGAAAACTAAAAAAAAAGAATCCTGTCGCATTATCGGTTATTTCCTTCACAGCACTTATTGCATTATCTAATTATCTTGTTTGTTTGTTTCTTTACACACTGTCTATCTTGTCCACTGGAAATGCAGAGACTTTTTTTTTTTATTACTATAAAACTAGCACCTGGCACATTACCTGGAACACAGAGATTTCAAAATACAGTTTTTTATCTGACTCAAGAAAAGATGCTTATATTTTCTGGTAAGAGAATATTACCTGATTCTCCCACTTTTCCCATTTTTCAAACCTCTGCCTCATTAAATCACATTCATCTTAGCCTTAAGCTGCTCTTCTCTCCTCTAATATCTCAGTGGTTACTGCTGGTCTTATTATTCAATGTACTATTATATACCAATCTGTAATCTCTTTAAAAAAATTATGTATCTTTAATTGGAGGATAATTGCTTTACAATGTTGTATTGGTTTCTGCCATCCATCAACGTGAATCAGCCATAGGTATACATATGTCACCTCCCTCTTGAACCTCCCTCCGACCTCCCACCCCATCCTACCCATCTAGGTTCTGTGATCTCTTTTTTATTCTCACTTAATTTATGCTTCTTTTTATTTATTTTCTTATTGATATATGCAACAGAATTTTGTTGCAAGTATTACTCATTATAATGATTACTGTAAGCTTCTTGAGATCAGTGGGCTGAGAGTATTGTTTCTCCTATGCAATCTTAGCAACTGACCCTGTACTGTGTCAATGAATAGGTGGATAAGGGATGACTTTGTCCATATCTCTAAAGATGAAGACCAATTTGACCTGAGACCCATTTTGGAGTTTTTCCTCAGCTGTACATGTGTCCTTAGGTAAGCCCCCGATATCAGCGTTGCCTCAGAGATTTTCCCCGTTTTGTCCCTCCTCTTGGCTCTTAGATGGACATTCGTTGTCTACTGAATGGAGAACAGATTTGCTGTCCAGGGTTAGCGCTGTGCTTGAGATGGAAATGGGAGCAATTCTGTTTCTGAGGGAGACTGTACTCAAGCCCTCCTGACAATCTAGGGGCCTGGTCACTTGTACAGGCCACAGGCTATGTGGCTCAGGCCTTGGCTCCATCAGGGTGGCATTGTCCAGTATGTGAAACCGCTGGGTTCTTTTTGGGAAGAGAACACTCTCCGCGTCTCCAAACCATGTTGTGATTGTCCAACACAGCCTTAAATATCCAAGCCTTATTAAACTGAAGACTCAGAGAGAATATGAGTGCATGCTCATTAACTTAAGTACCTGGTATACACATAGGGCACTAGGTCAGGGTCTATGCCAGGACAAGGTGCAGGCTCCCAGTGCCCTGGAATTGTATTGGATATCCACAGCAACGGCATCACTGAAGACTCCTCTACAGGGGAGTGGACATTGCTAGGGTTTTCCTGTAAGTCATGGGCGTATTCTCCTTAGACATTTAGCACCAAGATTTTTGTACCAACTTGTGAAGCAGTGCCAAGTTCTATTGCCTGAGAGCTCCTTAAAAGTTTGCTCAGATGCTGACGGAAGCAATCAAAGCATGGGTTCTGTTTATTCTTTTGCTTTTTTTTTCTTTTTGCAAATGAGAACCAGAAGTGTAAATGTTCCATACCAATAGAACGAGATTGTATCAAAAACCACACCTTTTGCCCACATACACAACTCCCGTGCACATTCATCGGTTTTAATCACACCGGCTTCCTGGGCTTTCTGCCCTGCTAGGTCTGTCAGTGGGAATCTGCTCTGCTTGTCTGTCTTGCTCCAGGGCACCTTTCTGACGAGAACTGGATGGACTCACTTGGCTGGGTCATTTAGACGTTTGTGGCTTGCACACTCCAGTGTGATTCCAGCTGTCCCAGCTACTGGTTTCTTCCCAGGAAGTGGGGGAAGACTTTGACCCTTTGTGTTCTGACAAGAGACATTAGGGCCGTAATTTAATTGGTTTTCCCAAAGTTAGGCAGTAGAGGCCTGCAATCTAAGAGGATTCAGTATTGCTTAAGCCAATTTGATTTTGTGTTCTGGCTCATCAGCCGCTTTTACACTCGGCAGCCTAGGGAGAACGGACTGTTGTGAAAGTCTATGCCTGACTTTGGGTGGTGGCTTCCCCTTCCCTGTAGATGGCTTCTAGAAATGCTTCAGATGTTGCTGAATGCTCCAGGTATAGTTTCGCTACTCAGACACATCCAGACAAGCCTTTCTGACTCACTACATTGATTCCTGTTGAGAAGTTGCAAGGCTGGACCAATGACCCTGAAATACGGTTTTGCTTTCCTCGTAATTATCCATCTGACTTCACAGGAAGTGGGTGTTTGGTTGCTGAAGACAAAGAGGTGCTCTTCACCCTTATGACTGGAGCCTTGCCATTTTTGTCGGTCCATTAAAAACACACTCAGGCAAGAGTAGGATAGGATGTGTATACCTGCAGGTCTCTCACACATAGGCAACAATGTGCGTCGTTGGTATGTGAGGCTGGCTTCATAGAGGAGGTGACCCTCCGAGGCAATTCTCAGATCAGATATTGACAAACTCTGGAACCTAATGCATTTCTTAAGACATTCTCTTAGTGTCTCCTGTGGAGACCTGGCCTGCTTTGCCAGGGGTCACATTTAGGGCACATGTAACTCTCAGACCTTCCAAAGCCACAGTTCATTTCCTGTTGACTTCTAGCATCCTCTGCCTTCTTAAAGGTTTTCTCTTCAGCCCCACTCCTCATTAGTATAATGCTGTCCTTGGTTTTTCTAGCTCCTTTCCAGCCCTTCACAGTTCTTCCCTGGGCTTTTGAATATTTTCATTTTTGTTTTTTTCCTGGACATATTTTTTTTAGGTTTCCTGGTCTTCTCTTTCTTGTAACTCCGTGGAAGGGGACTTGTCTTTTCTTTCAGAATAGGTTTCTCGTGTTTAATACTCTACTTTCCTACTGGGTTGGAAAAGCTGTGTTGGAAGCTTTGCTCTGACGCAGTTCAATCACATTTTGGCTGGAAACATTTTACACATTAAAATGATGAAGGATGATTTTATTTGCCAGTCTAAGCAAAAATCTCTAAAATGGAAAAGAAAAAGAAAAAACAAAAAGATCTTTCTGAAGCTACTGAATATGAAAAAGACTCTTGAATATGTAAAAGATCTTAGAACACTGCAGGGTAGGACCATGCTGGGGTAAATGAGCCTTAGGGAAGCCTCTTGTTTGGGCCACTTTGTCCTTGACTTTGAAAGGCGTTCATTTTCTGCTGAGTAGCTCTTTTTACCGTGAGCTCTTCTGGTGTATAGTCTTTGCATCTATAGGCAGGGGTCATTTAAAATGCTTCCAGTTGAAAATTGATATCATGGAATAACTCCAACCTTACACACATTTTTAAAGTAGGTTATTAGTCTCCTGACATCTCAGGGGGTAGCCACACAGCCTCTTGCTGCCCTGTAGCAAGGTTTGGTGAACCAAGGAGGAGACTGGACCTCTTCAGTCATGAGGTGCAAACTCTGGTTCCTGCAATAATATCTTGTGGCAATATTTCCACATCTACGTTGGAGTGTCTTTTATCTTATGCCTGGCTTCACTTGGGAGTCTGTTTAGTGAAGGGCAGATTTGTGGTGACTTGTCATGTCTTTGAGACTTTTGAGAACAGGCCTCTCCAGAAAGGTTGTCCTCAAAGATAGAATGGCTTCTTTCTCCCTTGGCTAGGACTGACTGCCAGATCTCACCAGGTTTCACACCCAGTTGTGGAGAGTGCCAGTTCTGTCAGCTTTGCACAGGCAACTCCATCACTCACTGCTCTCTCTGCATCGATGCAATTATCTGTTTACCCTTCAGACACTTTTCTGAACTGGCAAGCCTATTGGGGTTGTTACTCTTCAGTCGCTAAGTTGTGTCTGACTTTGCGATCCCATGAACTCCAGTGCGCCAGGCTCTCCTGTCCTTTACTATCTCCCTGAGTTTGCTTAAACTCATGCCCATTGAGTCGGTGATGCCATCCAACCATCTCATCCCCCGTCATCCCCTTCTCCTCCTACCCTCAATCTTTCCCAGCATCAGGGTCTTTTCCAATGTGTTGGCTCATCACATCAGGTGGCCAAAGTATTGGAGCTTCAGCTTCAACATCAGTCCTTCCAATGAATATTCAGGGTTGATTTCCTTTAGGATCCTCTAATTTGTCTCCTTGTTATCCAAGGGACTCTTAAGAGTCTTCTCCACTGCCACAGTTACCCAGTTTTTAATGATACTATAGCCTTGTTATACCTGGCGATATCAATGAACTTCCATTTCAATTCAGTTACATTGCAACTTATATATTGCTGCCTTCCAGGTGCCAGGCTTGTGTTAAACACTGGCAGTGGGAAGAAAAGAAGCATAGTCCTTACTCTCATGGAATTTAGAGCAAGCTTAATTTTTTCATATTTATAAACTTGGCCCTGACAAAGTAAGATGCCATCCTGTAGTGCTAAAATTGCATGTCCTTCCATCCAGAATAGTTCAATTGTATTACATGAGTGTTTTAAAATAGACTCGGCCTGTCTGTTCTATAATCAGAAATGTAAACTAATTCATGTTATGAGTATTATGTGAAATCGAACTCAACTAATAAATTATAGGAATACTTGCTAGTAATCAAATGTGAGAGAGCCTTCTCCAACTGTTGGAAATAAAGATGAAGGAAGAAATGAGGTAAGGACTGAATGAGAGCAGGGAGTATACCAAAAAACCCACTTCAAGTAGTTATTACAAAGCAGACTGGAAACAAAACAAAAAGCTCCATTCTTTTTGGTTCAGAAACCATTGTTGGCAAGGGCTGTTAATTCCACATCCAAAAACTTGTTTCCTCTAGCCTGACTTCCAGAATGCAGTTATGTTGGAAACTACTCTGCTGATTAAGTTTTTAAACCACTCCCTCTTCTGAGGGAAGAAACATATTTTATGAACACAAGTCAGCTCTTGTTCATTTTATATTTTAATATTGAAACCCTTGCAAGTCTTTAAATTGACTCAATAAATCCTCATTTATGATCCTTGACAAGTGAACCCATGATTGTAAGCAAAGGACAGACAGGAAAAGTTGGTGGGAAAGAGCTGAAAAAGGAAAAGTTAGGATAGGAGATGGAAGAAGGGGAAATGCCATGTGTGGGTCTGTCCTGAGGGGTGGATCTTAGGATAGTTTGAGAAACATTTGGGTAAATGTTTCAACATTTGGGTAAAGCCCATAACAAGTACTGTTTCCTTTCTGCACAAGCTCATCATAGCTCTTTGTGTCTCCTCTACCTTTAAGAAGATTTCCATACCTCCTGACACATGTACCTGTAATGTATCAAATGAATGTCTCTGAAATACTGAGTTTAAAGGAATATCACAGCAAAAGAAGATTAAAAATCTATTAAAGTTTGCCTGTAGTTTGCACTGAGGTGGGAAAGGGAGTAAGTATATGTTGCTGTTTCCCCAGGGTCCTCTAGAAAAATTACCTCTAGAATGATCTGGGGGATGAGGTCCCCTAATGATCTTTGATAGACTTGGGGAGAGGTATCTTAAGCTAGTTTCTTGTGTTACTAACTTACATGATGACTTCTTGATCTTAATTTTATATTTTATTTATCATCTAACATGGCATCATTCTTTAAATTTATTGAAACATATAATTTTCTTCTTAATTCCAGAGAAAATGCTTACTTGTTGTAGGACATTTGAAAAATTCAGAAAAGTCCAGCTAAGAAGTAAAATCACCCACTTTCAGCAATATCCACTGTTAAGATTTTTCATTTACCTTGCCAGTCTATGGTTATATTTTCTTTCGCTTACCCAATTCATTTTGATGATATTTTTATCCTTTGGCTAAAATTTCTGGAGAAGGAAATGGCAATCCACTCCAGTATTCTTTCCTGGAGAATTCCATGGACATAGGAGCCTGACAGGCTATAGCCCATAGGGTTGCGCAGAGTCAGACATGACTGAGTGACTAACATTTTGGCTAAAATGGATAAAATGACTTTAACCAGTGAGCTCCAAGTGACTATAAAATGTTTATTAATTACTTGCTCAGTAGACTTTAGTGGAATTTGCAAATCCTTTTAGGAAACCAAAGATACCTGCAGTCATCATTCTTTGGGGAAATCAGTCAGCTTATTCCTCTTCCTCCCAATTTTATTGGCATATAACTGACATGTAATATTGTGTAAGTTCAGGGCTTCCCTGGTGGTTCAGATGGTAAAGAATCTGCCTGCAATGCAGGAGACCCAGGTTTGATCCCTGAACTAGGAAGATCCCCTGGAAAAGGGAATGGCAACACACTCCAGTAGTCTTGCCTGGAGAATCCCAAGAATAGAGGAGCCTGGTGGGCTATAGGCCATGGGGTCACAAAGAGTAGGACACAACTGAGCAACTAACACTGTCAGTTTCACTTTCATTGTGTAAGTTTAGGGTGTACAATGGGATGATTTGATACAGGTATATGTTGTGAAATGTTTAGCACAATAAGGATACTTAACACATTCTTCACTTCACATAATTTCCACTTAGTTGCTATTGTTGTTATGTTGAAAAAATTTAAATCTATTGTCATAGAAACTTTCAAGTGTACAATGTAGAATTATTAATGATAGTCATCATTCTGTAAACTAGAAGACTGGATTTTATTCCTCTTTTATCTGGAAGTTTGTTCCCACTGACCAGCATCTTCTCACTCCCTCCATCCCTAGCTCCTGGCAACCACCTTTCTACTCTTTGCTTCTATGAGTTTAGCTTTTTTTGATTTTCCGTAAATGTGGGATCATATGGTATCATATGGTATTTGATTTTTCTTGTCTGACCTATTTCACTTAGCACAATGTCCTCAAAGTTTATCCATGTTGTTGCAAATGGCAGGAGTTTTTTCTTCTTCTTTTATTTGGCTGAATAATAGCCCATTATATGTGTGTACTTGCTTGTGTTGCTCAGTTATGTCCAACTCTTTGCCACCCTGTGGATGGACTGTCACCCTCCAGGCTCCTCTGTCCATAGGATTTTCCTGGCAAGAATTCTGTAGTGGGTGGCCATTTCCTTCTCCAGGGGGTCTTCCTGACCCAGAGATAGAACCCATGTCTCCTGTGTTGCAAGCTGATTCTTTTCTGCTGAGCCACTGGAGAAATCCATTAGTCCATTAAATGTATATTGTTGTTCAGTCACTAAGTCATGTCTGACACTTTGTGACCTCATGGACTACAGCATACCAGGCTTCCCTGTCCTTAACCATCTTGAGGAGTTTGCTCAAAGTCATGTCCATTGAGTCAGTGATGCCATCCAGCCATCTCATCCTCTGTTACCCCCTTCTCCTGCTGACTTCAATTTTTCCCAGCATCAGGGTCTTTTCCAAAAAGTTGGCTATTTGCATCAGGTGGCCAAGTATTGGGGCTTCAGCCTCAGCATCAATCCTTCCAAAGAGTATTCAGAGTTGATTTTCTTTAGGATTTACTGGTTTGATCTTCTTGCTGTCCAAGGGACTCTCAAGAGTCTTCTCCAGCACCACAATTCGAAAGCACCAATTCTTTGGAGCTCAGCCTTCTTTATGGTCTAACTCCCATATCGGTAAACCATAGCTTTGACTATACAGGCCTTTGTTGGCAAAGTGGTGTTCTGCCTTTTAAGACACTGTCTAGGTTTGTCATAACTTTTCCTCCAAGGAGCAAGTGTCGTTTAATTTTGTGGCTGCAGTCGCCTTCTGCAGTGATTTTGGAACCCAAGAATATAAAATTTGCCACATTTTCTTTATCCATGCATCTGTCAATGGACACCTGGGTTGTTTCCATGTCTTGGCTATTATGAATAATACTGTAGTGAACATGGGAATACAGATATCTCTTTAATATAGTGATTTCATTTCCTTCGGTCATGTACCCAGAAGTAGAATTTCTTGATGTTATGATATTTCTAGTGTTAATTTTTTTGAGGAACCTCCATACTATTTTTTCTTAGCAGCTGTACCAGTTTACATTTCTTCCCATAGTGCACAAGGATTACCTTTTCTCCGCATCCTTCTCAGTACTTTTTATCCGTGTCTTTTTTTGATAATAGCCTTTCTAACAGATGTGGTTTTGATTTGCATTTCTCTGATAATTAATGATGTTGAACACTTTTTCATGTACCTGTTGATCATCTGTATGTCTTTGGTGCTTTCATGTTGGGTGTTATATGTATTTATAATTGTATATCCTCTTGATGAATTGGTCCTTTTATCATTTATAATGATCTTCTTTGTCTCTCATTGCAGTTTTTGACTTAGTGTATATTTTTGTCTGATATATATATAGCTAACCCTCTTCTCTTTTGCTTTCCATTTGCATGTACACTTATGTATATTTTTTGGGCTGAAGTGAGTCTCTAACTGGCAGCATATAGTATGGTGTTGTGTGTGTGTATTTTAAATCTATTTAGCCACTCTACACTGTTTGACTGGAGAACTTAGTTATTCTCTTCCTTGCTATCTCATCCTGTGGCTGATATTGGTAGCCCATGCCTTCCTTCCTTGCTCCAAGCTGCCTCTATACATCTTAACTTTGTTGGTCTCAGAGCATGGTAAAACTTATGTGAATCCCTTATGCAGTGTCTGGGAAGGCTGGGGAAGTTGGTCACTCAACCCCACTCTCCCTTTCCCAGTGAGGAGAAATCTCTCCAGTCAGGAAGTTCCCTCTTGATACTGAGCAATGCCTTCCTGGGGGATAGGTTGGGAAAGGGAAAATGAAGCTATTCTTTGTTTTCTGTGCAGTTTTTCTTAAGTGTTGTTGTTAGACTATTTTGCCGAGGTTCCCTGAGTGGACTCCTGAGCTCTCCCAGACCTATTTTTGTTCATGAACAGATGTCTAATTGTTGATCTTTGTGAGGATGGAGGCTGGTGTCTCCTACTCTACTGTTTTGGTGATATCCCAGTCAGCTTAATCTTAATATCGCAAACCAGAGACACTGTGTAAGCACAAAATATGCACTATCTGGCTTTTAAGTTTTTTCCCCTCAACTTCTACAATTTTCTCTAAATTGATACATTTTTATCTCTTGCAGCAATAGTAAGATAAGAGAAGTTACAGTGAACTTGGAGTCAGAGAATCTGAGATTAAGTCCTGGTTAGGTTACTTAAGAGCTTTAGGACTTGCAGCCAAATGAGCAAATTTATCTGGGCCACAGATTTGTCATCTGTAAACTGGGGATGATAAAGCTCACTCTAAAGGTTTTCTGGGATAGGAAGGGAGTTGGAGGGTACAGCAAATGAGAGGACATATGTGGGTCAAAAGCAAACTGATAAGTATTGTACTGATGTAAAGTATTCTTGTTATCTTCAACTATGAAAATACATTTTTCCTTGGAGATGTTTCAGATGAATTGCTCAAAAACATGTGATCAGTTTTCAAATGATGATTCCCCATGTTACAACTCTCTAGGAAATAGAAGCCATTTTGTTTCAGGAGAATTTCTCAAACATTTCTGTACTAATTAAAATAACTCTTTGAGGTCCAACAGGCAGAACTGGCTCAAGAGTTTAAAGGGACTGCCAAGGCAAGTAGTCAAGTGTGTCTGTGGTACCAAGAGACTTGTGACTTCCTGTTACTTGGTCCTTTTTTTAATTAACAAACACTGTTCCTCTGTTGCAGCCAGCACACACCCTCGCCAGCAAGCTGCTTTTCAGTTTGAACCCGTCCTGAAGGTAGGAATATAAGAGGAAACACTTTCAGACAGCACCAAGACCTAATCACTTCCGGGTAACTGGGAAATTTATCATCCTCTCTGAAATGCGTCCTGGCTTTTTCGAGGGTGGAGACTGAGTCTGTGGAGCTGCTCCAGGAGCCAGAGCTGCTGAATCCCCTCTTCCACTTTCTGTTGCAAACAATAAAGGCTGCTTGTATCATACAAAAAAAATATAAGTAAAATGCATCAGCTGTAATTCCCTGATAGCATCTCTTTGGGAGTATCTCTTTGAAGTCTCTGAGTATCAACACATACCCTCTCCACCCCTCATAGTAATTGAATCCTTTCAAGCATTTTTTTTTTCCTAAACTTTTCTGACAATATCAACCATTGCAGGAATAACCTGGAACATTAGTATCACCCTGTATAATTTTAAATTAGGTATTCCTTAGACTGTATGTGCAGAGAAGGCAATGGCACCCCACTCCAGTACTCTTGCCTGGAAAATCCCATGGACGGAGGAGCCTGGTAGGCTGCAGTCCATGGGGTCACTAAGAGTCGGACACGACTGAGCGACTTCACTTTCTCTTTTTACTTTCATGCATTGGAGAAGGAAATGGCAACCCACTCCATTGTTCTTGCCTGGAGAATCCCAGGGACGGGGGAGCCTGGTGGGCTGCCGTCTATGGGGTCACACAGAGTCGGACACGACTGAAGTGACTTAGCATAGCATAGCATAGCATAGCATAGCATAGACTGTATGTGAGCCATAGTTCATTTGTTAAATATAGTTTTATAGATGTTGAAACTGAGACACAAGAGAGAATAAATGACTTGCCACAGGATATAGCAGGTGATAGGTGATTCAAAGAATTCTGATACTCTGTCCTCTTTTAGGTCCCAGGCCTACAATTTTGAAATCGTAAAAAGGCATCTTAACCTCCACCTCTTTTAAGACACTATATTTCTCTTCCTTGTTATCTCATCCTTATTTTCTCTTGTTCTTTAGTATCTGGCATTCTGTATTCAGATTTCTGTTCTACTTTGGCTTCCTTCATTGTCAGATTGTTATTCATTTATGTTTCTTTCATTCTCATTTACCTTGTGAAATTTAACCATATTTCATCTTCATTGAAGTTTCAGTCTCTGTGTTGAGTGTTACTTGCACAGTGACTCTAGTGAATTTAAGAAAATTACTGTGTGTGTGTGTGTGTGTGTGTGTGTATTGGGGTGAGTAACAGCATAACATACTTTTGTATTTGTTAGTGCACACTTAGAAGATTGCAGGAAAGGAAAATAGAGCAGAGAACATTGGAAGAGCAAAGAATTAACCATTCACTAATAAAAGGTTGAGTCATTGGCAAAAGGGAAGAGATCACTCTAGAGAATCAGGGAAATAATTAGGTCCAAGGAGGCAGAAAGTCTGATCCAGATGGTGGGAGCTCCAGGGGAGGGTAAATCAGGCATCAGGGAGAGATAAAAGAGGGAGGAAGGAGGATATGCAGTAGGCTGGAATCCAACAATTGTGTGCTGGGACAGTAGGAATGTACGAGGAAATACTTTCACAAAGCTCTGAAAACGAACCGTTTTTAGTTAAATGGGGGAAATCCTTAATAATAGGTGTGGTGTTGGAGCGTCTGGAAAGCTGATCCTCTATTGAGAGTTGAACTATATTTCTGTAGATTCCTATATCTTTGCTAGATTTATTTCATGTGCTTTGGTCTTGTTCCAGCAAACTATTCTGTAAGCTCTTTGAGGTCAGGGATCATGTTTTAGTTTCTTCCAAAGCCCCTCACACAGTGCTGAGATCATGATAAGAGTTCATTAAATTCTTATGAACAGATTTAGTATCTAATACTTATTAGTGGAAAAGGCAAACATCAGATTTGCCCTTTGAAATGAGCAGTTTATTACTTAGAGGTTGTACAGTCTTTTTTTTTTTTTTTTTGCCACTGAAAACAATGAGAAAACCAGCAAAGTGAGTCCATAAGCTCTTAGCTAGCTTGGTAGAACCCTCCTTATACATAGGGAGTGAGCCCCGCCCTGCCTCCCCCCTCCCCCACCTTGCCATAACCCCCTCTTCCAAACATATGCACAGTAAGAGATGAAGTGAGATGGGGTGAACTAAACTGGTCTGTTCTATAGAAAGAACTCCATCTCTACATATTCCAATCCAAAAATCAGTTAACAGAATTGTTGCCCAATGATTGATACTTAATATGTTAGTTATTAGGGAATCATGTTTGCATGTCAGAACTTTTAAGGAATCCTAAAATAGCCAACTCAAATATTCTATTTAGTGGTTTCTTGTTCCCCCATCTCCCCACTCCACTTTATAAATGTTGAACCATATGTTTCAGAACATACAGCTGTCCTTGTTCAGAATAGCCCAAAATAGCTTGATTCCCCTGCACCTCTCTGGGTGCTAAGTCTATTTACATTTCAAATTGCATGAGGGAAGTGCCTGGTTTTACATAGATTTTTTTTCCCTTGTCAGCAACTTTTCTATAATTTTAACTTAGTTCAACTGACTAACCCTAAACTTTCAGAGTAGTTCCATTAATCAACTACTACCTCTCAGGTGCTCAGTCTTCCTGTCATTATCTCACCATTTCATGACTAAAAAGAAAGTTCTCTGTGAAGGACCTCAAGAACTCTCTTGGCCCTGTGCAGAACTGGGTAAGGTTATTTTGGCATGCAGGAGTCTTCTGAACAACTTTTGAAGTGAACTGAGAAAAAGATGTCACACTCATGAATCAGAGATCCTCTTCAAATTTGATTTGCCCAGAACCAGTATGGTAAGGCATCAGCAAGAATGAGGACCCCTATCTTTTCTGATTCTTCACTGGATCAATGAACTAACATAGTCTCCCAAATGGTTTCCTAGTGAAGTGCAGGCTCCAAGAACTAAGCTGATTAAGTGGAAAATAAATGATTGTTTAAGGCTCATTGGAAAAGGAGTGCTGCAAAGATTCTACTGCCAGAGATTATCTGAGATGATGTCATGCTGTGGAGATACTAAGGTGACACTCTGCATATTAGAGATTTTTTGTTTGTTTGGTTTGACATCTTATGGAAAAGCATAGGTCATATGATCAAGGATATTTCTTCAGAATAAGACTTGAAGTCATCACATGCTGACCAGTTATTTATTGTCTCCTATGCTATTTCCCACTTCTAACACCTCTGGACATGAACTCAATGCCTTATCTTAGAAATTCTCTCTCTTTCTGCTAGTGCAGGTGTTACCCATTTCTCAATGTCAGTTTAGATCTGTCCTCTAAAGCCTTCTCCTATTGTCTCCCTCAATGTGATTATTTTCCTCTTTGAAACACTTACAGCCCTATTATCCTTAGAATTCCTCTGATATTTGACTTTTATGACATTATATTATTCGACTATTACCTGGAACAACAGACTGGTTCCAAATAGGGAAAGGAATACATCAAGGCTATACATTGTCACTCTGCTTATTTAACTTATATGCAGAGTACATCATGAGAAATACTGGGCTGGATGAAGCACATCCCAGAATCAAGATTGCCGGGAGAAATATCAATAACCTCAGATATGCAGATGATGCCACCCTTATGGGAGAAAGCGAAGAAGAACTAAAGAGCCTCTTGATGAAAGTGAAGGAGGAGGATGAAAAAGTTGGCTTAAAACTCAACATTAAGAAAACTAAGATCATGGTATCTGGCCCCATCACTTCATGGTGACTAGATGGGGAAACACTGAAAACAGTGACAGAATTTATTTTTTGGGGCTCCAAAATTACTGCAGATGGTGACTGCAGCCATGAAATTAAAAGATGCTTGCTCCTTGGAAGAAAAGCTA
The DNA here is from genome assembly GCF_029378745.1 of Bos indicus. Taxonomy (NCBI): domain Eukaryota; kingdom Metazoa; phylum Chordata; class Mammalia; order Artiodactyla; family Bovidae; genus Bos; species Bos indicus. The sequence continues at coordinate 90,045,187 of NC_091760.1, read as the reverse complement.
TGACCAACCTAGACAACATATTAAAAAGCAGAGACATTATTTTGCCAACAAAGGTCCATCTATTCAAAGCTGTAGTTTTTCCAGTAGTCATGTATGGATGTGAGAGTTGGCTACAAAGAAAGCTGAGCGCCTAAGAATTGAGGCTTTTGAACTGTGGTGTTGGAGAAGATTCTTGAGAGTCCCTTGGACTGCAAGGAGATCCAACCAGTCCATCCTAAAGGAAATCAGTCCTGAATATTCATTGGAAGGACTGACGCTGAAGCTGAAACTCCAATACTTTGGCCACCTGATGTGAAGAACTGACTCATTGGAAAAGACTCTGATGCTGGGAAAGATTGAAGGCAGGAAGAAAAGCGGACAACAGAGGATGAGATGGTTGGATGGTATCACTGACTCAGTGGAGATTGCCGGGAGCCGGCATATTGCATATTGAGTGCATATTGCATATTGAGTGCAGCACTTTTCAGGATCTGGAATAGCTCAACTGGAATTCTATCACTGCCGGTAGCCAGCGTGAGGAACTCCGCCCATGACAAAGGTCATGAGGAAGGAGGCTCGGCATACGCAAAGGCGGGATCGAGCTTCAGGAGTCCCCCTGGAAATTCTCGAGCATATACCCCCAAAACCAGAATCTGCCTACTTTCTGCTTTGTGCTTTCACCTACACCTCTGACTTTACGGGGGGCTGTCCCCCACTACCTCTCTGAAAAAAGTTAGCTTACAGCTCCAGTTAATAATTCCTGGGTGTGACAGTGTTTAACCTACAAACTCCTTTGGAAATCCTCTAGCCTGCCTGAATAGGTTTTTCCGGCCTCATGTGATTGTTCAGAGCCTCCCAACTGTGAGAGGCAGGAGATGTTCTAAACTGTCTAAACACAGATTCTTTTGAGTAGTTAAAAGATTGATTAGAAATTGTATTGGTGAAGGGATTTTCACTTGTTGGGCCAATGTTTGCTGCTAAGTTTCCATATCCCTTACCTGCTGTGTCCCTGGCAGTGTATTGGTTAATATAATTGGTGTAAATAGTAGCTTTAATGTTTGTAACCTGGGACCCTTGAGTTAATTCTTTTTCTTGTTGTAGCCCACCACACCTTTGCGCTGTAGGAATGCAACTGTATCTAATGCTTTTGGAGGGTGGCTCCTGACCAATCACCTTTAGAGAAAAATAAGTTTTCTGAAGAAAAGGTCTTAAAATGTTAACAGGCCTCCGGGCCAGAAGATGATGCAAATCACCTAAGCTTTTGCATATGATAAGTTTGCAGGAAGAAAGCCTGGTTTGCTGCAAGACTCTACCCCTTCCCCCATTATCCTCTGTGCATAACTTAAGGTATAAAAACTACTTTGAAAAATAAAGTGCGGGCCTTGTTCACCGAAACTTGGTCTCACCATGTCGTTCTTTCTCTTACCTTCTGGCTGAATTATTCAGCCTCTTTTCTCCACTGAATTTCCTCACTGAGCTATCCTTATTTCAGCCTCTTTTCTTCACTGAATTTTACTGAGCTATCCTCATTCTATTACTCTTTATATCCTTAATTAACATTTAATTAAGCAATTGTTTCCTGATCTTCGCCTACGCCGTCTCTCCTTCGAATACCCTGGTTCAGCCGGGGCTGGTCCCCGGCAGGTGGCGCCCGAAACAGGGACTTTCGAAGGTAAGCTCCCCAAAGCAATCAGAGCCATCAGCCCTATTGCTCCCCGTTCTCGGAACAACTGGGTGACCAGCCCTCTTGTTCCCCCACGGAGCAGTTTGGGTGACCAGCCCTACTGCTCCTCCCTTGGAACAGTTCGGGTCACCAGCCTACTGTTCCTCCCCCGGAACAATCTGGGTCACCAGCCCTATTGTTCTTCCAGTGTTCGGGACGGCTAGGACCCCACTCAAGGGTGCCGCGGACCCCCCTGTAGGATAGACAGGGCGAGAGGAGTGGGAAGTGTTGAAAGTGTTAAAGAGTTAGACTTAGAGAAAGAAAACGGTTTTCTGAAGTTAAAAGGCCAAAGAAGAGCCTGATCTTTTAAAAGCTAAAAGCTTTATCTTCTATTATACTTAATTTTCTGACATGGGTAACACTGAAATTAAGAATGGCAACTCTTTATACAAGTAATCTTGAAACTGTTAAAGAGGCTACTGTTAATTTAGATACTTGGGTGAAGGTAAAAAAAAACAACTAAAAACTTATCCTATAAATATGATTAAAAATGTTCTGGACCCTCATCATGAGGCTGTGGGATAGTCTATGGGAGAGGCTATAGCGGTGGATGGTAGTGGGTCTCCACCTTCTGCACAGATCATATTTTCTGCCATTGACGAAGAAAAGGAGGGAGACTGTGCTCTACCTCCGGAGGAAGGAGAGGGCTTACAGGACGCTGCGGCCGGGCGCCCTGGAGAGCTCCCTCCCCCTCTACACAAACCTTTAAAAATTATCCAACAATTTCTGATTTAAGGTGACTACTCCACCTCCGCTTGCACCTCCCAGGGCCTAAAAATTCCCCAGTTTACATCCAAAGTCTCCCAGAGCATTGCCTAAAGCTGAAAAAGATAAAAAAGATTTCTCTTAAACAAAGGAGCTTTTAAAAAATACACAATATACAGAGCCTGCTCCTTGCAGAAAACCCCCTCAGGGGGGCCTCACCCAAGCAAAAAAAGAAAAACAAAAACAAAAAAAGTGAAAAAGAAAAAAGGAAAGAAAATAAAGAAAGATCTAAAGATAGAGAAAGAGCTAAAGAGTGAAAAGGAGAGGAACGGAGAAGGAAGGAATCAGGGAACGCAGCAAGATAGAGAAAGGAAGTTAAAAAAGGAGATAACAGAGAAAAAGATAGGGAGAAAGAAAAAAAAAAAGATTAGGGAAGAGAAGAGGGTAAAGGGAAAGAAACGAAGGAAAGAGAAGGGTAGCGAAAAAGGAAGGGGGAGAGAAAAGTGAGAAAAGCAGGAAGAGAGGAAGAGAGAGAGAGACTGTAAGAGACGCTGTGACCAGGTGTCCTGGCGTGGTTTTATAGCAAAACAGCCCCCTAGAGTGGGTACATCTTCCTGCTCAAACTAAAACTGTAGTGGCTTCTTATCCGGGATTGATAGCTACTTTGATATTAAAGGAAAAAAGCGGAACATTGAATTATTTGGTAAAGAGCCATCAGAAATTGTAATTCCATATAATAAGGAACAACTTGTTGCTCTTCTAATGTTTGATAAAAATTGGCAGATTGCTATAGGAAACCATTTTGGTCAAAATTTTGCATCATTTACCCTCACATGTTTTGCTGAATTTTATATCCAGACATCCAGTTATTTTTCCTGTCAGATGTAAACAATCTCCTAGTCCAAATGCTCAGATAGCCTTTACTGACGGGTCAGCAAATGGTAAAGCCTCCATAGTTACTAAAAATCACCAAAAGGTTTTAGAAACACGGGAAACTTCATCTCAAAGCGCTGAAATAACAGCAGTCATAGAGGCTTTTCCTATGTTTGCAGATGAGGAATTTAACCTTTATTCTGATTCTCAGTATATTGTCAGGTTGTTTCCACACATTGAAACTGCGGTTTTGCCTGAAAATAAAACTACCATATTTCATTTGTTAACTAAATTACAGCAACAAATTTGGAAAAGAAAGAAAATATTTTTCATTGGACACATTCGGGCTCATTCCAGATTGCCCGGCCCTTAAAATGCCTTTAATGATTTGGCTGACTTGTTAACCTGAAATACAGTGGCTACTGTGATTGAGGAGGCCAGAGCCTCTCACTTACTTTATCGTCAATATGCTACTGCCTTAAGATATCAATTCCAAATTCCCAGAGAGGCTGCTCAAGAGATTGTGTGTTCTTGCTTATATTGCCTCACTGTTTATAATAGTCTACCTATGGGAGTTAATACTCGCGGTCTCAAACCTAACGTACTCTGGCAAATGGATGTAACTCATGTCTCTTCATTTGGAAAACTGTCCTTTGTTCTTTAACTGTAGACACCTTTTCTCATGTTATTATTGCAACTGCTCATACAGGGGAAGCAATTAAAGATGTAATACAACATCTCTTTACTTGTTTTTCATATTTGAGCCTGCTAAAAGCTCTGAAAACTGACAATGCTCCTGCGTCTAAGTCTTTTCAGGAATTTTGTATAAAGTTTCAAATTAAACATAATACAGGCATCCCTTATAATCCCCAGGGATAGGCCATTGTTGAAAGAGCACATTAAACATTAAAAATCCAAATTCAAAAACTAAAAGAAGGGGAGTTTAAGTATAGTTCTCCCCATCAAATCTTGCAACATGCTCTTTTCGTAATAAATATTCTAAATACTGATCTGGCTGGACTACTGCAATGCTTCGTCATTGGTGCCTGGAGCAATTAAATGCAAAACCATTAGTCAAATGGAAGGACCTCCTCTCAGGACAATGGAAGGGTCCTGACCCATTATTAACTAGCGGTCGAGGATGTGCTTGTATTTTTCCACAGGATGCAGATTCTCCAATTTAGATCCAAGACAGGTTGATTCGCCATGTTGCAGACCCCCAGACATCCAGTTCCCCCATTGCTTCGATCACAAAAGAGAAGCCCGCCAGAAGGGGAGGCAAGATAAACATCGAGATCCTGGCACGACCGACGGGGCTGCTGCAGTGCGAACTCCAACCAGAAAATAATTCTACTTATTCTGTTTTGGCTTGTCTACCCTCTCCTTATGTTTTTCTCTTTACCAATGATTCTGGAAAACTTAATGTACATGTGACTTTCACTGGTGGACCCAATGTAGTGACTTGTGAACAATGCATGCTCTTATCTTGTTTAAACCCTCAATATAATGTTTGCTCCTTTGTAGTGTTACAACGTCCACCTTATCTTATGATGTAACCACTTATTGATATGTTAACTATAGTCTTGCTGTGTTACAACAACTACAAGATTTAATGTGATCATGACAATTTGTGAGTACTTATTTTAGGAATATCAGCTTTAATAGCAGCAATTACTTCTGTTACTGTGGCAGCAATATCATTGACTCAACAAGTGCATACTGCCCAATATGTTGATACCATGTCTAAAAGTGTTTCTTTAACTCTAGCAACACAGGAAGCTATAGATAAGAAATTAGAGATGAGAGTAGACGCCTTAAAAGAGGCAATAATGCATATTGGGACTGAGTTACAGGCTTTAAAAGTGAAAATGGCTCTGTCTTGCCACGCTGATTACTGGTGGATATGCGTGACACCTTTAAAGGTAAACGAGACAGATTATGAATGGGAAAAAATCAAAAATCGTATCTCAGGTGTTTGGAACAGCTCTGACATTGGCCTGGACTTAGGGAAATTTCATAATCAAATACAGACCCTGGAACACTGTCGACTGGATTTTACCACCGCTGGAGCAGCTAATGACTTTTTTCTCACCTTCTCTAACTTTTATTTCTGGAAAAAACATTCTGTCTAATATCTTTAGTTCTGCTTCTCATAATCATTCTTCCTTGTATTGTCAGGATTCTTCGGCAGAACATTCAAAAGCTCGCGACTGAGCTGCATCTGGCTGTTTTAAGAAATAAAAAAGGGGGAGATGCCGGGAGCCGGCATATTGCATATTGAGTGCATATTGCATATTGAGTGCAGCACTTTTCAGGATCTGGAATAGCTCAACTGGAATTCTATCACTGCCGGTAGCCAGCGTGAGGAACTCCGCCCATGACAAAGGTCATGAGGAAGGAGGCTCGGCATACGCAAAGGCGGGATCGAGCTTCAGGAGTCCCCCTGGAAATTCTCGAGCATATACCCCCAAAACCAGAATCTGCCTACTTTCTGCTTTGTGCTTTCACCTACACCTCTGACTTTACGGGGGGCTGTCCCCCACTACCTCTCTGAAAAAAGTTAGCTTACAGCTCCAGTTAATAATTCCTGGGTGTGACAGTGTTTAACCTACAAACTCCTTTGGAAATCCTCTAGCCTGCCTGAATAGGTTTTTCCGGCCTCATGTGATTGTTCAGAGCCTCCCAACTGTGAGAGGCAGGAGATGTTCTAAACTGTCTAAACACAGATTCTTTTGAGTAGTTAAAAGATTGATTAGAAATTGTATTGGTGAAGGGATTTTCACTTGTTGGGCCAATGTTTGCTGCTAAGTTTCCATATCCCTTACCTGCTGTGTCCCTGGCAGTGTATTGGTTAATATAATTGGTGTAAATAGTAGCTTTAATGTTTGTAACCTGGGACCCTTGAGTTAATTCTTTTTCTTGTTGTAGCCCACCACACCTTTGCGCTGTAGGAATGCAACTGTATCTAATGCTTTTGGAGGGTGGCTCCTGACCAATCACCTTTAGAGAAAAATAAGTTTTCTGAAGAAAAGGTCTTAAAATGTTAACAGGCCTCCGGGCCAGAAGATGATGCAAATCACCTAAGCTTTTGCATATGATAAGTTTGCAGGAAGAAAGCCTGGTTTGCTGCAAGACTCTACCCCTTCCCCCATTATCCTCTGTGCATAACTTAAGGTATAAAAACTACTTTGAAAAATAAAGTGCGGGCCTTGTTCACCGAAACTTGGTCTCACCATGTCGTTCTTTCTCTTACCTTCTGGCTGAATTATTCAGCCTCTTTTCTCCACTGAATTTCCTCACTGAGCTATCCTTATTTCAGCCTCTTTTCTTCACTGAATTTTACTGAGCTATCCTCATTCTATTACTCTTTATATCCTTAATTAACATTTAATTAAGCAATTGTTTCCTGATCTTCGCCTACGCCGTCTCTCCTTCGAATACCCTGGTTCAGCCGGGGCTGGTCCCCGGCAGGAGATGAGTTTGAGTAAACTCCAGAAGTTGGTGATGGACAGGGAGGCCTGGTGTGCTGCAGTCCATGGGGTTGCAAAGAGCTGGACATGACTGAGCAACTGAACTGAACCTATGTGTATAGTAATGTGCACAAATCTTAAGTACCAGTGCTGTCAGTTGGATCAAGATATGAAACATTTCCATCTCCTATTAAAGATATTGGCTTTATTTTTGTGTTGTTTGTTCATCAGTATGAATTGTAAAAGCTGCCGGGGCAGAGATCACATATCTCAAGATCAAGGCAGAAGACAGATGGCATACTCAAAGAGGTCTGACTGACATAGCAAAGGACCTGTCTACAGAAGTTTGGGAATCAACAATGAATCATGAGGCATCCAGAGACTAGAAACGGTTGGAAATGATTACTAGCCCTAGGTCTGAAGGGAAAAGGGACTTTTACTTATTTTGAAGCTGTAGTGAAAGCTTGAGCCTCTCAGAAGTAAAATGAATCTCTGACAGCAATTATAACCTAAAGCATCATGACCATGGTCTGAATCTGAGCCAAACAAGGAGGGAGCCTGGAGAGAAAGACTGACTTCCACTCAGGCAGTCCTTGGCTCTTTTGCTAATGCCTTCCACTGGCCACACCCAACTGTAAACCTGAGAGTGAGGGGACTCACCCATGCAGTCAATAGAGGTCAACCTCCCTGAGAACAAACCATGGCAGAAAAAGGTGGAGAATGGATTTGGAAGCACAAAGGGCAAACAGACAATAACCAGAGAAGACTACCTTTTCTTCTATGTCCACTCTAGAGCTTGGCATATTGTCTTGCTCAAAAGAAATGCTGGATTTCTTACATATTGCTTGACCTATTAACAATTTATAGACAGATAATTGCTTTTATTGAAAATTATGTGTCAGCCATAGCAAATGCCCAGTTCCTTAAAATGAATGGTAGCTGCCAGCTCTGAGTTCAAAGACTGTTTGGAATTATCAGACCTGGAAAAGGAAAAAGGTGAAAGGATGGCTTTTCTCCAAAACTGTGTGCTTACTCCTTGGAAGGAAAGTTATGACCAACCTAGATAGCATATTGAAAAGCAGAGATATTACTTTGCCAACAAAGGTCCATCCAGTCAAGTCTATGGTTTTTCCAGTGGTCATGTATGGATGTGAGAGTTGGACTATAAAGAAAGCTGAGCGCCGAAGAATTGATGCTTTTGAACTGTGGTGCTGGAGAAGACTCTTGCGAGTCCCTTGGACTGCAAAAAGATCCAACCAGTCCATCCTAAAGGAGACCAGTCCTGGGTGTTCATTGGAAGGACTGATGCTGAGGCTGAAACTCCAATACTTTGGCCACCTCATGCAAAGAGTTGACTCATTGGAAAAGACTCTGATGCTGGGAGGGATTAGGGGCAGGAGGAGAAGGGGACGACAGAGGATGAGGTGGCTGGATGGCATCACTGACTCGATGGACGTGAGTCTGAGTGAACTCCGGGAGCTGGTGATGGACAGGGAGGCCTGGCGTGCTGCAATTCATGGGGTTGCAAAGAGTCGGAGGTTGCAAAGAGTCAGACACGACTGAGTGACTAAACTGAACTGAACTGAACTGTGCTGCTGATTCAGGGTTTCAGGGATACCTAACAACTTTGGTTTCACTGTAGTCTTTTTATCACCAGTGTTAGGATCACTCACGTACCTCACAAACACTTGTTAACGCAATTGTTGTATTAGCTCTCTTTTTAATGCAATTAAATTAAAAGTTGAAAATACTTCCTATATAACATTGGTAGGGAAAATATCATGACTTAGATCTCTCAGTGTTGTTTAGCTGGTGGTGCCTGTTTCATAACAGTGGTGAGTGTGGCTCTTGACGTATTGTGGGATTTTGATGAGAAAGCACTTAACTTCTCTGTGGGTCTGCAAGATGAGGACCATAGCATCATTTAATGGGAAATATTTCTTGTAGAATTTGTGTTCATCTTCAGAAGAAGTTTCTCACTGGTATTATATAAATGGAAATTTTCTCCTGAGCAGATATTTAATCAGTACTTACTTGAAGAATATTAAGTGATGCCATTTTGTCCAAAATTGAAATTAAACTCTTGGCAAACTTCAGCATGTTTTGGAAGCAGAGAGAAGGATCTGCTGGAGGCTTCCACTTAGTTTCAGAAGAAAGCAGAACAAATCAGAATCCTATAAGAGTATATCACCCAGGAGTCCTGTGGAGCCAAGGTGAAGCTTTTGTGAATCTGGGCTCTCTTTTATCTTATTTCCTATTCATTTGTTCCAAGGAAATCTAACTTGTCAGGAGACTTGAAGATAATGGTTATCCCTGGTGATACCTTGTGCTGATTTTAAAGATGTCTCAACTCAAGCACCTGGTTGAGAAAGAAGCCAGGCAATGACTTTACACTTAGCCTTGTGGGAGGAAAGCTGCTTACTGGTTCCTGTGAACACCCGTATCACACTGGAATTCTTTGTTTCACCTGTCGCTGTCCTTGTGTGACTTCATGCAGTGCTTCTTGTTTGCGGTTGTGAACCACAGTTTACCTTTGTTCATATCACCTGAGCTCTCACAAAGTTGAGCTCATCAGCTGAGGGCATCTTCTCCCTGCCTTCTGAAATCTCTCCCCTCTTCGTCTGCTGTGACCTTAGCCCGTTCTCTGACTTGTTCATCTCCACCTCACAGTCTGCTCCTTGGTGTTCTGACAGGTGGTGTGGTGCCGACTGCTCTGGTTCAGGTTTGGCCTTTACCTCAGACACAGTTCTCATGTTTGCCGTTCTGTATTGTGTGCTGGGAAAAGCTTCCACAACTTGCTTCATCTGGCCCCTTACTAGGAAAAGAGCAAAAGACTAGCCTTAAAAAAAAAAAAAAAAAAAAAACAACACACACTGTACAAACGGTTTTAATAGCGTAATTCAGGAGAAAATTTTGAGTGTTACCAAAAGAGATGGAGAACTCTGCTGTGGTAGGTGATATGCTGAAAAAAAAATTCTAGATTCTTAGCTTTGAATATAATTTACTGAAAGAGGGAGAGAAGGATGAAGGAGGGATGGGAGGTGGGGGGGAATGAAGGGTGAGGAGAGAGAGAGGGGGGAATGATTCCTTTTGGTGAAGCAGCAAGGAGAGAATACTATACTCTTTCTAGCTCAGTGTGTTTCTGAGCTCCATTGTCTCATCGAAGGCAAACATAAAGAAATAACAACCTAAGAAAAACCCAAGGAAGCAAACATCCTTGGGAAGTATACACATGCATTTAAACCACTGCTTAGATGATCTCTGCCAGGGGTTGCCCTGCTTTACTGCACAAAAATGATAGCGTTAATGCCATAGTTGGTGTGTAGTAGCTGATAATTCTCCCTGTGGTGTGCTTCCGGAACTTGAAAACAAAGTCAGGTTAAATTCCCTTTGATATGTAAAAGAAACATTCTACTTATAGCTACCTAAATAGTTTGTGCAGTCACTTCTAATGAAGTAGTTCTTAAGTCTTTAAAATGTTCAAGGATCCTTACAAGAATCCATCTTGAAGAAGAAATGATTGGAATGTAACTGGAATCTGTATTTGATTTAAGTTGTGAGTAACTTGTGATAGTGTATGGATGACAGACCAGTTTTCTAAGCCCTCTCCTGTTTGTGTATTAGAATTGAGTGAAATAGTGACTAGAGGAGAGAGGACTCAGATAGGCGGGTAAGCACATATCCTTGGACTGGAGGGGGGAAATTGGTTAGGCTGCTCTGGCTTAATGACATCCACCTCCTTTGTCCTATTTCTAAAATCACCAGGAGCCTTCTGATCTGTAATTTGATTTCCTGTGTAGCTTTACCTACCGGAAGGGAGTGTGCAGACCGTTGGTCTCGCTCCTGGACCAAGCCGTGTCTCTAGATCTAAATTAATAAATTGGCATCCTGTTTAGTAAATCAGCCTCTAGGTCTCCTTCACATGAATCTGACACCAGAGATGTGTCATCTCTGGAAAAGCTTAAACATCAGTCAGTGGGATCCAGGAAGGTACTCTGCATGGGGGTGAGGTAGGGTGGGGACAGACATATATGTATTTACATAGAAAGAAATCTGTGGGTTTTTTTAAATTCTCAAAAGGGACCTGAGACTGAAAGCTGAAGATCTCCTGACATATTGAAGCTGAGGCCACACCTGGGCCTGGAGTGGACTCTTTCCAGAAACTGACACAGGAAAGTCTCTGCCCAAAGCTATCAGTGACTCTTTCATCACATCTTATCACATCTTTTAGATGAGGTAGATTGTACTCTTCTGGGAGTCTAAAGGGCTTGATTCAGTCTTTTAAAGGAAGTAAATTATTCCAATGCCCTGGAGCAACATTTTACAGAACTGTCCTCACAAACCCAGTGATTCCACTACTGTGCTATGAGCAGGCTCTCCCTGCTTAGGTTAAATGCAGACTGTTCAGTTTAAAAAAAAATGAAAAGAAACTCCAGAAATTGAGAGAAGAGATGGAAAGAGGCTGGAGGGAAAGAAAACACATCTTATTTGGGCAAGGAAAGGAACTCACATAATTCTATGAGGTATTATTTTACTGGGTAGCTTTAAGGAGTTTACCTTGACAGGCATTTCAATTTCTGACTTTATTTTCTTAATGTCATAAGACAAGTTCATGTTTTAGGAAAATCATCACTCTGCACAAGATATATACAGCTATTTCCCCATGGTTAGAGCACAATGAGGAAACCCTCAATATGTTCTAAGTGCTAATAACAAAAGAAGTAAGACTCAGAAGACAAGGAAAAATGAAACTCAAAATTCTTGCTTTGTATTTGTGAAAAAATCTTCTTAGGAAGTAGTCAAGAATTGTATTAAATGCATCATCAACTCTGGGCCCACAGGGACAAATTATTAGTAATTTTTTAAAAACCTGAGACTGATAATCAGATTATAAAGGGGTTGGTTGAGAAAAACAATAATCAGTTCAGGCAATTCTAGTGCACTGAGCACATCTGGATTGAGGAGGGGAGCTTAGCTGACCTACCACAGCAGGGCCAGTAGCGAGTGTCCTAGAAGGGCAGAGAGAAAGGGAGCCGTATTTAGCTGCACAGCTCCTCCACCTGTGTAGGTGGGCAGTGGTTTGTTTCACAAGCACAAACCCAGTTGGCTTTCCAGGCTAAACGACCAACACATTTTTACTACAGAAATATAAAAATGACCAGGCTAACAACAGCAAAAATAACATCTCAGCCAACAATCCAGAATGTTTACCCTTGTTTGGAAGCCATTCAAATTCTGAGCAGTTATATGGATTTCTGAATGGATACATTTATAAGCTAAATGAGTCAAATACATGTCCACCTAAACTAAGTAAATTGGGGACTGGAGTGATTTTTGTAATTGAATATTAATCTTTGACCGTGGAAGTTTACGATGTAACCCTATCAAGTCTAGTTCAGCTTTTTTGGAACAGTAAAAAGTACCCCTGGGAATGATGAAAGCTGTTGAAATTGTGGTCACTGGATTAAAAAAAAATTTTTTTTTCCCCTGGGAGCCAGGGGTCATTTCCTCCATCTTGCCTCTCCAGGTTCAGATTGCTGCTTCCCTTCTGAGCAGTATGGAAAGTTAAGTGTGGAATAACAAGTTTTTTCAAGTCAAATGCAAACAATTCCACCTTAAAATAGCAGAACTCACCTTAAGGCAGCTTTTGGCAGCCTGCCAGAGCAGGGCATGAAAGCTGCACTTTAATCAAAAGGATGTACATTCTTTATTCAGGCTGTGGAAAGAACAGCTGGGAAGAGACTTTTTATTGATTCTTTTTATTTCCCTCTCCTCTTCATCCCTGCCCCCACCCTTTCTAACAAACACATTTAAAATTTACTGGCAGTCAGGTGTTTTTTTTTTTTTTTTTTTAATTTTCTGAAACTTGTTGGAATAAAAACTTTCCCCCTCTCCAAGAGCCTCATAATTTGAGTGCCCTAACGGGGGCCTATGAGCCGCACCCTGATATTGCTTTTACTTTGGCTGGGTCCCTGATGGCTCAGATGGTAAAGAATCTGTCTGAAGTACCGGAGACCCAGGTTTGATCCCTGGGTCAGCAAGATCATCTAGAGAAGGGAATGGCTACCCACTTTAGTATTCTTGCCTGGAGAATTCCATGGACAGAGGAGCCTGGTGGGGTACAATCCATGGGGTCGAAAGGAGTCAGACACAACTGAGCAACTAACACTTTCACACTGGCTGAAACCAGAGCCAGGCAACCTTAGCTAAGCAGAGATTCCCCAGAGGAAACGGTCTGGGCAGAATAAGAGGCTATTTCCTCAGGGCCTGGGTGGAACAGCCCAGTTTCAGTCCAGGATTGAGGATGCTCTGGTTTTAAGAGATGAAGATACTAAAAATCAAAACTCTATCCCTTAGTAATGTAAGTACTTGCAGGGAATATGAAAGGTGGACTGTAATTGCATGTAATTTTTTTACTGCTGGATCAAGAGAGAAGGAACTTGAGGGATGCATCAGATATGGGTCTGTCAGCACACATGGACAGTAATCACTAATGCCAGCAATCATTTCTGAAGACAGAGGACCACAGAATAGTATGGACGCTACACGATGAGTATTAAAAATAGTATTTGTAGGCTTTGGGGACCACACAGTACGTGAGGAGCAGTGTATCACTTTAGCAGACATAATCAACCTGTTTGTCATATGTGAAAACAGAGATGCATATGGGGGCTCTGAACATCAAATCCTATTTTCAGACCTGTTTGGTTTGGCCTTAATAGCATCCTTTAACAAGTTTTTACATAAGTGCTAATATTTAAAATTGGGGAATTCCCGTTTAAATTCTGCTTTGCAGCTTATCTTGAAAGATTAGTTATCTGGCATGTGGGGTATATACTTTCAGATGAAAATTTGGTTGCTGGATCTAGATAACAGGTCCATCAGGTGGGGGAAGTGGTAGGTAGATTGCCAGGCCTAGTCTTCCTGCCTACAGGGTTGCCTGCTTAGGTAAGCATTTTATTTTACAGACACTGGAGCAAATTAATTTGTGTAGCAAGGATCTACTGAGCATCCTTTACCTGTGTGCAAATTCTGTTAGGGTGCATGCCTGCTAAGTCTCTTCTGTTGTGTCCGACTCTTTGCCACCCTATGGACTGTAGCCCGCCAGGTTTCTCTGTCCATGGCATTTCCCAGGCAAGAATACTGGAGTGGGTTTTCATTTTCCTCCCTCAGGCAATCTTTCTGATACTAGGATCAAACCTGTGTCTCTTATGGCTCCTGCATTGGCAGGCTGGTTCTTTACTATTAGCACCACATGGAAAGCCCAGGTAGTTTCCAGTCAAAAGCTTTCCATGGTTCTCTGTTGCCAATACAATGAAGTCCAAACCCTTTAGTTTGAAATGAAATCTCTTACCTTTTGGTATTGGAGAGGCAATGGCACCCCACTCCAGTACTCTTGCTTGGAAAATCCCATGGACGGAGGAGCCTGGTAGGCTGCAGTTCATGGGGTCGCTGAGAGTCGGACACGACTGAGCAACTTCACTTTCGCTTTTCACTTTCATGCATTGGAGAAGGAAATGGCAACCCACTCCAGTGTTCTTGCCTGGAGAATCCCAGGGACGAGGGAGCCTGGTGGGCTGCCGTCTATGGGGTCGCTAGGAGTCAGACATGACTGAGCGACTTCACTTTCGCTTTTCACTTTCATGCATTGGAGAAGGAAATGGCAACCTACTCCAGTGTTCTTGCCTGGAGAATCCCAGGGCTGAGGGAGCCTGGTGGGCTGCCGTCTCTGGGGTCCCACAGAGTCGGACATGACTGAAGCGACTTAGCAGCAGCAGCAGCAGCAGGAGCAACCTCTGGTATCATTCAGTAATTCTGGGTTCTCATCTCACATGCTGGAGAATGCCCTATCTTCTCACTTCACTGGTTTGTTATTCCTCATTCGCTTCCTACTGCCTCTCCTCTGAGTTGGTGCTGCTGACAGTTCTTGTTCTAGCTTCTTCCACGTATTTGTCTATGGAAGTCCTCCCCCTCTGCAGGGTCCAGGTCAAGCCTGAGGCATCTAAGACAGTGATACTCAAAGTCTGTGAGAGGAAAGGCCCATTTCCTTCTTTTTCTTGTCCTCCTTTCTTTTCCTTTCTTTTACAATTTCCAATCTACTTAACAGACATACAAAGTACAAGTTGTAATTTTTTACTGTCAGATTCAGCAGATGTAATTTTACTTTGTCAATAGCTATGAATGATTCTAAATGTTTTTTCTCAATTTCTGAATTTATTTCATATGTAACCAGCACCTGTCCTTGAACACACTTTGAATAGCTTTAATCAGATACGCTCAGATAAACTAATCTCCTTGTTATCTGCATCACAAAGAACTGAGTCTACACCTCCACCCCAGCAGAGACTGTATTAGAGCTTTTAACTCTCTACCTATTCCATTTTAAACTTCAGGAGGACAAGAGCTCTGTTGAACCTGTTACACTCATTTTGTCCCCTCTGGGTCTGTTGTAAGGGAAAGGGCTTAGTAAGTGTTGGATTTTCAGCACTGTTGCCAGGAAGTTGCCAGGAGAGGATTAAAATTCTTTAGCTTTCAAGGAGCTTATGACAATATGAAGAGAGGACTAACCTGCATAAAGCCACTGTAAATAATTCACACAATAAATATGTGCTGAAGTTTGTGATATATCTAAAGAAAATGGTATTGTTGTTGTTTAGTTGCTAAGTCATGTTAGACTCTTTTCGATCCCATGGATTGTAGCCCACCAGGCTCCTCTGTCTGTGGGATTTCCCAGGCAATAATACTAGAGTGGGTTGCCATTTCCTTCCTGAGGGGATCTTCCTGACCCAGGGATTGAACCCTGTATGCTGCTTGGCAGGTGGATTCTTTACCACTGAGCCACCTGAGAAGCCCATGAAAATGGTGTAGATAAGTAGAAAATAGATTGCTCAATGGAAGTTTGACCAGTCTTAGAAAATTTTACTAGAACTTGAGAGACACATTCCCATTGAAGATGGCAGTGTAAGCAGAGACCTCCCTGGGCAAGGGGCTCTGGCTTCAGTTTGCTCCTCTTCACAGTGAGGGGTTGGATTAGAGGACCTCTCTGATCCCTATGATTGTATGTTTTTAAATGAAAGTGACAACACTGTACATCTACTATGTTTATAGTGGTAGACAATAATTAGAATGTACATGTCCTTTCATTTTTTCTCCAAGTCTTCCATTAGATGAAAATCCAGCTCTGACTTATTTCTTTATAACCAAATCTCTATATAACATGATGACAAACCTGACCCAAGGAGGAAGTGGCAACCCACTCCAGTGTTCTTGCCAGGAGAATCCCAGGGACAGGCAGCCTGGCAGGCTGCAGTCCATGGGGTCACAAAGGGTTGGACATGACCAAGTGACTGAGCACACGTGTGAGTGCACATGCACACACACACACACACAAATTAACATTCATTCTCATATGCTGAAATAAAAATGGTGAAGGAACTCAACATTCCTTGGAGTTTGTGATAATGGGATTGACTGGTTCTGCCTAGGTCTTTTCCTACACTTCTCTTCATTTTATTGGCAAAGAGGATTATTGTAGCATAGGCTTAAAGCCTACTTGGGGGATCTACGCAGAGCCAACCGACCTGGAAAGTCTTTTGTTTTGCCCTTCCTTTCACTGCCTTCCAGATAAGTAAGGTGAGACGGTTCAGTTCCCTGAAATAGCGCAGAGGGACCAGTCACTGCCTCTGGGTGTAGATACCTCCTTTTTCTCTTTTGACTGTGGCCCAGGAAAATGGACCCGCTCTTTTAGTCACAAAAGCCACTTCATTTACTTGGTTAGGGGAATGGTAGACTAGTCACAAGGGTAGAAAGTTAGAAATGTGTGTGTTTATTTTCTCCTTCCTTCCCCACTGAGCTCTTGGAACTGGTGTAGAAAGAGAAGAGTAAACTGCATCTGTCCCCTTGGGAGGCAGAAAGCCTGAGAGTAGTGTGGTTCAGAGGAAGAGATGTATGCATAGGCATTTGATAATCATCAAAAGACCATTAGAAGCTCATTGATGAAAAACTCACTGCAGACTTCATTGAAAACTTAGATGCTTAGATATATTTGAAGGGGGAGCCAAATGGACAAATACATTATATGTTTTTCATCTATGATTGGCATTAGAACTGAATTACATAGTATGAAAGAAATAATATTAATTTCTTCACTATGCTTTGTAAAACTATGTATTATGTAAATATGTTATTTGTATTATTTTCAATGCATAAAGCTATGTCTTAGATTCAATGAATGCTTATTTTTCACTTATGAATTGTGACTATAGATCATTTTATGAAAGAGGCTAACACACTCTGGAATGTATTAATCCTGGTATATCTATTAAACAAAGTATGTGTTTATCCAATGATATTATACTGATGACTTTTTATATGACAGTTACTTGGGCCAATAATGATAGTGTAACTGAAAATATACTTTTATGATACCATGCTTCACAGGCTGTTCTTAAATATTATGAATTCTTTTTATCTTTATAAATACCATCTGTTATAATCCCCATTTTACAGATGAGGAAACAAAGGCACAAGCTATTGGTATCTTAGACTTGGTTATAGCAATGAAATTATAGGTCTTAACAAAATTGGGTGAAAATAGAGAAGAAAATCTAGAACCTCACTGAAGAAGCAATATCTGAATTGGACTGTGAAACTTGAGTGGGAATTTTCCATATATATATAAACCTGTATTTCTCAAGTGGAAAGTGAGTATCAGACATACTCGTCCCTTGTGTCTATTCTGTTACTTCGCATTAGAGGTGCTATGTATTCTCATGCAGAATGGGAGATCCCTGTAGGTTATCATCCCCTATCCTCAGAAACTGGCGCGGTGTCTTTGCAGTCTTTGCAGTGAATTCTTGGAAAATGCTTATTTAAATAAGTTGAATTAAGTCAATGGATTTTGATCTTCCCATAGTGATACAACGGTGGCAAAGAGATGATTCCTTTCTGTAAGCACCCTTCAGAGACAATGTGTTTATATGCTTATGAGGCTGAATAAGTCAGATTCCTGTTCCCATGTTGGTTGAATACTGGCTATGCCACTAGGTTTCATGCATTTAACTTGCCCTGGTAAGATATAAGGAGATGTTGCCTAGAAAGAATTCAGATGAAAAGATAAACTGCAGCATACAAAGTAAACTGTGATTACACAGAAATGTGAGATTGCACCCAACTTGATTTTAACATGTGGGCAAGAATCATGTGTTCCTACGTAATCCGTTTTAGTTTAAGTGGACTTAAATATGACCCAGAGTGGAAACGAGCTGGGAAAACATTTTAAACAGTAAGGCACCATATGAAACACCATGATACTCAGCGATCTTTTCTACTTTGTCCAAATCCCACATACCCTTCAAGTCTCAGCTCTCATCCTGCCTGCTTCCTGAAATCTGTCCTCACTTCTTGATTGTAATTAATATGTCCTTTCCCAATTAATATGTCCTTTCTCTGAATGCCCAGAGCACCTTATCTTACTTTTCGTAAGCTATGTAGCACCATACTTTGTTAAAACTTATTTTTTATGGGTCTCTTCTTCCTACCTATCACCATATATTATGCCCCGTGAAAGTAGAATCTTTGTATCTTTATCTTTGTTTCTTCACACTGTGTCTGACACTGGACCTTATTGATACTGGGTTTTTAATACCTGATTGTTGAAAACAAATGATATAACCATGACAAAGCAATGGGTAATAAACAACTCCTTTCTAAATTATGAGACAGATTTTTTTCTTCATGAATGTGCAGCCATGCAAGTCTAGAGATAGAAATGAACGTAGGTTTATTTTTGTTGTGTTTGTTTTTATCTCAGTCAAAACGTCTAATCTACCACGCTAATGCCTTATGCACAGATGGAACCTTATCATGCATACAAGTCTCTGAAGGAAATAATTTTTGTTTAAACTTTGCCTTAGAAACTTCAAGGGAATTCAGAACAGGATTTCTTTAATGATCTTGCTGTATTGTATTACTGATTGCCAAGCCGAAAAATGTTTGGCAGAACTTTGGGCTTTGGAGGTTTTGGATGTCTTCCAGTTAATCTGCCTCAGGATTTTGGAATACAAATAAATAAGTTCCAGTTGAAACTTTTTTTTTTTAATCTAAGCTGCCAGGCCTTTATTTCCCTCCCATGTGAACATTTTGGTACAGAAATACCAATCAAGCAGAAAGAAGATAATCAGTCAGTATTTTCAGAGGTTATTAATGGCCTTGGTTTAGAAGAACAACATGAGAATGAATGGTTTAAAACTTCGTGTTTCTTAATAGTAACTGACTGTTGGCTCTTGGCATTTATTTTCCAGGATGTTTTCCCCAATTTGTGTTTGGGAGAGGAGGACAAGGGTGTTCTTTGCCACTTTGATTCTGCCAGGAGGAAGATTCTGAATGTACCTTTGTTAGACATTACACACTTAGCTTTGTTTTACTTTTCTTGTCTGGGAGCCAAATATTTTTTAAGTCACTCAACATTCTACTGAGGCATGCTAGTCACTGAATGTGATTACAAAGTGAAGTTTAATGCACATTAAAAAGAGGCATGGCTGGGAGTTTCTATGTGTACCACCCCCAGTGAAATAATTTGGGTGAGTGATACAACTTTGGTCATCTCCATAAACCTCAGTGCCTGTTCCTGGTGAGTTCTGAGGAAAGCACTTTTTTCTTTTTTAATTAAGGAAAAGATAAAGAAAGCACTGACTCCCATCCACTCTATACACGCAACACACACAGACACTCCACATGTTCACGCTTTGTAGCACAAGTAGTCTTTGTATGAGTCCTTGGCTATGACACATTGTCCGTGTCTGGGGCGGCCAGGTAACCTAGCAAACATTTGAAAAGTGGGGGCAAAGTGGGGAGGCGCAACAGCTTTTAATTTTAAGAAATCCCTATTACCAAGCCCTCTACTGACTTTTATCTTTGATTATTATGCATTTGTAAAAAAAAATATAGCCACACCATAAAATGTACATTGTATCACTGAAGGAAAATAACATGAACTTCAAAATTTTCCTCTGAAGTTTCAGATTGAGGTGTTTTTTTTTTTTTTTCATTTTGGTTTGTGGGAAGACCAATACTTCTCAGAGTACAGTTGAGAGATGCTAGATTAGAAGAGACTTCAATTAAATAAAATTTTGAATTATATATATATATTTTTAAGAAAAGTTTTCAGTCCATGTAGGAGATATTGATAGGAAAACGCATGTTTTTAATGTTTCAGATGATCTTTCTTCTTCTAAGGTAGTGTTGAGCCTGTCCCCTCATCTGTGAGCTCTCCTTACAGGCTCATAGGAACCAAGCAGCTTGTTCCATCAGCCGCATTGCCAACTTGGGTATGGGCTGGTCGAACAGGTAGGCAAGTGACCTGGTGCCTAGAAATGGCCCTGACCTCTCACTCTAACAGGATCTGAGACACTTCACTCAGCTCTGGTTTCCCAGCATTCTTTTTGACAGCTCAGAATAAAATCTCAGGTAATGTGAGCAAGAATCTTCAATGGATGCTGAAACCAATGAGTGAAGTTTTCATGGGGACTATCACCACACCTCCCCCAGACTGCTTCCTCATTGAAAGGGAGGAACATGGCTGTGCGGTAGAGGTATCTGTCTGTCCTCACCTTGACTTCCTGGGTGCACTTGACCCCACTTTTGATGGAAAGCCTGAGCCTTTGTGAAGATCCAGATATGGTACAATATGCAGTAGCAGTGTCACCTATGACATATTCTTGCCAACAGTGAATTTATTCAGGCTTCAGATATAACTTCTACTTCCAAGGGAATACAGAAGCTAGAGGAACAACTTAACTAGCACCAAAGGAAATAAAATCCAAAAGGCAGCTCATTCTGTAGATAATTAGTGTAGACTTTTCAACAATTAATGCCATGCTACAAAAAGAGAGGAGGAGATGTTTTAAAATTGCACAATGAGCAAATACCATCTATGATCCTTCAAATGATGCTGATTTGGACAAACCAGCTATAAGAAAAGATATTTTTGAAACAGTTTGGGAAATTTGAGTATGGCGTTAGGGAATTACTAATTAGTTTTGTCAGGTGTGATAATGGTATTGTGTTTATATAAGAAAATATCCTTATTTAGATATGCATGCTAAAATATTAGGAAGTGAAATATTATGTGTGCTAAGTTAAAATGTTTTAACCAAAAAATTAGAGCAATTAGGGCCAACTGCTAATAACTTATAAATCTGGATGATGGTATGAGTATACATATACATATGTGTGCGTGTTCAATCTCTCAGTCATGTCTGACTCTTTGTGACCCCATGAACTGTAGCCTGCCAGGCTTCTCGGTCCATGGGATTCTCCAGGCGAGAAGAGTGGGTGGCCATTTCCTCCTCCAGGGGATCATCCCAACCAGGAATCAAACCCCCATCTCCTGCATTGGTAAGTAGATTATTTACTACTGAGCCACCTGGGAAACATATACATATACATACACATACACATATACATTTACATACACGTATACATACACATACACATATACATATACATACACATACACATACACATACACATACACATATACATATACATACACATACACATACACATACACATACACATACACATACACATATACATACACATATACATACACATACACATACACATACACATATACATATACATACACATACACATAGGCTTCCCAGGTAGTGCTAGTGTTAAAGAACCCACCTGCCAGTGCAGGAGGTGTAAGAGATGTGAGTTCAATCCCTGGATCAGGGGTGTCCCCTGGAGGGGGAAATGGCAACCCACCTACAATCCATAGGGTTGCAAAGAGTCAGACACAACTGAAGCAACTTAGCATGCACACATACATATATATATACATATTCAGTTTTTATACTTTTAGTATTTTTGACGGAGAGGACAATGGCACCCTACTCTAGTACTCCTGCCTGGAAAATCCCATGGATGGAGGAGCCTGGTAGGCTGTAGTCCATGGGGTCGCTAAGAGTCGGACACGACTGAGCGACTTCACTTTCACTTTTCACTTTCATGCATTGGAGAAGGAAATGGCAACCCACTCCAGTGTTCTTGCCTGGAGAATCCCAGGGACGGGGGAGCCTGGTGGGCTGCCGTCTATGGGGTCGCACAGAGTCGGACATGACTGAAGTGACTTAGCAGCAGCAGCAGTATTTTTGAAATTTTTGTAATTAAAAAGCATAAAATTCTTTATAAGACTGAATCAGTCTTAGGTCAGAAAACCCTTGGCTGTAGTCCCAGTTCTCCCATGTACTTTTTGAAGAGCAGGGTTAAACCACTATGGCCTGTGCTCAGTGTCTTCATCAGCAAAATGATGATAGCAACAGTATCAGCTTTGTTGGATTGTTGTGGGGATAAAATGAACCAACTCCAATGAAGTGCTTATAACAGTGACTGGCATGTAGTGAGCTCTCAACAAAGGTTAGCTGTAATTCCTTCATGTAGGAGGAGTCAGTTGGAATTAGGTTTGAATCCTGGCTCTGTCTTTTATTAGCTATGCTGCCTTGAGCTGTTTGCTTAACCTCACTGAAATTCAGTTTTCATTTTTTAAAATAGAGGTCCTAATACTGCTAGGATTGTGGTAGGATTAATCATAGAATACATACAAAGTTGCTAACACATCGTTACCACTTAATAGATAGTGGTTCGACTATTTCAGAGGCCTCCATTTCCTTACCGAATGCACGGCTCATACTGAAATGCTCTGACACTTAGCTATACAGGCAGAAAGCTGACAGCTTAGCAAGGGGCATTTGGGGATGATCGTTTGGTCTCCACTTACCTTGAGACAAACTTCGTGTCACACTGGCACTGCCCACCGTGTATACATGGGGGCCTTGCACCAGGTAAAGACCTCAACTTTGATGGGACAGAGTGGGATAGAGTTCACAGGGCAGGTGCAGGAGAAGATCTGGGCTTTTACATGGACATAAAATGTGAGTAAGATCCAGAAGAAAGAAAAGACATTAGTGAACTGGGAAGTCTGGCTCATGTTTATTTCCACCTCAACCTGTCTGAGGAGTTTGAAATCACCTGTGAAGGTGAAAGCACTTTCATCATAGCCTTCATCTAAAATAGGCATTTGCAGCCAGCAGACTGATTTCTCTAGATGTTCTGTGATGCTCTGGCCAGCTCTACTGTTTCTCAGTGTGGGACTTAAAAAGTTGAGAGGATCTGGGGACTACTAGCCCTTACAAGGTAACCATCATCACAGAGGATAGCATTTCTAATACTCAGTTCTTATGGTTGAATAGTCTTTTGATGATCTTATTAGAGTAACATATTTATAATTTTCTGAGTTCCCTTTTTTTCCTTTCCTCTAGGTAGCTGTATTTTCTTCCCATTTTAGATACCACGGGACTTATGACCTACCTCCTTCTCCATTATTAAATTCTGCTGATAGGAAAACATGTGTTCCTAGGAATTTATTTGCTGTTGTTGTTGATTTGCTAAGTTGTGTCTGACTCTTTGCAACCCCATGGATTGCAGCATGTCAGGCTCCTCTGTCCTCCACTACTCTCAGAGTTTGCTCAAATTCATGTTTATTAAGTTGGTGATGCTGTTCAACCATCTCATCCTCTGCCCCCCTCTCGTCTTTTTGCCTTCAATCTTTCCCAGCATCTGGGTCTTTTCCAATGAGATGGCTCTTCACATCTGGTGGCCAAAATACTAGAGCTTCAGCTTCAGCATCAGTCCTTCCAGTGAATAGTCCTGGTTGATTTCATTTAGGATTGACTGATTTGATCTTATATAAGATGTGAAAGCCTGGAAACAGATCAAAGCATATACCCAAGCAATGGGAAGTAAATAGTTAAAGGCAAACTAACTAAAAAAAACTAATCTATTACGTTTTTATGACTTCTGAGATAGAAATGTGAATCCAGGTTCATCAGCATCTTTTGTTTTCATTTCCTTGCACACAAGGCAATACATTTTCTAGGTAAGACCATGCAGTGGAGTTCTGGCCAGTTGGAGTGATATGTTCTGTTCTAGGAATGGCCCATAAAAGCTGCTGTGGGTGATCATATCTCTTTATCTGCCTTTCTTTCTCGTCAGCTGGCTTGAAAGAAAGAACTTTAAAGGTCAATATGAGGGTGGAACCACAGGTTGAAGGTACCTGGGTTCATAAATGACTCTGTGAAGTGGAATACCCCCACCCCCAGCTCCCGTTAATCCACAGTGGGCTGTGATATGAGCAAGAAGTATAATTTCATTATGTTAAGCTGCTGTCATTTGGGAGTTGTTACAGAAGTTAGGCTACCTCGAATAATATAGCCCTTTTGACAGCTAAGCCCTTCTTCAGCTGCTAAGTAGGGCAGGGACATTATTTATTTCTAAATCACATATTTCTTTCTTTCTTTTTTTTACTATCAGCAACTTTTAAAGTAAGAAAACAGAAGCTACATAAAGATACAAGTTTTCTCAACAGTCCCTTCCTCTGTAAACAGTATGACCAGGGTGTTCATTAAACCTCATTTGTTCAACACACTGACTCTGTGAAGATCTTGAGAGATAAAGAAACTGAGATTCAAAGAGGTTAAGTAACATGGACAGGATCACACAGCTACTGTTTGCTTTGGATTCAGGATTAAAACTTGCATTTTTTTTTTCCCCACTACAATGTTCATGTTATTTTCACTATAATGTGCTCCTTTTAAGAAAAGAGCAGTCAAGACAGAGAGTGTACACAGAAGGAGTGTACTTCTTCTGGATTGGTAGCAAAACCTTGAAGAAATATAACTGGGTACCAGGCTATGGGCTTTACCGGTGGCTCAGTGGTATAGAATCTACCTGCGATTCAGGAGTGGCAGGAGCCACAGGTTCCATCCCTACATCAGGAAGATCTCCTGGAAGGGGGCATGGCAACTCACTCCAGTATTCTTGCCTGGAGAATCCTATGGACAGAGAAGCCTGGCAGGCTACAGTCCATAGGGTTGCAGAGAGTTAGGCACGACTGAAGCAACTTAGCACACACACACGCCAAGTTATACTTCAAAAACTCTATGACAAATAATAAAACAGATGAAAGAAAAGGAGAGGATAATCATGAATCCAGACCATAACATTGGGTTCCTAGGATCCAAGGCTAAAAATTGAATCCAGAAGTTTTTAATGTTTCTGTTATCAGTTATTAGGTTTCATTTAAATTATTTAATAAAAAATTGTTCTTTACCCAGAGTGTCTGAGGTTATTATTCTCAAATTCCTTTTTATTTCAAGTTAATGGAGCTAAACCCTAAAGGTGTGCATATTACTCAAGGTTTTCCAGAGAGACAGAACCAGCAGGAGATTGTCTATCAAGAGATATTTTTTTTAAGGAAGTGGTTCATGTGATTGTGTGGCTAGCAAGTCTGAAATCTTCAGGGTAGACTGGCAGACTGGAGCCCCAGTGACGAGTTGATATTGCTGCTTGAGTATAATGGCAGCCTGGAGGCAGAATTCCCTTTCCCTGTAGGACCTTGGTCTTTTTCTCTTAAGACCTTTAACTGATTAAATGAGGTCCATCCACATTATGGAAAGTAATCTGCTTTATTCAAAGTATTCTAATTCAAATGTTAATCTCATCTTAAAGAAAACTTCATAGCAACATCCAGACTGATGTTTGACCAAATGTCTGGGTACTGTAACCTAAATAAAGCGACACACAAAATTAACCATCATAGGGTATTAGTTACAAACAAAATACCCAAATCTATTTAGAGCCTAATTAACATGTTTAGTTATTGGATTGGTTGTACTCTTTCTGAATGGGATAACCCTATTTTTCCCGGTTTGGTAGAAAGGTAAAGAATGGCAGCATCTTTGACACACACAAATAGGAGCTTGGTTAAGCACTGAAGCAAACTCTAAATATTTTATTTATGTATTTTTATCAGAGTATAATTGCTTTACAGTGTTGTGTTGGTTGCTGCTGTGCAATGAAGTGAATCAGCTATCAGATCAGATCAGATCAGTTGCTCAGTCGTGTCCGACTCTTTGCTACCCCATGAATCACAGCACGCCAGGCCTCCCTGTCCATCACCAACTCCCAGGAGTTCACTCAGACTCAGGTCCATCGAGTCAGATGGAGTCAGATGCCATCCAGCCATCTCATCCTCTGTCGTCCCCTTCTCCTCCTGCCCCCAATCCCTCCAAGCATCAGAGTCTTTTCCAATGAGTCAACTCTTCGCATGAGGTGGCCAAAGTACTGGAGTTTCAGCTTTAGCATCTTTCCTTCCAAAGAAATCCCAGGGCTGATCTCCTTCAGAATGGACTGGTTGGATCTCCTTGCAGTCCAAGGGACTCTCAAGAGTCTTCTCTAACACCACAGTTCAAAAGCATCAATTCTTCGGTGCTCAGCCTTCTTCACAGTCCAATTCTCACATCCATACATGACCACAGGAAAAACCATAGCCTTGACTAGACGAACCTTTGTTGGCAAAGTAATGTCTCTGCTCTTGAATGTGCTATCTAGGTTGGTCATAATTTTCCTTCCAAGGAGTAAGCGTCTTTTAATTTCATGGCTGCAGTCACCATCTGCAGTGATTTTTGGAGCCCAGAAAAATAATGAACCTCCCTTGCTATCCCCACCCCTCATCCTACCTCTCTAGGTCATCACAGAGCACTGAGCTGAGCTTCCCGTGCTTTATAGCAGGTTTCCACTAGCTATCTGTTTTACACATGGTAGTGTATATATGGCAATTCTGCTCTCACAGTTTCACAGTTGTTTGTTTCATCCTTGCCTCCCTGCCCCCTGTCCCCCCCCCCCCGCCCCCCCCGCAACCTCCTGGCATGTCCACATGTCCTTCTCTACGTCTGTGTCTCTATTCCTGCCCTGGAAATAGGTTTCTCTGTACCATTTTTCTAGATTCCACATATATGTGTCAATATATGATATTTTTTTTTTTTCTTTCTGACTTACTTCACTCTGCATGACAGACTCTAGGTCCATCCACATCTCTATAAATGACCCAATTTCTTTCCTTTTTATGGCTGAGCACTCTAAACATTAAAGTCAAAGACATTTTAAGCATCATCCAAGAGATGAGCAAAAAATATCCTGGGCTGTGAGCCTTGCCTATTCCACCTACACTGAACATCTCTTCACCAGTAGCCGCTCTGCCTCCCTTCCTGTCCCCAAGCAGTTCTCAATACCCACTGAATTCAAAGCTGCAGCCACTTGCTTCATGCTTAGTTTTTCTCTGTGGTTTTTGGCCTCTCATCTTCGTGTGGTTCAGTTGCAATGTATTTCTCCTTTAATACTCCAGATGAGTCCTATCGTGTCATGTCCCATTCTGGTATTCCTTCATCTGTGGGGCTTCTCTGCCACTTTTCACTCCTCTAGCAGTCATATCCCTTGTGGAACTTCCACCCTTATACAACCAATAATAATTTCGCCCATGAAAATTGCCACGGGTTGGCATAGTTTTCCTTTTGCATTACTGGGAATATGAAAAAATGCACTACACACATCTTTTAGTGAAGTTGTAATAAAAGTTTAATTAATAGAAAATACCATGTAACACATAAATTCCCTGGTGACATAATGGTAAATAATCCATCTGCAATGCAGGAGACCTGGGTTCGATCTCTGGGTAAGGAAGATCCCTTGGAGGAGGAAATGGCAACTCACTCCAGTATTCTTGCCTGGGAAATCCCATGGACAGAGGAGCCTGTGGGTTATAGTCCTTGGGGTCACAAGAGTCAGACACGACTTAGCTACTAATCCACCACCACCACCACCACCACCGTGTATGCATAAATTTATCATGAATTGACGGTGTTAAGTATTGAGAGTCAGCCATATCTGAGAAAAACGAAAAACAAGCAAAAACCCTTCACCCTCATATCTTTTTGTGTCATTTTGTGATTCAGGAGTCAGACTGCACAAGTGTCACAGGTCTTGTCTGAAAGTGCTGATCTCTGACCCCTTTGGCACCTCGGTATCACAGTGTCTGCTCCGCCTCCTCCTGCATCTATCACACGCATCAAATACTGGAATGTATACAGCAGGCCCCTCTCAGGGACTCTGCCATTGTTTCCATTTTTGTATTTTTAATATGCCTCCAACCAGCTACCTAAGGCTTGTACTAAGATGTTCTGCAGTTGCCTACTGATAATCTTTTCTGTGTGGTGTCATTGTTGGTTACTCATCTGGAGTTTTCCAAATGTAAGGCAGTCTGTCTTTGCCAATTCTAGAAAGCAGGGAAGGGATTTACTTTATTTTTGCTGGTGATCAAACCATCCTTTTCTTTGTTTTATTCTCTAGGCAGTGAATTACTTCCTATTTCCATCTGTAACATGATTAACTGTTTCATTCTAAAATCCAATAAACATTATTTCCACAATGAGTTGTAGATTTGTTGAAATTTGGAACTGTGTTTTGTATTTGTTGAGTATCTTTACAAAGCAGGATTAGCGATTCTCTATTTGGTGGATTCTCAATTTAGAGGCTCAATTGCTATTTGTTTTGAATGATTTTCTGTCAAATTAATAACTGGGCAGCACCTATGCAAAGTATGTTAAAATGTTTTCTTTCAGATTATTAAAGCACTCAAATTTGATTGAGGCAGGATTTATGTAAAGGAGAAAATAACCATCAGAAAAAAATTATTCCTAATCATTGGTTTTTTGTTTTGTCTTGTAGCAGGAAGAAACCTAAAGAGTCATTCAAGGAAAATGAATTCCATTTACCTGGTTCACCATTCAGTTCAGTTCAGTTCAGTCGCTCAGTTATGTCTGACTCTCTGCAACCCCATGCATCACAGCATGCCAGGCCTCCCTGTCCATCACCAACTCCCGGAGTTCACTCAGACTCACGCCCATCGAGTCAGTGATGCCATCCAGCCATCTCATCCTCTGTCGTCCCCTTCTCCTCCTGCCCCCAATCCTCCCAGCATCAGAGTCTTTTCCAATGAGTTAAGTCTTTGCATGAGGTGGCCAAAGTACTGGAGTTTCAGCTTTAGCATCTTTCCTTCCAAAGAAATCCCAGGGCTGATCTTCTTCAGAATGGACTTGTTGGATCTCCTTGCAGTCCAAGGGTCTCTCAAGAGTCTTCTCTAACACCACAGTTCAAAAGCATCAGTTCTTTGGTGCTCAGCCTTCTTCACAGTCCAACTCTCACATCCATACATGACCACAGGAAAAACCATAGCCTTGACTAGACAAAACTTTATTGGCAAAGTAATGTCTCTGCTTTTGAATATGCTATCTAGGTTGGTCATAACTTTCCTTCCAAGGGATAAGCGTCTTTTAATTTAATGGCTGCAGTCACCATCTGCAGTGATTTTGGAGCCCAAAACAATAAAGTCTGACACTGTTTCCACTGTTTCCCCATCTATTTTCCATGAAGTGATGGGACTGGATGCCATGATCTTCGTTTTCTGAATGTTGAGCTTTAAGCCAACTTTTTCCCTGTCCACTTTCACTTTCATCAAGAGGCTTTTTAATTCCTCTTCACTTTCTGCCATAAGGGTGGTGTCATCTGCATATCTGAGGTTATTGATATTTCTCCCGGCAATCTTGATTCCAGCTTGTGTTTCTTCCAGTCCAGCATTTCTCATGATGTACTCTGCATATAAGTTAAATAAGCAGGGTGACAATATATAGCCTTGACAAACTCCTTTTCCTATTTGGAACCAGCCTGTTGTTCCATGTCCAGTTCTAACTGTTGCTTCCTGACCTGCATACAAATTTCTGAAGAAGCAGGTCAGGTGGTCTGGTATTCCCATCTCTTGAAGAATTTTCCACAGTTTATTGTGATCCACACAGTCAAAGGCTTTGGCATAGTCAATAAAGCAGAAATAGATGCTTTTCTTGAACTCTCTTGCTTTTTGGATGATCCAGCAGATGTTGGCAATTTGATCTCTGGTTCCTCTGCCTTTTCTAAAACCAGCTTGAACATTAGGAAGTTCACGGTTCACGTATTGCTGAAGCCTGGCTTGGAGAATTTTGAGCATTACATTACTAGCGTGTGAGATGAGTGCAATTGTGCAGTAGTTTGAGCATTCTTTGGCATTGCCTTTCTCTGGGATTGAAATGAAAACTGACCTTTTCCAGTCCTGTGGCCACTGCTGAGTTTTCTAAATTTGCTGGCATATTGAGTGCAGCACATTCACAGCATCATCTTTCAGGATTTGAAATAGCTCAACTGGAATTAGATTCTCTTTAAATAAGTGTTTGAATGAAAAGTATGTTTCTGGAAACACATGATTAGTTGAATGATAACCAAAATGATCACAGGCTTAGTCATTGTTGGCTTCACAGGACAAGACAAGTTTAGGTGGCCAAAGTGAAAGTGAAAGTCACTCAGTCATGTCCAACTCTTTGCAACCCCATGGACTATACAATCCATGGAATTCTTCAGTCCAGAATATTGGAGTGGGTAGCCTTTCCCTTCTCCAGGGGATCTTCCCAACCCAGGGATTGAACTCAGGTCTCCCGTATTGCAGGTGGATTCTTTACCAGCTGAGCTATCAGGGAAGCCCTAGGAGGCCAAAGTCAGTGCAAAAAAGAGGATGTGGGGTGGTCCTTTCTAGTTATAACTGTAAAGATGTCAAGAGTAATCTTTGGGAAGAGGAGATATAATTGTAACAGGGGCAGGGGGCACCGGCTGTTAGCGAGGTGCTGTTAGCAAACAGCTGTTATAAATCCTGCTCCACTACAGTTTTGGCATTGCAGTGCCCCCTTCCACTCCCCTTCCTCTATATTAAAGAAGCTTGAATTCTGACTGGAAGAAGATGGTTCTTGAGACACTAGTCTGCCATCTTCTCAGTCCTCTGGCTTTCTGAATAAAGCTGTTATTCCTTGCCCCAACAAT